>NC_081564.1:4110793-4469585 GCF_022355385.1 Mustela nigripes
CTTCTTCTTCTTCTTCTTCTTCTTCTTCTTCTTCTTCTTCTTCTTCTTCTTTTTTACTTTCTTAGTTTGATAATTTATCTAATTGCCATGATTGATGTACCCATGTCAAACCAACCTTGCATTCCTGGGATAGTCCCACTTTATCGTGATGTATTTTTCCTTTGTATATATCACTGAATTCTATTCATTGAGTTTTTGCATCTACTTCATGAGGCATACATTCTTGTGCTATTTCAACAATGCAGAATAATCCTGGTCTCATAAAGTGAGTTGGAAAGTGTTCCTTCCTCTCACAAAAACCCTCTTCAGTACGCACTGTGTCCTCTCTGCCCACCCTCTGAAGATCCAGAGCATGCTCTCTCTCTCTCTCTCTCTCTCTCTGGGATATTCTCTCCACTCTGCACTCCAAATTCAAGCTGCCTTGGCCCCCAGTTCTATCTCCTCAAGACCTCCAGGCTCCACCTGGGTTCCCCCTCTCTGTACTACGGTCTGGAATCTCTCTGCAGACATTACACTCTCCAACCATAGAGCTCACCTCATCTATTTCTTTTGTCTCAGAAACCACTACTCTTCATTGCAGTATGTTCAGCATCTGGAAAAAATAATCATTTCATATATTTTGTGTGGGGTTTTTTTGGGGGGGGAGGGATTATCTCAGGAGAGAAAGTAAACATTACCCCTCTCTCTCTATCTTGGCTGCAAGATTCTCAGTGCAATTCTACCATGATTTGCATGAGTTCAGATCATCTGGAGAAGTAGCGTCCTCCCACCTAAGCTCCTCTCTTCTCTGAAACCGGGGGCCTTTTTGAAGAAGAGGCTGAAGAAAATATTTTCCAAGATCTTCTTTAGCTTTAATGTTCTATGACCCTACATTGAAGCTCCAGTTAGAAATGCTAAGTTGCAACAAGTTTAATAAAACCAGGAATGTAGCCTGAACTTATCCAAGGCCTGGATGGTCTAGTAGGTTGAATTACATGATTTTTATTTTTTATTTTTTTGTCTATAGGTTCCCACACCTGTGAAAATAATCTTAGCACACATGGGCAGGGCACATCATAGTGGCAACGGTGAAGTTGATCCCTGTGGTCAACTCTGCTGGTGGCCTGGCCAGGAAACATCACTCTCTTTTGCTCCCAACGGAACCCCAGCCTTATTCAGATGTCCACTCTGGCACAGAGCCATGAGCCTTGGGAAAGCTTCTCAGACTACAGCCACTTGGATGGTTGTTGGTTTTCATTGGCATGAGTTGGTTCACCCATTAATATGCAACTCAGTATTTGCCAAGGAGAAGGAAGTTCTGCTGGGAAGCCCTTCATAAAAAATTGATTCCTTCCATAAAGAGCCATTGGAAAGATGCAGCTTCTCATGTTCCAGTAGATGTTATGTCTAGATAAAATGACGGATACTGACCAGCTGTCCTTCTATCTGCTTGAGGGTGAAAGACATGCCCAGGATGGTATCCAGACCATGTAAAAGGGAAAGAACCTGGATCCTTGGCCCCGTGGAGCTTCTGAAACCATTATCTCTGTAGTTCGTCATAAACAGGACTTCCTACTGTTGAATATGAGAAAGTCTCTTTTCATTGAAGATCATTTGAGTTGGGGTAATGTTATGAAATTATTGAAATTATGAAATGAAATATGAAATTATATGAGATAAAATTATTGAATGATGAAATGTAATTATTAAATTATATGAAATTATTCCACCATATAAAAATTGATATCCCCCTCATTTATGAGAAAGAGCCAAAGATACCCACCTGACACCACATAGCTTATAAACGATAGAGCTCAGAATTAACCTCATTGCTTCTGTCTTCCTGTCTATGGGACAACAGAGGTGACAAAAATCAGAAGTAAAATCTTTCAACAAAATGTGGTCAGTAACAGAAAGCGTTGCATGACATGCTGGTAGAATTCTTTTTAGAGGAATGGATAACATCTAATCCTTCATCGTATCTTTTCTGTAAGCTTCAGCCTGGCCTTATTTCAGCTGTTAGATTGAATTTTCCAAAAAAAAAGATGAATTGAAAATAGGATTCTAACTATTTTTCTGTTTCATTTAACTCCCACTCACATCCTGTCCTCCTTTTCCCTGATAACTCTGATTATTCACTGATTCTTTTTTTTTTTTAAGATTTTATTTATTTATTTGACAGAGAGCTCACAAGTAGGCAGAAAGACAGGCAGAGAGAGAGAGAGGAGGAAGCAGGCTCCCCGCTGAGCAGAGAGCCCGATGCGGGACTCGATCCCAGGACCCTGAGATCATGACCTGAGCCGAAGGCAGCGGCTTAACCCACTGAGCCACCCAGGCTCCCCTATTCACTGATTCTTAAGGACTGAGCTCAAAAATTCCTTTTTGGGGGAGGGGTTCTCTTTTCTTTTTCTTTTCTTTTTTTTTTTATTAATATACAATGTATTATTTGTTTCAGGGGTACAGGTCTGTGAATCATCAGTCTTACACAGTTCACAGCATCACCGTAGCACAGACCCTCCCCAATGTCCATCACCCAGCCTCCCCATCCCTCCTTCCCTGCTCCCCTTCACAAAAATTCTTGATTCATGGGTGGGAGAGTTCACAAACGTGCCTTATGCATCCAACTCATGGTTTCTAGCAGCATCAAGCCTTCATTCTGACATGGAAACAAGTGTTAAGGGACCAGTCCTGCTGCTCCTTTTTTAAGAATGTGAGAGTCCCTGTTCACCCTGCTAACAATAGCATTCTTTAATAAACCCATGTCACTCACTCATCTTGTCCTCTCTGAATGCTATTGCCATCTGATGCCACTACTTGTATGCGTTATTTTGGAAATTCTTCAGCCTTGAGATTAAGAACACAGATTACATGCAAGTGTACAAGGACAATCATGTATCTGGTCCAAGTGTGCCCGGCAGTCCATTAGGACATGGACAGACATCGATTTATAAAACAGAAATGCTACCCGCCCTTGTGAAGATTACCCCCCAAGGGCAGGCATGTAATTAAAAAAATTATAATTCTATAACATTCTAATGATCTATGATCTATACCATACCCGTTAAAAGATACCCTAAACTTGTAGAAGAGGAGACACAAAACCTTGGCCCTCCGCCACAATCCAATTTGGTGACTGTTTTTGTAAATAAAGTTTTATTGAAACACTGCCATGCTGTTCATTTACTATTGTGTATGGCTGCTTTCATCCTACAACATCGATGGGGACTTGCAACAGGGAATGAATGACCCTCAAAAACTCAAGTAGTTACTACCTGGTCCTTGGCAGAAAAAGATTGTCAACCCCTGGCGTAAAACAGCAAAATCACTACTTAAGTGCGAGATGCTAGGCTGGGCTATGGGTAGACACTGACCCATAAACAGATCTCATGTTTGCCCTTGTAAAGTTTATGGCTGAAGAGTTCATTTCTTTTTTTTTTTTTTTAATCACCATCAATAAATACATACAAAACTAAAAACCTCATTACCTGGTAAAGAAAAAGCATGTTGCTCTCTTTGAATACAATATAAGTCCACTGTCTTGATGAAAATGCTTCTCCTGGGCATTTGTTCATGGCTTTCATCTACTGAAAAGACCCTACCCCTTTGGCTCAGTCCCTCCTTATGAAAAAGAATGCTTTTCTTTTTCTTTTTTTTTCTCAGAACATGTTAACATTTGGAAATGGCAGACCTTCGTAGTACCTGGAAGTCAAGAAAAACGAGCTTCATTTCTGCCTATAGAAAATCAATGTATTTTTAAGGAGAACCTGGTTTTCTTTTCATTACATTGCTAAGTGGACTTCATGAGTCTGTTTAAGAGTATGAAACCTAACATGAAACATTAAAATGATGCTGATCTCTTAACCCAATACACAGGCAACTTGTGTATTCATTACCTCTGTTTGCTTATGTAACTCACATTAGTTTAATGAGAAGGACATTCACACATCGTTACTGGGCTGTGGCCTTTAGCCTTTCCCAGGAGAAGGGTTCATACTCACTTTCTCTGATGGTTTCCCTCCCACGTTTGTTTTTCAGAGCTGATGTTTAAATCCCTCCCAGAGCTGAGACGTTAGTGGAGAGAGGAAAGACATCCATCAGTCTTGGATGGATAACGCCCTTAATTTGCTGGAGACTTTGTGCACAGTGCCTTATGATCAATTATGCAAGCCCATTCTTCCATGGCTCCGGGCGCAGACGTGAAGTCCATGTCTTAAGTAGCAAGATCTGGTCCCTCTAGTCTTAAGTCACGAGGAGTGCTTAAAACACTCAACCACTGAGCCCACCAGGCTGAAAGCACAGCGCACAGCCCAGTCATCTGAAACAATTCAGTGTCGCTCACATTCCAACCTGCAGTTGGAGGCTGGAGGTTGACACCTGATATCTGCACGCTGCTTTGGTTCTCAAAGATCTGTTCCGAGAATCTCCTTTCCTTCTCATAATGTTGCCCTATACTATGTTAAAAACTAAATTAGCTTCCAGCAGTAAAAATAGGGAGATTTTAAACCCAATTATAAAGTTCTAGCATCTCTTGAATAAAATCAGTGTCTCTGTTTGTGCAAGGACCATGTATCCGCACAAGGACACTTTAGGAAGGGGTGTCCATGCTCCTTTTGTCTCTGATGTCTGGCCATGTTCCCCTCCTCTGCCTGGTCCCAGAAGGGGTTTTCAATCCCAGTGCCTGATTCTGAAGGAGGCAGAGAGGAAGAACCAGCAAACTGACCTCATGGGAGGGACTCGGCTGAATGTCACTGGTTTTGAGGACCGTAAGGGCCAGGAGCCAAGGAACACAGGAGATCTCTAGAAGCTGAAGAAAACAAGGAAAGCCCCCATGCTATCTGGAAGAAAGCTCAGCCCAACAGACACCTTATTTTTTTTTTTTTTAAGATTTTATTTATTTATTTGTCAGAGAGAGAGCGAGCACAGGCAGAGTGGCAGGCAGAGTCAGAAGGAGAGGCAGGCTCCCTGCCGGGCATAGAGCCCGATGTGGGACTCGGATCCCAGGACGCTGGGATCATGACCTGAGCCGAAGGCAGCTGCTTAACCCACTGAGCCACCCAGACACCTTAATTTTAACTCAGTGAGATCTATGGGGACTTCAGACTTTCAGAACTGTAAGAACTAATATTAAGGTACCTTGTGTTAGGCCACTGAGTTGGTAGTAATTTGTTACAGCAGCCACAGGAAATGGATACAAAGTCTGATCCACCAATAACTCACACAGCAAAATCATAAAATCTACTCTGTAGGTGAGAGCAAGAATCTCTTGCCAAGGGATTGTGCACAGAGAGAATCCCTCTGGTCTTCCCTTGCAAAGACTTCATAGCACGCTGTACATCAGACGTGGCAGACTCTCTATGCTCCCTCGCCAATATCCCTCCCCTAATTTTTTAGCACCTTCATAGAACCCACATTTTCTTCCAGGCTTCAACATCCCTATCTCAAGTGATGACCGATTTCGTTTTCCGGGGTCCCCTTATTCTCCCGTGCAGCCGGGGGTGGCCATTGAATCCCCTTCCGCCCCCATGAGACCCTGTCTTATGTTTCTGCAGGGATGGAAGCTCTTGAAAGTTGTTTTTTTTTTTTTTCCCCTGTCCCAGTAATAAGGGAGACACAACCAGCCTTTACCCCTCTTACGTGCTTCTTTCTGAAGGAGGTTGTGGTTGCTGGAGCTTCAGCAAACATTTGCAAACTATGAAGAAAACACGGGAGAACCAAAAAGGCATTTCCCTGGATTATAAAAAAAAAAAAAAAAAAAACAGCAATCCCCAGATTTCTTGATAGATAAATGCATTTTTTAAGTCCTCTATTTATTGATACCATGAAGGTCAGCCATGTAATACCAACACCTGATATCACAGTATTCGCACAGATTAAGGTCCTCCCAGAGAGTATTGCACGGTTCCGTCTCATTCCCCTCAACTATAAGTTGGGGGGGGGGGCTATGATTTACTCAGCTCCACCAAGTAGAAACCAAGGCTTTCTTGGTGTCTAGTTTTAATACTGGAAAGGACCCTGGGTACATCTAATATCCTCCTATCCCAGAGGGAAGGAGACCAAGCCCTAGAGGCATCGTGGGGAGCATAACCGCACTGCATCTACAATTCAGGGTCTCTCCGCAGTCTTGAACTTCCCCAAGCAGATAAGGGAGCAAGGTCTTCCCTTTACCTAAGCAGGTAAGGGGTGGAGGGAGCTCAGGCATCCAGGGAGAGCGTTCTACACGTGCCTGTTTCTGCCTCTGCTATTGCTCTCTCTACCCCACATCCCGTCCCTCTGGGATGGAGCGTGTGGGCTGAGCTCAGAGGGACACGAGACGTTCTACAGGTGGCCTTGCAGACAAATCACCTTACTGATTCTGTCACCCTCTGTTTCTCGGATCCAATAGAAGTGGATTTTACTGTTCTAACCTGGGGACATTTTGGAACACAGAGAACACATGGTGCCAAAAATCAGTGGTGATTTGGGAAGGGACTAATGAGACAAAGTCACTTTATCTCAGACTCAAAAAAGATTCGTGCAATTACACTAGTGCAGGGGCTGAGGCTCCAAGCCCTTTCCAGTTGCCCGGAAGCCAACTTTTACAGCTCCAAAAGCTCAAAAACCACAAAGCAGGCCATTCCTGGGAAGGTTTGCCAGGGAAGAAAGCATAAATCCAGCAAACATTGTGGTTTCCTCCATTTATTTTTTTTCTAAAGCATTATGCAAATTTAATGGGCATGCAATGAGAGCCTTTCCTTTGGATTCCAGGCCTCCATGAAGGTGGCCATATCGCTCCCGGGGCCCTGGGTTCCTGGTGGGAAAAGGAGTGGCCCTAGAATTCATTATCTCCAGTTCACAAGCTCTTCTTCCCACCAGCCCATAGCACTCCCCCCAGGGGCCAACAGTCTTTTTGCCACTTTTCCAGAAATTCACATGGATGCCATCTTCAAATGTATTCTAGTCTCCATGATGACTAGGTAGTCGGTGTTGAATCTCCAAAACAGACATTTCTTTATGCATTTAAACCCACAAAGGCATAGAGCGCATGAGTTTTGTTTCTGAACACCTAGAATGAACAAAACTGTGATCTCTTTACTGCCCACTTCAGTTAGGTCTCTCTGGATCCTGGCTGTCTTCTCTCCTAGAGACAGCAACAACTGTGACAAGGAAGAACAGACTGGGACAGACCGGACACAAAAGGAAGGTTTTCAGCAGAAAACAGCATTAGCCCCGCGATTATTAAGAAGGAGCCTTTGTCCTCGATAAGTGCCTCTGTCAAGTAACCCTTGACCAGCAAAGCTTCAAGCACACTGGAAACTGTATTTAGGATCCAACTTTAAAAAAAAAAGAAGAAGAAGTAAAGATGACTATCTACCAGGGAAGATGAAAAATGCAATCTTGCTTTAAAAATATATATTTTTGTAGACACAGAGTTTGCAATTTGTGATGGACTGAAATGTATGGGCTCCAAAAACAGTTCCAGAAAGTATTGCCAAGACCTTCCCACAGTGGAACGTGGACGGCGATTTTTCTATTTCCTAAATGGGAAGTTAAATATTTTTAAAGGAATTTCAAGTGATCTCATATCAGAATAGCATTAGCCAAAAGCAACCCTTGCCTTGAAGATGTCACCCTCTCAGACATCTGATGGGGGCTGATTAGTTCCCAAAGGCCATCACCACCCTGACAACTGGGTAAGCAGATACCCTAGCAGCACAGAGAGTGACAGATCTGTATGGAGACATCCTGGTTCAGGGCTCTCAGGTGACTCAGACGTTAAGTGTCTGCCTTTGGCTCAGGCCATGATCCCAGAGTCCTGGGAACAAATCCTACATCAGGCTCCCTGCTCCGTGGGGAGTCAGTTTCTCCCTCTGCCCTTCACCCCTGCTTGTGATCTCTCTCTCACACACACTCTTCCCCTCTCTCTCTCTCTCAAATAAATAAATAAAACCAAAAAAAAAAAAAAAAAGGAAAGGAAGAAATCATCATTCAGAAGTGGTCAGCAGTGTGGGGATTATTTGGAATGACCTAATCACAGATAATAGGTAATAACTGGACGAGTTTCTTCCCTACATTCTTTTTCCCCACTCCTCAATTCTTTGTAGGATGAACCCTCCCAAGCATTGCTGGTCACATGACTTTCATTGCTCAGCGTGTTTCAGCGCAAGATCCCCAACCACCGGCCAGATTAACGTCCATCGGCCCAGGGAAGTCTGCTCGTCAGTATCTGGACAGAGATTTCCCAGCTTCTCTGTTGAAGGCAGATGCTGGCACCAGGGTTGAAAAGGGAAAGGATGATTATGTCCCTTTTAACAAAAACTGTTACATGTTTTAAGGGCCATGGTATCTATGGGATTCTGGTGCTGTTGCAGATTTACCTGAGATGAGAGACTGCACTGGTGTTCCTGGAAGCCCCGATTGGAAAAACACCTGCCAGATTGGCTTTGCTTGTATGAGGCATGTGTTTTGAGGGTATTTCTGAATTAAATATCATAAGACTCCAGCAGGGTTTTTAGCAATCCCACAGGGATGGAGGGAGAAAAAATTGTGTTTGCAGCTGCCAAAAAATCCTGTTCTTAGAGGGCCACGGCCCTGAAGGGAAAGGAGGCACAGAGGGGTGATGGCACCCTCTGAGTTCGCTCTCTTAACATTTGCCAGATTTAGCCTGCACGGCAGAGGGCCCTGCACAGTGTAACAAAAAACGGTGCTGAAAAGCACAGCCCTAGACAGCATCCTCGACGTGCTAAGGAGACGACCGTCTGAGAAGGCTATTATTTCATCCTGTTATGAAAATGGAAAAAAAATAAAATCTGAGCTCATCTCTTGCTCAAGGCAGCCCAGCTGCCATTGGATAGAGCTGGGGTTTGAATCTAGGTTTCGTTTTGCTGAAAGCACTCAACCCCTGAAATCCTCCAGGGTCACGTCCATGGGCTCCCCCTGAAGTCCCTTGTCAGAGCTCCCTCTTTAGGATGCTCAGCATGACCTGGCCAGTGGCCCTAATCCACGGGGCTTCCCATCACGCTTTCCATCCTTCCCCGCACCTCCCACCACCTGGCAGCCTGTCTGTGTCTCCCAGTTGTCTCTCCCACTAGACAGTGCCGTCAGAGGCAAGATTGTTCACTGCTGTGTGTCCCCATTGACTAGGACGGGGCATCCCCCTGGGCCCTCCATGCATATCGTTTTACCGAAAGAAAAGAGTATGTGTGAACTCTACATGTTGTGCTCCAACACCAGTTGTCAACCACGTCCGAGAATGTTCAGAGAAGACACAATGAGTCATGATAGCATCACTCACAATAGTTAAAAAGTAGAAACAACCCAAATGCCCTTCCACTGGTGAAGGGATAAATGAAGTGTGGTCCACCCATATAACAGAACATGATTCAGCCAGAAAAAGGGCAATGGCTGGCTGACCCCTGCTACAGCATGAGCGACCTTTGGGAACAAGTGTAGGAGATGTAGAAGGCCACACATTGGGATTCCATTTCTGTGAAATGTCCAGAACAGGCAAATCCCTATGGATGGTAGGCAGATGGGTGGTTTCCAGGGGCTGGGGGAGAATGGAAAATACGAATGGGTTGGGGTTTCCTCTGGGGGGTGATGAAGATGTTTTGGAAGTTCAGGGATGGTTGCACATCATTTGCAAATGTGTTTAATGCAACCGGATTATTCACTTTAAATGGTTAATTTATGTTATGCTAGTTTACCTCAATATTTTAAAATTACATGAGTCTTAACCCTAGCCCAATAAATTCTCCATGCTTCAATTTGTTCATTTATAAATGTTTCTAAATAGCTAACCGGAACAATCTCATTAGGGGGTTCAATAGTGATTTAATACATGACAACAATTTATAAATTATGAAGCATTGCAGAAATGCTGGTTGCTGTTCCCGTTTCCACCAGTTCATTCTCATGATACTGTTACCATTACTGATTCTAGGGGAATTATCGGAAGTTTTCATAGATTTAAGATGGGAACGATTGGGGTAGCTGCAGCCGTTCATTGAGCAATGCTTAGCAAAAAGAGACGGGCAACATTTTCTCTATTTCTTTGCCTTGAATGTGTCCTCTCCTCACCGGCCCTGCCCCAGATCCACTTAGCATCCTTCCACTCCCAACCCTACTGAGGCCAGGAGGCTGGCCTCTCTGGACTGCATTCCAACTTCTGAAGTGTGTAGTCTACACAAGCAGAAGCAGAAGTCTGGGGACTCTGCAAAACAAAAGCAGAGAGGGGCAGGGGTATCTACTGCCCGCCCTCCCTGCTGGCCGTGGTTTATAGGGACCTCTCTCCCTCCCTGCTGGCCATGGTTTATAGGGACCCCTTATCGTACAAATAAGACAATGGAAGCGAAGGCATACAGATGTTATTTAACTTGAATAAACTCGGGATCACGTAATGGGCTCTAAAGTCCAAGCCTATAACCTGGTTTTCTACTCAGTGGCTCCCTTCCTTACTCTCTAATTTGGCTTGACTGACAGCTCTGGGACTCACCAGCTCCAGCCAAGTTGGGCTGCGAATGTGCTCAAGTCTGAGTAAAGACACCAGCCCCGGCGACCAAGCCGACCCTCAAACTGAAGTGAAATGACCAAGAACACAATCCTCTTCATCTTCTTGGTACAGAACCCACATCTTGGGCTTCTACACAGCCCACTGTTATCAGACACAATTAACCAGTGAGAATTGGGTAAAAAAAAAAAAAATTCAAGCAGTCTTGGAAATATTTCCCTCCCTTTCTAATTTTTAGGGCAAATTGAAAGAAAAAAAAATCCAGAAACAGGTATTTTAGGATTAGGGGGAAGGGACTCCAGAACCAGCCCTCGAAATGCTTCCAGAATGGTAAATCAGAGCAGAAAAGCCTGGGAGCTGAGCTCCCAGCAACCACAAAGCACCCACAGATGGCAAGATGGCGCCATGACACAATCAAGTCTCCCAGGTGGCTCCAGGATGGAAGAAGATTTCCAGGGTCTGGCAGAGGTGACCCCAGATCTGCCAGGGGAAGGCCCTTACCTGGCTGAGTAATGACAATAACCAGTCGTGGGATTATTGTCTCAGATGCCCTCCAAAGGTTCAGGTTGCATTTATTACAAACACCTTCACAATCATCCAGTTAGAGGTGGAAGAGCCAAGGTCTGGGCTTTGTTTGTTCATATGGGGAAATTTTTTGTAGAAATAGAAGGTTCTCTGGGATCCTAATTTTTCTCTTTTGTTCTTTTAAAAGGAATTTTCCCCCACATTATCTTCATGGTGATGAGGAGAACCATGAGTAACATTTGAACAGCAGCTGTGCCTTAGGTGTTGTGTTTCCGATTACATGTATTTTCTCATTAAACACTGTAACAACCTAAAGTAGGCGAGTGGTAGAAAATACAGAGTTGCAAATGTACGAGAATAAAGAAAAGGAATTTGGAGTGCCAGCACCCATAACAACCTGAGTACTGGGAGTGGCAAAGTTTCTGTGAGCCCCATGCTCCCAGCGAGCAGAAATGGTCTGGAAATCCCGCCTCGCCTTACAGTTCACTGCAAGACCGTCCTTCTCCATATGGTTTAGATAAGACGGCACCCAACCCCTTCTCTCCTTTCTTGACCCCCACCCCTGAGCTGCAGAAGAGGAAGAAAACTCTCCTAAGCACCCCTCCCTGAAGCAGCTGACCTCTGGGAAGAATATTCCTCCATCCATGGCGACACCAATCCACCAGCTCATTCCACCCCCAACACCTGACTCTTCCTCCCTCCAGGGACTCCTCCTTATAAAAGTAAAGCTCTTTTTCTGCCTGCAGCTGGAGAGCGTGGCTGATCTCAAGGGTGGAGCACTTCCCTATTGCCTTGACCCTTTTCCCTCTCATGGAGTCCCCACACTCCTTATCTGAGTAGCATTTTTCATAAATCTTCTCCTTACCTGAGTCTAGATCTGTTTTTAGTTGACACTGTCTCGGGGTGGGGGAGGGCATAATGAGTGCGATTTGGTTGAGATCCAGTCTTTGCGAAGAACGGCCTCATTCAGGTTCACATTTACTCCTAACTAGACCCGAATACAATGTGGAGGGTTCGACAAACTTCTAAACCCCATCTTCTTCCCCCTGGTCGTACCAGCTGTTAAATGAGCCTCTCAGACTCCAGGATTTCAGCTAATTCCCCCGAAACTTGCCTCCGGAACAGACAGGTCTCAAAATCTTAGGTCTGGGTCTCTATAAAACTCTGGATACCAGCCCGAGAATTCTTTACTAATAAACCCATTCGCTATGATTTGCATTCATTTTCTTCCCCGTTGTCCTCAAGGGGAGGGTTAGTTACCTTTGAATTATTCCAGAATTACCTAACCTGCCATTTTCATTATTCTTTTATTTCCATTGATTCTTCTGTCAATTGATCAATTTTTTTTTCATGGGCTTATTAATGGTTTTTAGCTCTTCTCCTGAGAATTGCCTTTTCAGTGTGATATCGAGGCAGAATGAACGAATTCCATGAGTACTTTAACCCCTTGCCCGTCTTCTCTGAACGAGTGTGCATATGACCACCTTCTTTTGGACGTGTCGGGAAATGTTCATTATGAAACAGGAGTCTGAGCTCCTTCCAGAAAGGGTAACAACTTTCAAAATATTGGCCGTTCCTCTGTCCTCTGCTTTGGTCCCTGGGCGTGAGCAATATTGTCTGTTTTCAAAATGAGCTGCCTAGAAGAGATTTTCTCAGTTGGGCCTTTTTTAGTGTTAATCAAGCAAATGTCCATGAACCAACTCAGAACCAACCATTTATCTAATGCTCCCCCCCCCCCACCCCACACCACTGAAAGAGCTAACAAGTCCCAGTATTGGCTTATTTGGGGTTTGGGTTCATCCTTGAGGGCTGAAATACCAAAAGTTAGTGGGGTATCTAGAGGGTTAAAAGGATGATCTATTCTATGAAGAGAGCAGGTGTTATACCAAATGTCAGGAGGATCTAAATGTAAATGTCTAGCCAGAAAAACCTGCAAAAGCCCAGTTCACGGATCAATAGCCTATCCCCGTGCAATTTGCTTGAGTGTTTCACGTCCCTCCTTGTAATTGATCCTGACCTTTGGAAGCAGCGTGCCTGTTACAGGCAGAAAAACTGGGTCTAACGTGGGCAAGTCGTGGAGGAGGACGTGCATCCCAGTCAGCAGACTGCAGCCTGCAGACATCACTCCTTTCGCAGACTAGGCTTCTGGACCACTTGTCTAAAGGCAGGTGCTCACTGCCTTCTAGCTCTCTCCTTCGGCTGGTTCCTATAGGAACCAGGCACCCTTGTTAGAGGGTAATCACCTTTGCTATTTCTTTTGTTTTGTTTTTAAGATTTTATTTATTTATGGCAGAAAGAGATAGCAAGAGAGAGAACGTAAGCAAGGGGAAGCTGGCAGAGGGAGAAGCAGGCTTCCCTCGGAGCAGGGAGCCCGATGTGGGACTCGATCCCAGGATGCTGAGATTATGACCTGAGATGAAGACAGACCCTTAACTGTCTGAGCCACCCAGGGACCTCACCTCTGCTATGTCTTTCTTCTTCTTCTTTTTTTTTTTTTAGTGTTCCAAAATTCATTGTTTACACACCATACCCAGTTCTCCATGCAATACATGCCCTCCTTAATACCCACCACCAGGCTCACCCAACCTCACCTTTGCTATTTCTTAATGTGATTGCTCTAAGGACAAGAAGTCCTGGCTCCTTGTCAGAGCTAACACAAAGATACACCTCAATGAACCTAACCAAGTCTTCCCACCAAGTTCGTAACCGCTCCTTAGGACTGCCTGGGGGACACCCCATTACTGTGTAAAGTCTTCCTGCTGCCTGGGAGCAGAGATGGGACCCCCTCCAGAGATGGGCCCATAGAATGGACCCACCATTCCTAGGTGGCCCATGATCCATTTGCTAAGCCGACATCAACATCTCTGATGTAAGGTTGGTGAACACAATACCAAGAGCAAGGAACCCGAAGATATGCTCCCGGTCTGGGGCTCTCCTATCCTTCTCCAGAAGAGGACGGAGAGAAGTAGTTCGGGGCCTGTTAGGCATCTGGGTCTCCCCGCTGGATTTCGGACATTATGAAAAGAGTTGGGGAACCAATGGCAGTGTCTCTCCCGTCCCCTGGGCTCTCGCTGTGTGAAGAATTATCCTGTCAGATCATCACAAGGCGTGTGTTGTGTTAGACGGCTTGTGACAGTCACTTCTTGACAAATGAGCTTTTTTTTACAAGCAAAGCAGGACAATGGACAGACACCCTGATGTTTAGGATCCCACCCCTCCCCAAACCCACAGCCAACCAGTTTGCAGGGCCCTCCAGGTTCCTCGCAGCCCACCCAGCACCAAGGGAGAGCCGGCCAAGCAGGGTATAGCTCCCTCCGCCCACCGCGTGCTGCCAATGGGAGCCCAAGACAGAGCCTGGTCTACAGAGAAGGAACTCGCTGCCTTCCTTCCTGGTAGGTGCTGCTCCCCGGAACCTGGGAAATGAAAGTCTGAGAATTGGCGTGCACGGCATGGAGTGTCAGCAAAGATGGGGTGCTCCCGCTGCCGGGCCCTGTCCCCAAGGAGCCTGTCGATGGTCCCAGGGCCACTGTTTAAGAAAAAGTTCTGCAGGAAGTGGTGCCCCACCCCTTCCTCTCTGGTCACTGACCCCAAGGCACTTGAGGGACTGAGCCCTGCCTGGTGGCCGTGCCCACCTCTAGGCAACCCTCTCAAAGAGGTGTGTCCCTTTACCCACCCACCCAGAAGGGCCCATGCCCGGGCCACAAGGACCAGCCCCTCCAGGAACTATGTGCTCTAGCCCTTCCCAGTAATGGGCAAAACTCTCGAGAGGCTGTGCTTTCTGTCCTCCGGTCATCTCCTCAGAAAATGGTGGAACACTGACTCCAAAATCCTGAAGGAGTTCTTCAAATGAGTGGAGTTACAGGAAAAAGAAAAAAAAGCACATTTCACTTTTCCTTCTCTCTTGTACTGTAAGCAATCAAAAAATAGTTCTTGAGCAATAATGTGCCGTCATGCTGCCCATTCTGTCCCTCTTTATGCTCCCAGCCACGGTGAAGGTGGATGTGATGGTCCCCACTATTTGATGCAGAAATAGAGGCTCAGGGGGCCAGCCCAAGGCCAGACAACTGGCAATATGCAGCCATAAACTAAGATAGGGATCTCCCAGAAGGAGGGAGGGAGGGAGAGTGGGGGGAGGGATGAGGTGAGGCATTTCTGTGGCCAAATCTGTCCAAGTGGCCATCACGAGCTCTGGCTTCCTCTGACATATCTGTAGGATCTGACCCCACCATACAATCCAGGAGTGGAAGCCCGAGACCACAGCAGTGGAGCAAAGCCATCACCTTGGGCCGTATGTAGAAAAGTCCCTCACGTGTAGGGAGACATTACAGAAGGAGTGGCGTGACCTGACTGGGACATCTTGTTCTACTGGTGCAGAATTCACAGAGACAAAGGGACAGTAGCACAGCAGGCTGCCAACAGCCTATCCGATGGACCCACCCTGCGACACAGCCAGGTTTGCAGATGGGTCTTGGGGGCCGGGGGAAAGAGGTTGGGGAGAAGGGGCCGATGGGCAGTGAGCACCGCAGGTCCCAGGTTGGCTGCGGGCAGAACCTCGGAGAGCTCCCGGTTGAGGGATTCACACTCGCTTCCCCATCTCCGGGCTTGGCTGTGTGTTCCTCACGTGCCTTGTGATCTCATTTTCCAAAGACTAAGTGATGTGTAATGGAGCTCAGGCACTGACATTTACAGAGGGTTACAGGACTAATAATATTAATGATATTCTTGTTAGTTCAACATTGTTTTGTGCAGATTTTAATTCATACTGCACTCAGCCTGGGGGCATAAGTTAAAGATTTTTTTTAGAAAGCTTCTTAGTAAATGTCTTAGTTAATGGAAACCAAAACAAGCCAATGACCCTTTTCTCTAACCTTGAAATTGCGAAGATTGACAATAAACTCTCTAATGGGGCTCTCTTCACTTTGCATGACATTTGAGAGCTGAGATCTCTTTCCTGCAATGATACTCCACCCACAAAGTGAATATCTTCGTCTCTTTTTCTTTCATAATAGGACATCACGAACAGACTCAAAGGAACTTAGTAACTATAAGCAAACCGCGGCTAGAAATTAACGGCATTTCTCCCATTTCTTGTCTAGAATAAGTAGCATTTCTTGTCTGAAGATGCAACTATTTACATGATGGTTTTCAGTTTGTCAAATTTATTCATTTAATAAATACAGATCGAGCCTCTGGAAATGAAGTGAGAAAGAACAGAAGGCTCTTCCTCCTTTTGATCCAAGGTCAACCTTGGAGACAAAAAAGGCAACCACACCTTTGTCTTCTGTGGAGTGGCAGTTCAGGGTCAAATCTATTTGCCTGGCACAGTGTGCATTCTTCAGTTAAATTAATCATCAGCATTGAAATACAATATTACATATAAAAATAGCAACTCCTTCTTCCTTTTAAAATTTGGAAGAGGGGCGCCTGGCTGGCTCAGTTGGTAGAGCATGGGACTCTTGATCGAACTCAGGGTCGTGAGTTCAAGCCTCACCCTGGGCGTAGAGCTTAATTTAAAAAATAAAATATGGATGGTTAATCAACTTTGAGTCCACATTGCCTGGAGACAGATGCCTGGAGGGGAGTGTGAGCTGTTCTCTGTATGGGGGCGCACGCTTGCTGCTTTCCCTGCCTGTTCCTGCCTCTTAATTTGCCTCCCCAGCTAATATTATACTTAGGAATGTGACTTCCAAAGTTGGGGGGTAATTGTGCAAATAATTTCATCTAGTTATGTCTGCAATCTCATGACAAAGGAAAAGTTAAAGGGACAGTTATGTGTTGGTGGGGAGTTCTTCCCTAGTCTCAGGTCCCAGACCCCAAGACCCCTCTCAGGTCAGGTTGCAGAACTGAGCACTGACAGGACCCAGGACCTGGGGGGTCAGGCTTTGCATCCACAGTGAGCTTTACAGATTGAAGTCATTTCACGCTCCATTAAATAACTACTTGCCTTTGCTTGGTAATGTGCATATTAATCTAACTAACTACAGTTGTTGCCAAGAGCTGACCTGCGCCAAGAATTCCGTGTACAAGGTCCAGACAAGACCTTGCCCTATTGTGAGGATTTCTAAACTGTTGAAAAATTGTCCTGCAGCAAAGAATAATGTCCATCCCTATATTTTAACTTTAAGCAAGATCCTGAGCTATTACCGTATTCAACTATCTAAATGCTACAATGTTACCAGGCAAATGTTCTCGGGTCTGACATATTAATCTACTTGACATTCAACAAATGATGCTGTGTTTCTATAGAGTGGCACCCACTGGAGGAGGCCAGGGCTCATGCCATTCAGCCTGTCCCCTGCCTGCCCTGAGCACCTCCATTAATTCAACTATTACTGATATAAAAGGGACACATTTAAATGCTTCAAGAAAAGAAAGCACCTGCAGCTTTCAAAAGATGTATCTCAAGGACAGGGAAAAGCACATGAAGATAAATCCGTTTTATTCCATCTTCAATAGGTAGATTTTGGAACACTAATAGAATTACTTCATCTTCAATAAAATTCCAGCCCATCATTGCTTCGTGGTCGGGGAAGCCTTCTCTATTAACCTTTCTTCATGAAAGCAAAGGAGCAAGGACAATGGGTCCGACAGCGGACATTCACAAAGCCACGTGCGGCCCTGAATGGTGACATAAAAAGCCACTATTCTATGACCACAGTTGGTGATGCAGCCCCCAAGTGCAAGACCCAGTGAGAGGCATTGAAGGTATATTATCTCTTTGTTGTCTTCATAAATATAATAACAGCCGACTTTATCAAGCACCGCATTCAGGTGTGGCTTCATGAACGATGTATGGGTCCTTGCACGGAATACTTACAATGCTCATCTTACTGAGGCGGAAACTGAGTCCATAGGAAGTTGATGGGCACCAAATCAAACAGTGAATCCATGCAGAAGTAGGGAACAGAACGTGCTTCCACATCAGCCGCATGTGCCCACATCAGCCACCATGTCATTGAGCCCACGTGGGTGCCCAGTGTGGTCACAGCCTTGGAAGGCCACCACCAGATCCACCATCCAACAGTGGTCATAGAATAGTGGCTTTTTATGTCACCATTCAGGGCCGCACGTGGCTTTGTGAATGTCCGCTATCTCGTCCATTGTCATGTCAAGCCACTGAGCCATTAAGTTTTTTTTTTTTAATAAACATATATTTTTATCCCCAGGGGTACAGGTCTGTGAAACGCCAGGTTTACACACTTCACAGCACTCACCAAAGCACATACCCTCCCCAATGTCCATAACCCTACCCCCCTTCTCCCAACCCCCCTCCCCCCAGCAACCCTCACTTTGTTTTGTGAGATTAAGAGTCACTTATGGTTTGTCTCCCTCCCAATTCCATCTTGTTTCATTGATTCTTCTACCCACTTAAGCCCCCATGTTGCATCTCCACTTCCTCATATCAGGGAGATCATATGATATCCTTGAGGAGAACACAGGCAGCAACCTCTTCGACCTCAGCCGCAGCAACATCTTCCTAGGAACATCACCAAAGGCAAGGGAAGCAAGGGCAAAAATGAACTATTGGGATTTCATCAAGATCAAAAGCCTTTGCACAGCAAAGGAAACAGTGAACAAAATCACAAGACAACTGACAGAATGGGAGAAGATATTTGCAAATGACTATCAGATAAAGGACTAGTGTCCAAAATCTATAAAGAACTTAGCAAACTCAACACCCAAAGAACAAATAATCCAATCAAGAAATGGGCAGAGGACATGAACAGACATTTCTGCAAAGAAGACATCCAGATGGCCAACAGACACATGAAAAAGTGCTCCATATCACTCGGCATCAGGGAAATACAAATCAAAACCACAATGAGATATCACCTCACACCAGTCAGAATGGCTAAAATCAACAAGTCAGGAAATGACAGATGCTGGCGAGGATGCGGAGAAAGGGGAACCCTCCTACATTGTTGGTGGGAATGCAAGCTGGTGCAACCACTCTGGAAAACAGTATGGAGGTTCCTCAAAATGTTGAAAATAGAACTGCCCTATGACCCAGCAATTGCACTACTGGGTATTTACCCTAAAGATACAAACCTAGTGATCCGAAGGGGCACGTGCACCCGAATGTTTATAGCAGCAATGTCCACAATAGCCAAACTATGGAAAGAACCTAGATGTCCATCAACAGATGAATGGATAAAGAAGATGTGGTATATATACACAATGGAATACTATGCAGCCATCAAAAGAAATGAAATCTTGCCATTTGCGACAACATGGATGGAACTAGAGCATATCATGCTTAGCGAAATAAGTCAAGCGGAGAAAGACAACTATCATATGATCGCCATTAAGGTTTTTTAAAGGATTTTATTTATTTATTTGAGAGAAAGAGAGCATGCACACACATGGAGAACAGGGCAAGGGAGATGGAGAAGCAACTTCCCGCTGAGCAGGGAGCCCAACGTGAGGCTCAATCCCAGGACCCCAGGATCATGACCTGAGCCGAAGGCTGATGCCCAACTGACTGAGCCACCCAGGCGCCCCAAGATGTTAAGTTTTGAGTTTCCAGATATATTTGAACATTGTGTCCCAAACACATGGTCTGTGTCTCCAAAACCATCCGTCATTTAGCATGTCCCATGTGTTGGCATATGACATCATGCACACGTGTGTTTTGAAATGTGCACGTTTCCATGCATCCGTATAATGGGCTTTCTTCTAATGAGAGCTTGTCATACTTGCTCGTGTAAGGAACTATAACCTCAGCTCCCTGGCGCTCATATTAAGTGAGGGCAGCGTGAACACCATCCTTCACGAGTCTCCAAACAGCCGCACGGGCTTCAATTAATTTTGAAATCATCCATGGGTTACAGTGGTTTTAACCTTCAAAGCAGGGAATTATTTTCTCCCCATAGAATAAAAACCGTGCCTCTCTTCCATGAGCCTGAGGAATGAATGGTGCATAGAGTAATGGCAGCCCAATCCCCTGCTCCAGATGCAAAGACTGTCATTCTGCCTGTGATTTGTACAGTTTTATTGAGATACGAATCACCTCTAATTGCAGATCATTTCCATAACTCCCCATAGAAACCCATACCCAAGGGCTGGTCTGGGCATGTCTCTTAATCTCTGGGGAGTCTCTCTGCTTCCCCATCTGTAAATGGGCATGGGAATAGAGACTCCTTTATGGGGTGGTGGTGAAGACGATGGAACTGAATCCTTAGCCAGCATTTAGGACCTGTTTCTACAGCATTAAACATTCATAGCATTTCCTTATCTCACGTGTTCACCAACCTGGGAGCCCGCCCTACTCCCTCTTTTGGGGGGTTTTATGGAGACTTCAGTACCCAGGCAGGATTGATTCAATGATTGGCCCTTGGAAATGGGTTGAGCCTCCAGGAGGTCAGCGGAGGGGGCCGGAAGTTCCAACCCTCTATTCCAGGTTGGCGGGAACCATGGCAACCGGCCCCCATCCTTAGGCACAGTCCGAACACTCATTAACATAACAAAGGGACACCTATCTGTCTCTCTCCTCACTTAGGAAATGCCCAGGGTTTTAGAAGCTCTGTGCCAGAAACAGGATGAAGACCAATGATCCATTTCTTATTGTAATTCACAGTATCACAGCCTGAAACACCTTTTTCCCTGTTCTATTCTCAGCTAGATTTGCTCATTCTTTAGGCCTCTGACTAAACACAGTAAGTGTCTTTTAGACGGCCCCTCGTGAGCTCCCTATTGATGAAGTCCCAGAACCTAAGTCAGGTTCGGTGGGGTGAGGAGGTTCGGAGCCGACGACTAAAGAAAGAATTCTTAAGACGTCGTTGGTGCAAAAGGTGATTTATTAGAGCACGGGGACAGGGCCCGTGGGCAGGCAGAGATGCGGCTGCCCCGGGTTGTGAGGGGTGGTTGGTTATATACGCAGGAGTTGGGTAGGTGAGGACAAAGGGGTGTTCAGAAGGGCTATTGGGGCAAAGAATACTATCAGGATATTGAAGGCTTAGTTGCTATCAAGTAAAGACAATTGGAAGTCTGGTGGAATGTTACATTCCTGCTATCAAGCATCCTTGTTAATGAGATTTAGGTTTAGAAGAAATTTAACTTTATTTACTTTTCCTTCTACTTCCACCTCCTTCGGTTTTTATGGAGGGGAGGGTGACATTAGGCTTGAGGAACTGAGTTCTGTGTCTTTGGAAATTGGGCTATTGATAAGGTAACTTCTTTGTTGTAATCTCAAGGACATTTGTAAACCAAGGGAGACGCCTGTCTTGCAGGATTGTGATCTCAGCAAGTTAACTATTTATCGTTTTATGGCAGTCAGGGGTGCCTGAGGAATGCTACACCTATGGAGGGGAGCGGATGGAAGGGGGGGTGCAAGGCGCCAGCTCTTGCTTTGTCCTCAGTCAGCCTCCTGCTCCCTCATCACTATGACAGTCTCTTCTTCCTACTCTGTCACAGACCCTGATCATCGGTCAGGGCCCTATCCTGGCTACCCATGATCATTTCATCTCTTTGTCTACCTGATCAATGCCCAGCTTGACCACAAACATATGGTTTAGATATACACCTTCCTCCCACTGTCGTTTTCTGGGGCCTAACCCAGGTGAGGACCCAGATTTCTTGCTCAAGAAATAGTTGTCAAATGAGTAAATCAGTGCATTAATTTCTTTTTTCTTTCTTTCTTTTTTTTTTTTTATCACTGCATAATACCTTGCTGGATCTAGGTCTTTCTATGCACTAAGCTTATCGATTATATTACATCTATGCTGATTCTAATTTTTAGCTATTTAAATATGGCAGGTGTTTTTGCTGGGTCTATGCTGAGACCCAGAAGTCCACCTCATTGAGTTGGGTACACACACTCCCACGTTAGTGATTCATGAAGAGGTAGAAGAAACAGGGGAGTCTAAGATCATGCAAACCACGGTTGGGGCTACTGATCCTCTCCCCCACAGAGACACAATGTCCCTGGGACCCGCAAAGTTATGAAACCTCAGAGAAATTTCAAGTACTCTTTACATTCCCTATTAGGAATTCTGAGAACTGAGTGAGGCAGGCCACTCTAGAAAATGTATTTCTTGTTTAAGTTTGTGGTGGTGTTAGGGTACGGAGTCGACCACCCTCAATTACACAGAGAACACTCTCGATTATGCAAGTCACACAGCGAGGTGTATTTCCCGCTCGCTGGGGTCCAAGTACCTGCCCGGCGCAGCGGGTTTCAACAAGGACCCCGAGCACTCGAAACCAAGGGTTGATATAGCATTTTCAGGGCACTTCTTCATGGCCACATACATAACTTGCGCCCCACTTTGACCGTTTAACTTTGTTTAAACTTTTGCCACCCCTGCATTACCCTGGCGCCATCCTGGCGGTTAAGTGAGATTTAGGTTTAGAAGAAATGTAACTTTATTTACATTTCCTTGGGCCTCAGCTTCCCTCATTTTTACGGTGGGGAAGGCAGCCTTAGGCCTTGAGGAACTGAGCCTTTTGTCTCTGGAAATTGGGCCATTGAAGAGATGGCCTTTCTGTTGTAAATCACCAGGACATTTGCAAACCAAGGGAGACTCCTATCTTGCAGGATTGTGATCTCTGCAAGTGAACTATTTGTTTTCTTTAACATCCGGTCCCTGTGGCGCCATCGCCTAACCGCCTGGTGGCATATGATTAAGTTGTTTCTTAGGTTTTAGCTACTTTCTCTTATCTCAAGTTTCGTGCGCCCTGTGGGCTGGTTAGGGACGCTCAGTAAAATGGCTTCCCGGCCTTCAGGATGGCCATCCTGATGCTAACCCACTCTTACAGTGCAAGGTGCCAGCTTTTGCTTTGCGGAGATGGCTGTACTTAGGTCTGGGCTAGACTCGAGGTGGGTACAGCCTTGTTTTTCTTGGCCTTCACACCTGGAGCTGGTTTCTGGGACTTGTTTTTAAGTCCCCTGGGGGAAGAAGAGCAGGGACAGTTTAAGGGTTAAACAATAAAGTTATTGTTTAACCTCAATGGAAGCCTCTGGCTAAAATAAAAACATAAAACAGGTTCTTACAGTGTGTCAGAGCACAGGTCTATAGTTTGGGCCATATGTGCCCTCGCCGACTAATGAAGTCTGAAATACACAGGTGTCAGAAAAAACTCCGCATGAGCTTTATCCTGCAGAATCTTTCCTTATCTCTTGTGTATGAACAATGCTGAATTGGTGTAAGCCTAGCTTACCCTGCCTTAAGAAGAAAAAGTCAATTTATTTGTATTCCGTGACTGTGTTATTCTATTTTTTGGTAAATAATAAAAGAAATCTTAAAATAATAAAAATGAGTTTAAAAAAATAAAAGCCCTTAGATAGCAATTAATTCAGTCTCTGATGATTGAAGATTTTGGTTACATGCATTTGCTCAACCCCAGCCCTTAATTCAAGTTCCAGTCATGTCTAAGAAGAAAACTTGCTATTGGATTTGCTTGTTTGTTTTACTGCTTAAGAAAAAAATTTTTTAAAAAGCATTACCGGGGCGCCTGGGTGGCTCAGTGGGTTAAAGCCTCTGCCTTCGCCTCAGGTCATGATCTCAGGGTCCTGGGATCCAGCCCCGCATCGGGATCTCTGTTCAGCAGGGAGCCTGCTTCCCCCTCTCTCTCTCTGCCTGCCTTTCTGCCTACTTGTGATCTCTGACTGTCAAATAAATAAAAAACAAAATCTTTAAAAAAGCATTACCATATTTAGAGAAGATTTAATCCTTCAGTCTGGGTGATGATTCAAATATTCCCCTGAAAATGTCCCTATGTCTTGGTGTTAACCAATAAGCTATAAATATCAAAAAAGAAACAGTATATCAAAAGGAAAAGCAAAGCTGGGAGGCCTGGCTTGCTCAGTCAGTGGAGCGTGTGGTTCTTGATCTCAGGGTGGTGAGTTCGAGCTCTCTGTTGGGTGCAAAGATTATTTTTTAAAAGTCTAAGTAAGTAAAAGTAATGTTAAACAGAAGGAAATCTTAAGTAGAAAATGACCTCTCAAAAAAAAAAAAAAAAAAATCACGGGGCGCCTGGGTGGCTCAGTGGGTTAAGCCGCTGCCTTCGGCTCAGATCATGATCTCAGGATCCTGGGATCGAGCCCCGCATCGGGCTCTCTGCTCAGCGGGGAGCCTGCTTCCCTCTCTCTCTGCCTGCCTCTCTGCCTGCTTGTGATCTCCGTCTGTCAAATAAATAAATAAAATCTTAAAAAAAAATCGCAATGAATTGCTTCACTGGCAAATTTATGCACAGGAGAAATAAAAAATACTCATTATCGAATCCACAGACCACCTGCCCTCCTCGGATCTTTCTAAAGCTCCAAAACACACTCCCACCCTGCCTGATCTTCGCTGCTCGAAGACCATGATGGCTTTAGGGCGTGTCTAGAACCAGCTCCTTGAACTTTGGCAAAAACGAAGACTCCCAGATGGGTCCTCACGTTCACCTGGCGGTTGGGAAGCCCAGAATCCAGATGCCCAGGTGATGGCCCCGTCATCCTTCCCTCGGCCACGTCACGATGAATGAAATGCTCCCCAAACCAGCTTTTTTGGTGCAGGTGCACCCTCCTCACTTGCTGTCTGTCTTATTTTCCTCATCGCTGACCTTGAGACCTTTGCACATCTCCTGGATTTGTAGGTGGGCGCACCTTGCTTTCCTGGAAATCCACCCCAAAAATCAGGGCAAGAATGAGAGACTCTGTGCCTGCTTGTTCATGATCATCTCGCCTGCGACACTGAAGCAGGGAGCTTACCTGCTGTCATCTTGTTCTTCCTTCCCCAGGAAAGGAATCCCCACTTGAGACAAACAGACAAGAGTTCCTATAAGTCTCCAGCTGAGAGGACAGAGCCCCTCATCTTATGGTTCTCCCCACGTGGAGTAAGGTATTGGCTCTAGGGACACGTCAGCAGCCACACTGCAGGGCAATTACCTGACTGCCCCCTCCCGTGGGACTCTTCCCGGCGTGAACCCCTTGTTCTTGGGGAACCGGGAACAACTCATCTTCGCAGGATAGCAGATGCCACTGAGAGCCACGAAAACCAAAGATGGAAAAAGACTGTGAGTTTTAAAAACTTTGAACTCTTTATTTCCTGCAAACTTTCCCATAAACTCTCTGTCCCAGGTGGCTGGGCAAACACTTGAGCCTTGAAATGAAATTTTGGAGTATTTGGTACCTCACAGAGATGAAATCAATCATGAACTCGTGTAATAAACTTCACCCTTTGGCATTTCATGATTTTGAGATTTTTTTTATTGCACCAACTTTTTATACTTTATCTTCGATGTTATTTGTGTTTGCTTTCTATTTTGTGTAATCTTCTTGGAAAAGGAGTGTTATATAAGCCTCAGACTTAGTGACTAAGACTGAGATTTTAGGGTTCTTTGTTATATATAAATTATATTAGAATTTTGTTCGATACTTTTATCTTCAAGATCATATCATTTTAGACAATGCTCCTTCTGATGGAGAATATACTATCTAATCGTTCTTTAGTAAGCATCCTTGGTAGGGGGAGTATCCCAAGGAGCTCACAATCCTGCAAACATTTTTCTTGCAAAATCTTTAAAAACAAAACATATCTTTTTATTTATTGAATGGTCATTAATATGTGGGCAAAGGGCTCACAACACAGAGATTCCATAAAAGAAGAACTAAATATATTGAACAAGGTTATACTAGAATCCATTTTATTGTTAGTCAGATTCATATTACGTTTTTTGTCTTTTCTGTGAAATAAGAAATATTTTTTAAAAAATACTTCTTATCGGGGGCACCTGGCTGACTCAGTTCAGAGGAGCACAAAACTCTTGATCTCCAGGTTGTGAGTTCAAGCCCCACTTTGGGAAGAGAGATCATGTAAAAATAAACTTTAAAAAAATAAAAAATTAAATTCAAATACTACTAACTGGAATATTAACATTTTCACATTATTCATCACCAGCTGAGAAGACAATAGTAATGGTAACAACAATGTAACTTGTTACATTGTAACAATGTAACACAATGTACAATGTGACTGTGTAACACAATGTACAGTGTAACATTGTAATACAATGTATAATGTGACAATGTAACACGATGTACAATGTAACAATGTAACAGACACCCAACCCTCTATGGCTTCCCAGACTTCTAACTTTAAAAAAGAAGATAAAACCTTTATGAAGTAGAGAGCTAAGCGTAATGAGACTGCAAAAGTGTTTTTAAGGTTATATAAGACAATATGTATTAGATATGAGGAAGAAAACTCCTACCCACTTAATAATAAATGAAACCTAGGCTGGCCTGGGTGGCTCAGTCACTTGAGCACCTGACTTTGGCTCAGGTCACTATCTCAAGGTCCTGGGACCGAGCCCCACAGCGGGCTCCCTGCTCAAGGAGTCTGCTTGAGATTCTCTCTCTCTCCCTCTTCCCCTCCCCCTGCTTGAGTGCATGCTCTGTCTCTCAAATAAATAAATAAAATCTTAAGATAATAATAATAATGATAAATGAAGCCTAAAAGTTATGACTGATCATTCTTATGAATTTGAATATTAAAAAAAATTAAAAATGAATCCAGAGACCAAATTGAATTAATGGTGATAGATTAGGAATGGTATCTGTAATATATTTACACGATGCCTGGCTGGCTCAGTGAGTGGAATATGTGACTCTTCATCTCAGGGCTGTGAGTTCAAGCCCCATATTGGGCATAAAGATTACTTAAAAATAAAATCTTTTAAAAAAATGTATTATGTAGTTAACAGAGAAATGAGTAATATTCGGTTATCTTAGGAACTGCTATATTTTATTAAAATTTTTAAAGATTTTATTTATTTGACACAGAGAGAGAGATCACAAGTAGGCACAGAAGCAGAGAGGCAGGTGGGGTGGGGGAGCAGGCTCCCCACTGAGCAGAGAGCCAATACAGGGCTCAATCCCAGGACCCTGGGATCATGACCCAAGCTGAAGGCAGAGGCTTAACACTCTGAGCCACCCACGTGCTCCGAACTGCTATATTTTAGAAATAATAATACAGGTAACCTCCCCCCATGGTTAGAGCATTTGACAAAAAGGAAGAACTCAAACTTAAGTCATAAGGCTGTTTTCTTTTCTCATAATGAATGCAGTTAGCAAGACTGGTGAAAAACAAAAACAAAAACCAGCAACATCCAGGTTTGGAGTGATCAAACTGGTGAAAATATGCACATTTGAACCTTTATGGCAGGCAACTTCACAGTAGCAATTGTGGTCTATGTGTCCTTATATGAGGTTGTGATCAAACTACCCTCAGCACATTGGGTGTATCACGGTGACAATTCCTCACTCAACACTTTGGTATTATCACAGATATGTTGGATTGCTGGAATAAATACACCTCCAAATTCAGCATCTTAGCACAAAGTTTATTTCTCACTCATCACACTGTCTAAGACAAGCACTCTGGTTAGCAGGTGGCTTTGCTCCAAGCCATGAAGCACAACCCAGACTCCTTCTGTCCTATGGTTCCCTGGCCACCTGGGGCCTCATTGTCACCTGTCTCTGGCCACAAATAGGGGAGGAGAAAGCAGGGAGTTTCTAAGGAGTAGCACACATCACTGGCTCCCAGTCCATGTGAGACTGGGTCCTAGGGCCACCCCTCCACACGAAGGGATGACGAACACGGCCCTGTCTGGCCAGCCACCCACCAGCAGGTGTTCTCCGCTACAGATGGGACATGGGCTGGATCCTCCGGTCCACAGCCAGCCCTCCATGTCCCAGCTATTTTGGTGTATTTTTCTCTGCCATATCATTTTTTGAATAGTGTTTCCAAGTTCCATAAAAAAAAACCCAAGGGGGGCGCCTGGGTGGCTCAGTGGGTTAAGCCACTGCCTTCGGCTCAGGTCATGATCTCAGGGTCCTGGGATCGAGTCCCACATCGGGCTCTCTGCTCAGCAGGGAGCCTGCTTCCTCCTCTCTCTCTCTGCCTGCCTCTCTGCCTACTTGTGATCTCTCTCTGTCAAATAAATAAAATCTTTAAAAAAAAAAAGTCTTTAAAGAAAAAAACAACCCCAAGGGAAGTAAGGTTAAATAGCACTGGACCTATAAATTGCATTTATTATAGATTATGTTCTATATAGATTACCTGTGTCACAGGCACCCACAGCAAGGAGATACTTGTGTGGCATGTGACTCTAAAGGGTGTATATTGAAGGAGCCTGGGGACTTGGGGTTCCCCAGTGGCTCTTTTTCTTCCAAGAATTTCCAAACATCATGTCCTTCTTGGGTTTGGCTGAGAAATCTAGATAAAGAAAACCTCTCTAGCCCAGAGACCCTCGGATGAGTTCATCGGACACTTCTAGGAAATTTCAACAAGTAGATTCCCACAGTGTCACTTGCCCTGTGCTTTACCTTTCTGGCCCTATAGAGAAGAACACATACGCCAAGAAAGAGACCCCAGACACGCCTTACATACCAGATAAGAGGTGGCACGATAAAAAGTCTCACTTACATATTAGTGCTTCCAAAAATTGAACAGAATCCTCAGCTCTACATTTGGAATCAAGAAGAACCTCTCTCAGCACCAATCTTTTGGAACAGCGGTCATGGAAAACAACCAGCAAACTGGGGCCTCCAGATAGCAAGCCATAGGAAGCACACCCCATGAGCACATCCTTCCTAAAGACGAACCAAGTATCATCAAACCTCTAGCATTAACTGCAAGCTTTGGGGAAACAGGCAGTGGGAGGCCACGAAAATGACATCAGGAAGACGCGGTCGGCCAAATCCAGACTGAGAATAACCCAACCAGACAAGTGCGTGGTTTCTTCCACAAATCAATAGCATGACAGAGAGGCAAGGGCAGGAGACTCTGAGAGATCAAAAGTGATTTTGGAAGCAGATACTAAGAAATCATTGTTAATTTTACTAGAGGAAGCGATGATGCTACAGTGAGGCTAATAATAAAAAAGAGTTCTTCTCTTTAGAGATGTGAAGGATTTCCTGAGGAAGTTCTTTGATATCTGGCACGTTTTAAGAAAAAATTTTCCAGGGGTGTCTGGGTGGCTCCATCAGTTAGGCATCTGTCGACTCTTGGTTCTGGCTCAGGTCATGATCTCAGGGTCGTGGGATCGAGCCCCGCGCCGGGCTTCACACGGATCCTGGCGCCTGCCTACATAATTCTCTCTCTCCTCTCCCTCTGCACTCCCACTCTGCACTCCCCCTCTCTCTCCCTTAAAATTGTATTTAAGTAAAAAATATATATATTCCAGGTGGAGTGAGGGAGTGAGCACAGAGAACAAAGATTAACACAACAGGGACAAAACCACTGAAACTGGCTGATGAGTCCTTGGGAGGTCATGTTCACATCAGTGTCTTTGCCATTTGGATGCATGGTGAAACTTCACATTTAAAAAAGGAGAAAATATAGTTTGTATCCTCCTAAAAGGATCATGAAATCACCCTAGGTCCTAACATCAGAAGGAGAAGAACATTAGAATAAATGTAATAGAAGTTAAGATTTTCGTTTAAAAAATTATCAGTAGGGGCGTCTGGGTGGGCGCTCAGTGGGTTAAAGCCTCTGTCTTCAGCTCAGCGCATGATCCTAGGGTCCTGGGATCGAGCCCCGCATCGGGCTCTCTGCTCAGCAGGGAGCCTGCTTCCCTTCCTCTCTCTCTGCCTGCCTCTCTGCCTACTTGTGATCTCTGTCTGTCAAATAAATAAATAAAAATCTTTTAAAAAATTATCAGTAGGGGGGCGCCTGGGTGGCTCAGTGGGTTGAAGCCTCTGCCTTCAGCTCGGGTCATGATCTCAGGGTCCTGGGATCGAGTCCCGCATCAGGCTCTCTGCTCCTCGGGGAGCCTGCTTCCTCCTCTCTCTCTGCCTGCCTCTCTGCCTACTTGTGATCTGTTTGTCAAATAAATAAATAAAATCTTTAAAAAAAAATTATCAATAGATTCCACAGATACTAAGTGCAGTCGAGGTTTTAACACTTGCAGAATGTGCTGGGTGGGACTGGAAAGCCCTTCCTCACTCGCACTGACATTTTTTTATCCTCCTCTCTTAGCAGTAAGAGGTTGATCATTTTATATCTTGAAGGATTTCTTGGATGTGGGGGAAAAATTAACTGTGCAGAGAGGTGGAAATTACTTGATAACTTTCAGATGATTCCCAGTTTCTACAGGCCTGTGTGTGTCCTCCTGATCTTGTTCTACTTAAGCTCTTGGTTGATGCCCTGTTCAGAGCAGGACCAAGGGTACAGGCAGAGGCAACCTGAGACACATCTCCTTCTCCGTGCTCCCCTGCTCCAGGCACTGAGTTTGGCCCCGGAGCCACAGAGGCAGATCAGACCAATGTATCGGGTTTTGTGTTTGTTTTTGTCTTTTTTTCCCCAAGACATGATTGCAGTAAAGAACGGTGGGCTATCATGGGAGAGGTGTGTAGTGGAGGGACTAGGACCCGATGGGTGGGTATGTTCGAGGAAAGAAAAAAGGTGATAACAAGGAAGTGTAATTGCATGTGTGCATCTGTGTGTGTGTGTGAGAGAGAGACAGAGAGAGGACTCAATTTGCTGAACTGAAGAATTTGGGCTAACAGAGATAGGGAGCCATTGAAGTCTAGGCATGACACCGTGAGGGCATCAGGTGGATTTCGGGGGGGCAGCAGGAATGCAGATGAGGAGGCAGGCGAGGAGGAAACACTGGCAAGCTCACAGGGGACAGGCTGGGTGATCAAAAATCAGAAGTGGCTCCTGCATGTTTGACGCAGATGGAGTCTTGAAAGATAAAAGGGCTTTGCTCAGCCTGGGTGGAGGGACGTGGACTGGATTCACCCCTCGCTAAGGGAAAAAAAGGAAATGCACAAACCCACACACAGAAAGCAGGAATGAGCCACCCAGACCGAACAGTCAGGAGGGGCCTCCCCACCTCTGAATCCACGACCAGTGAGAGCGCTCAGCCGCAACCTGAACTTCCGCCCGGGGCCTCTCAGGCAGCCTCTGTAGGAGCTCAAGTGCTCATTTAGAATGGATGTTTAGACACACTTTAAGCAAATGTTGTAGCTTTCCTTTTTAGAGGGGACCAGGGTCTAGAATGCAGAGAAGAGACATTCCTGCAGCATGAGGACAAGAAGCCTCTAAGGCAAACCCTGTCACCGCTACGCCTGTGTCCCCTGCCCTTACCATGTCCACATCTGCCAGCTAAGTGCCGGACTGTGGGCACACGTGTGCCTTTCCCTGCACACTTTCCACAAGGGAGCGCTCTGTGTCCCCGTGTGCCCGGCTGGGAGGGCTGGTCGTTAAATGCCAGGGCAGTGAGCCTACATCTGTGAATAAGGAGAGGGTGTTTGTGGTCACTTCCTCCTGCTTCCTTGGCCCTCATAGGAGGTTAAGGGTGTGGGGTTTATTTGGCGCCTGTCTCTCAAAGTTTCTGCAGGGGGAGCTATGGCAGCTGGCTGGACACTGGACCCTTCACTGATTGTCTGCCTACTTGTCTCACTCCTTGAGTCTACTCCCTGGGAGGTCTTTCCTTCACCCAAATTTTGACCACCTGCACTTTAATCCTTGTCTCAGGCTCTGCTTCTGGGGGAATCCACCTGAGACAGCAACCTTCTGCAGTCCTTCCAGCGTTGGGCTCTAGAGTGGGCTTTGTTGGGTAGTGAAAATTGGAGGCAGGGGAGGGGGCATATCAGGGAAGCAAGAGAGGAAAGACACCTGAAGAAGGAAGTCAAAAGAAATCCCAGATTTTCACTCTCCAAAGAAAAGTTACATTAAAACCCAGATGGGATTGCACCTCGCTGGTGTAGTCGGGGGAGTATGTGACTCTTGATCTCAGGATCGTAAGCTCGAGCCCCATGTTGGGTATAGAGATTACATAAAATTGAAATCTTTTAAAAAATAAAATAAGAAATAAAATAACAGCAAGATTAATCAATCTACATCACGAGAGCCATGAATGTACAGAACTTTCTCAACTTTCCCAACAACTTTTCTTTACAATGTAAAGAATTCCTGTTTTATTCTTAACCCACATCAAACTGCCCTCCTTTGGGGAAACCAAGAAATTAAGACCCTAAGGAACTTGCCAATTCACGCATATAGAATTATTTACCTTTATGATTGAGCCAACAAAACGAGAATGCGTGCATTCAGACAGGCCATGAGTGGCTACAGAGTGCGGTGTATTTTCAGCTCTATTTATCAGAAATGATTGATACCATTGTTACTATCTGACTTAAAGGTTCATTGTTCATTTCCTTCCTTGGTTACATTTTTTTTCTCGGCTCCTCCCTAGGGCCCGACAGTGTATCTACTTGAAGTTTCAGATGATGGTAGTCACATTTTTTCACATCTTTTTTTTTAAAGCCAGATGGAGTCTGTTCATATTTACCAGTCCTTCAAGGAATACAGTTCTTAGCAGTACCTATCATGGGGGGCACCTAGCTGTCTCATTTGGTAGAACATGCAACTCTTGATCTCAGGGTTGTGAGTTTGAATCCCACATTGGGGATAAAGATTACTTAAAAATAAAACCTTAAAAAAAAAAAAAGAGTATCTACCATGTAATAGACATTGCTGTAAATGCTAGGAATATCTTCTTCGTAAATAAAACACAGATTCTTTTCTCTCAGGGACATTAAATTTTAATGTGGGAAGAGAGACAATGATTTTTTTTAAACAATGAATTTTTTTTTTAAGGCTCTAAAAGGAATGTATTGAAGTGACTGTCTACCAGGTGGGTTGTTTGAATTTAGATGCTGAGATTATGTCACTGGGAATTTCTGCTTTCTGCTCCTGGTCAGTGTTTGAAACGAACGAGACCGTATTCCTGATTTGGGTTTGCAATTTACAGCAAGACACTGAGTCGGGGCATCTGAGATCATCGGCCCCTCCCCACAGTCTTAGCATCTCTGTGCATGCAGTGAATAGTTTCATGCAAATGACTGGGTCATGTTGGTTTGGATCAACCTGACGTTCCCTCCGGACATCATGTGTCTTCTCAGCAACTGCTCATTTCCATTTGCGGAATGTTCAACAAAGGGCAGTGGCAGTCAGCTCTCCTCATTCCTTTCCATCTCCTCAACCACTGATGTCTTTGCATTCCCCTCGATTACATGGAGGAGAATGCCACGGGGTAACAGAAGATGGTTTTGCTAGGGGCGCCTGCCTGGCTCAGAAGATGGAGCACGTGACTCTCGATCTCGGGGTGGTGAGTTTGAGCCGCACGTTGGGTGTAGAGATTGCTTAAAAATAAAATCTTATCATGCTTAGTGAAATAAGTCAATCAGAGAAAGTCAACTATCATATGAGCTCCCTGATATGAGGAAGTGGAGAGGCTACGTGGGGGCTTAAGTGGGTAGAAGAAGAATCAATGAAACACGATGGGATTGGGAGGGAGACAAACCATAAGTGACTCTTAATCTCACAAAACAAACTGAGGGGTGCTGGGGGGAGGGGGGTTAGGAGAAGGGGGTGGGGTTATGGACATTGGGGAGGGTATGTGCTATGGTGAGTGCTGTGAAGTGTGTAAACCTGGTGATTCACAGACCTGTACCCCAGGGGATAAAAATATATTATATGCTTATAAAAAATTTAAAACATTTTAAAAAAAGATTCTGCTACATCATGAGAAGTAGACATTCTAAAAGTTTAAAAAAAAAAAAAAAAGACAAGGCAGCATTCTATAATAAATCTTATGTAACAAAAAAATAAATAAATAAAATCTTAAAGGGGAAAAAAAAAGAGAGACTGTTTTGCAACAGTAATGCATTCATCCAGACTCCTAATTATTCACCATACCTGACACTGTGTTAAGCGTTTTACATCTATTGTTTGAGCGAATTTTCATACCAATGTTATGAGGCAAGGACTATTATTATTCCTGTTTGACAGAGACAAAGACTTAAATCTTAGGGAACTTAGTAAAATATCAGTGGCAAGAAAGCTAGTAGTAATAGGCAGACCTAAGGTTGCAACTTACAGACGTTGGACTGCACAGCAAGCGGTTTCCACTACAGTGTGATAGTCTCCTAACACGTGCTTGATCTGCGTGTCCTTCTCTCCCTCCCTATCCCTTTGTTTTGTTGTTGTTGTTGTTGTTGTTTTAATTTATTTATTTTCAGAAAAACAGTATTCATCATTTTTTCACCACACCCAGTGCTCCATGCAATCGTGCCCTCTCTAATACCCACCACCTGGTACCCCGACCTCCCACCCCCCGCCCCTTCAAACCCCTCAGATTGTTTTTTCCTTTGTTTTTTAAATGACAGCCCACACTGGAAAGTCTGTTTCAGCTGAAAGATATCTTTAAAAAACCTAATGACCAACGCTCATCGTGAGGACAGTAATACACACGGCTTCAATGCAGCAAGAGTAGAGTTTTGAACATTCCCAGGACAAGGGAGAACCGGCACTGATGAGCACATGTAACTTCACAGAGTGACCAAGTGCCGTGGCTTTGGGGTCGCACGGAGGCGGGTTTGAATCCAGGTCTGCCACACGCTGGCTGTCTAACCTTCCGTTACTTAACACCTCTAAGCCTCAGTTTTCCCAGGTGTGGAAAGCAGCTGATCCTGAAGCCACAGGAAGTGTTCAGCCCAGCACGCAGCACGGCATAAATGACCGATTAGCTAGAACTATTCTTGTGTTTGTAATAAGAGGATCAAGAAGTTCACAGGATGAAACAAAGAGTTCTGTTTAAACCATTCCTCAGGGACCCCAGGACCCTGGAACCGGCTGGGTTAAAGAATGAACTGCAGACACCAGTGGTATTTGGGAAAAAAAGCTGGGAAGGAAGACAGGACGAGAATGGAGAGAGGAAGGGGTCCCAGAGGCTCTGACCCCAGGGAGAGCCCGCGTGGACCGAGGGCTGAGCCCTAGGCACGGCCAGCCACATGGTCCCACAAAAGGTCATGACATACCAGTGTCAGAACCAGAAGGGGACCTCGCTCCCTCCTAACCCAAACACAGAGCATCGCATCAAGCTAGCTACATGCCCCGACCCTAGTCCGCCAACCTCGGGAACATTGCAAATTCCTTACATTTCTGTGCTCTCACCTGTCCGGTGCAGATCCTAACAGAGCCCACCTCCACACCTATGAGGACCCGTGAGACCCCGCAAAGTGCCTGATCCAGGGAAGCCTTCAGCCAGCCGGTTACTGTGGCTACTTCTGCTATGAAATCCCAGGACCTGGCAGGAATATTTGCAAAATAGGGCACTGAGGAAACCAGTAAGTACTACAACCAATAAGTACCACAATAAGTACTAATAACTACTAATAAGTACTAATAACCAATAAGTACTACAGAGGCATTCAATTATGTTTAGGAAGAATTTAAAATACAGGGTACCTGGCTGGCTCCGTGGATAGGACCAGTCAGTCTTGATGTCAACATCATGAGGTCTCAAGTTCAAATCCCATGTAGGGGCTTAGAACATACTTAAAAAAAAAAAAAAACATGTAATATGGTAAATATTGACATTTAATGGTGAAAAACACAGAACACAAAGTCGTGTATCAAATAGGATGACGAAAAAAATATGAAAGGCTCAGAAAAAAGGAAGCATAAAATATATTATTCATAAGCTTCCCTTTTGTTTGAATAAGTTTCCTTTATTTTTCTGCACATTTGAAAAACTTCCTAGAATCTGTATTATTTTATACTGATTAAAGGCATTTGTATTTTGCAAATAATAATAATAACGAAGGGGTTCTTAATTTCTAGTTGCCAGTCAGTATCGACATTAAGAAGAACCCAGGCTATCTTGAGACCTTGTCCTCTCCTCCGGCACGGGAAAGTGGAAAGAATCATTAATCAAAGGTATCGTACGTGCTCTCTCTGCCAGCCCTTTGGGTCAGAGAAGACATCATCCAAGTGCAATGTTAGCATCTAAAACACCACTCCAAGAGGCTGGGACAGCATCCGTACCCCTTACATCACTTTACATAAATTATGGGGCTTTAGGGAGGAAAGGTTGCGTCAAAATTGAATTGATGGTAAACACTGGTAGACGGAATAAGAAAAAAGAGCATGGATATGTTGAGATAAAAATAAAGATTTAACCTGAATTCTCCTTGATGCAGACTCCTGCTGACCTGGTCAACAAGCTCGCTCCTATCAGCACCATGAGAAAGAGAAGAGAACCCAGGCGATCATGTCAAACAGATGTAAATGTGCTTCTCTTGCCTCCAACGCAGAGCTGTAGGCCATTGGTGTCCGCAACCAAAACTGAACTACGCTCAAGCTAACAAGATATATATAATATATATGATATATATATATAATATATATATATCATATATATATATATATATATATGATAAGATATATATTTGATGGACGGAGCTCTTTCTCACCGAGTGATGGAAACTTCCCCCCGGGGGCTTGCAGGTGTTGGCAGACCCAGTTTCCCCAAAGCCAGGAGGGACACAGCTGTTCCCAGCCAGCTGGCTGACTCCTGGGCCACTGCAACAGGGGGTTCCAACACTGCTGGGCGTGCAGCAGTGAGAGATTTCTCTGCTGAAGATGTACAAGAATGCTTTAACCAAGCTCCCTGGCCAGACGAGAGAGACTGGGCAGCCTCTCCATCCCAGCACTGAGGGGAGGGAAGCTCCTATTCCGGGGACCAGCGGGAAGAGGCTTGGGCTGCTGCTGGCAAACAAAGAAGAGAAATGATGTCTTCAGAAAGAGGAGGGACACATGGGATCCAAGATTTAAAACGGCAAACAGGTGATGGAGTGGGGGGTTCTGAGAACTCGCAGTGAGATTGGAACTGCTCCCTTGAACAGGTCCACAAGGAATACGATGCTGGATGGCTCGTTCCTCCTTCTCCCTCCCCTTCTCATGACTATTAATGCTATTATGATTAATTCATTGACTGTGGAGTTTATTGTAATCATTTATTTAATATTAGAATTCCCTGTGATCTAAGCATGCAGAATGCACCTGTTAAAATGAAAGATTTACCACCCAAGGCCACGGTACCCACCTCTCGGTGGCTGGGGTGTGTGCACACAGTCTGCAGTGCCCCTCCACCACACGCCCTGCCCTCTGCATGCAAATGCTCACTTTCTGCTGCAAGTGGCCCTTCCCGGGCATTGCTCTGGGTGAATCCCTGCCCCTGACACAACAGGGGCTCCCATCAGAGAAACAGAGGAGTTGGTTAATGAAGGGGACGGAAGTGGAGCCACAACGAGCTGCTGTATCCTGACTGAGGGCAAATCACGCGGTTGGTGCTACTTACAATTCCACGTGGCATTGAGCCCATCATTCTGTCCGTGCAATTCCTCTAGCCGATGGACTGTCCAGACCCATTCAGAAGCTTCTGTTATATGTGGGAGTTACAGCCTGCTCTGGAAGGATTTAACACTGCATGTTCAGAACCAAAAATGAGGCTGAAGGGTCTAACACAAGCATGTACCTGAGAAACAGAATCTTAGAAGTCTGGAGACACCGTATGACATCTGTGGGCTGTGTGGTCATGGAGTGGAAGCAGGGGCTTGGTTTGCAAACATCAAGACAGTCGGGTCAGCATAAGCCTCCCCAGAGAAGCAGAACCTTGAAAGTCAACTGTGCCCCCAAGTTTTTGCAAGCATTGAAAATCTCTCCAGAAATAGATATTTTTCAACAGATAATCCATCAATATTTTAGTACATTTCTCTGAATGATAAGAGCCACTTTCAAACGCGATCACAGCACCATATCAAGCCTAAAATGATGTATAATAATTTATATCGTTGAACACCTCCAAGCTTTCAAGTTTCCTCAAATATGTGAGCCTGTTTCTAAATCCCCATTAGAGCATGTGTGGTTCTATATTTTGTTTCCGTCAGTGCGTCAACATTTCATCCCATTTGGCATCCGTTAAACTCAGCAAACCCTCCAATTAGACTCACCTTCCCCAAACAGCCCAAGGTTGCTGCTGCTGATGATGATTGAGCCCAGTCTCCAGCAGAATTTAAGCTAAAGTGTTCAACAGCAAAACAAGGTTGAGTGTGTCCTAAGAGATGGGCTCCATGACCATTCTAGTGAAGGATTAAAGCTCCGACTAGAAGAAGTCCAACCAGCTTTCATCGTCATGTAAGTGGACACAAAGCTTATAGTCGTCATAACTAAAGGAAGGGTCGCCACCATAGTGGGGATGAAGGTGGACAGCAGCATCGCCCCGACATGTGGCGTCTCCAGACGCCATTGGACGACCCCCACCCCTTTGACGAGACCACAAGCAGGGCGCGTGCCCACCAGGTGACCACTCTCTGTTCTGCCCCACAGTCAGCAACTGGTGCTTAGAGAGCCCTGTGTGCTCGAGATGCCTCTGTCGCATCCTTGATGGGGTACAGAGTGTTTAAGAGAAGAGGTTCACACCCTACAGCCATCCAGGTAAGAGATTGTTGGAAAAAAAACAATAAACCAGAACATTGGCCATGGTTGTCCTTGGTCTTCAGATTTAGAATCCGTTATTTCGAACCGACCTCATCAACCCTCAAGGCTGGTTCTTCTTCCTCAGCAGGAGGGCGGTGGGAACAGCTCGCCTCCAGGCAGCTGGGTGAGGGTCTGGGGCCAGACGAGTCCGATGTGTCCACGTGGGCTCGCCGAGCTGTGCTGACCACAGTCGGCAGTGAAATCCGTACATTAATTCCAACCTCTATTTCAAGGTGCTCGTATCCATCCTGAAGATGGCTATAGGTGCAAAAGGGAACATAATGTAGTTTCAGTGAAAACTGAGATATTTAAGGGAAAAAATCAAAACACAGAAACAACCAATGTGAGTGTCCCAGCGCTCATTCGCACACACAAGCTCTTACAGGCCACTCGGTCATGAAGTTAGGGATTGGTCTCGCTCTCAGAATCCTCTTTCCAATTCCCCGAACTGTCAATCCAATTGTCACCACCAGAGGTAATCGACGCCCGTACCAGGGCTCCTGAGGGGAACGATGGACAGGTGTCGATTGTCTTCCTTGCTCAAGCTCCCCAAGACATAGAGGGGACAGTGCTGTGTCTATAGTGGGATCCATAATAAACAGCTGTGCGGGGGAAACAGTGGCAGCTATCAGGGTCCGATCTCCAAAAAAATTAATACGTTTGGGGAACAGTTTACAATGATACATTTTGGAGGAGATGAGGGTTTTTAACTAAAAGTGACATTCATCAGAAACGTATCCATCACATGGAAATGGGGGGGAAGAACAACCCATCACAGAAAAGGGGTTTTGTTTAATCTGGAGCTTTTTTACGTTCCTTCCAGGCAAGAAAACACTCGCCACTTGGGAACATGTGTTCACGGTGACTTTGTTGTAGCCAAAAAGAAGGATTAGTCCAGGTGTGTTTCCATAGGGGAGAGTTTCTACAGGAGAGTGTCCGCACCAGGGGACATGCCACAGTCACGTCGAAGGAGGAAAATATTGAGACACACAACGACTTGGGGGTGGGGGGGGCATGGAATCAGATCCTGAAAAGTCAGATACTATGTGATTCTATATATATCATGTTTTTGAACTGACAAACATTTTAGAAGAGGAGTGGCTGCTGCTGTGGGGAAGAAAAGCAGAAGAGAAAGTATATAAAATTAGATGTCCTTATCGGAGCAAACTGATCAGATGCCAGGGATTAGGGAGGCATAGGGGCTCCCGGCCCGAAGCAGGAAGGAGATGGGCGCAGTTACACAAGGATGATGCAGGGGTCGCTGTGGTCATGGGACGGTCAGTGTTCCATAGAGGTTGGGGTCCAGGATCCTACACAGGCAAGAAGGCAACATATTACTTGGTGCACACAAGCCTGCTAGCACATGAAGGAGTGTAAGATGAGACACCCCAAAATGTGGTCCTTTGGTAAAAAGATTATTTTGAGTTAAAAGTAGTCAAAATCCAGCAGATGCAGGAAAGGCTCTTTGCCTCCCCCAGAACTGTCTACACTGACCTTGGGAAGGAGATCCAGCACCCGGAGGCTCAGTCTTCACGAGGCACCCCCCAGCCCCCCAACTGAAAGACCTCATCTGCGTCATTGAACGACCTTGTGGTTTTACTATTTTTTTAAGATGTTATTAATTTATTTGACAGAGAAAGCAAAAGTAAGAGGGATCGTAGAGGGACAAGGAGAAGCAGACTCACCGCCAAGTGGAGAGCCTAAGGTGGGGCTCGATCCCAGGACCCCAAGGTCATGACCTGAGCTAAAGGCAGACGCTTCGTCCACTGAGCTACCCAGGGATCCCTGGAATGACCTTGTTTTTCCAAACATCTACCTGCACCTTCTTGCCATGAGATTTCTCCTCTTTGTATACTTAGACCGCTACCTTTTTCCTCAGCTCATAGAAGCTTCCTGTTGCCTCATTGTCTTGGGAATTTCCTGCGTGTGTGGATTCCCCGTAGATATGCCCGTTAAATTTGACTTTCTCCTGTTCCTCTGTCTCATGTCCGTCGGATTCCAAGTCTGCTGGAAGGACCACTGGAAGAGGAAGGTTTTCCTCCCCAACACACACAGACGCACCACGGGCTACACGTGTCACTGGTACAGATAAAGTAAAATGCGTGAGTTGCACGAACCCCGATGTCCTGATTGTGCTATGACATTACAGACTTGCAACTGTTACTGTTGCAGGGGACAGGGCGCAGGGCACAGGGAATTATGTCTCGCGGTGATACAAGTTTCTTGTTTCTCAAAACTGACGATGCCTATTCTTTTTAAGAGACAGAAAAAATTATCTCAAAGAACTTCGTGTCTAAGCCTACGGAGACACGACCACTGGTGTTCTGGTTGGGATCTTGGCATGGAATGAGGATATTAGGCTAAAAATTAAGGAAATCAAAATGGAAATGGACTTTAGTTATTAATAATGTGTCAATATTGACCCATTAGTTGTGATTTTTTTTTAAATGCTGTAGAAATTAAGATGTTAATACCAGGGAAAACCAGGTCTGGGGTATCGGGGGACTCTACTGTCTTGGCAACTTTTCTGTATGTTCAACATGATTATAAAGTTCATTGATTTTAATACTGTATTTCATAATTAGGTAAATTGTTACTGTCCTTCTGAGGGGACCGTCAAAGGGCGTGGATGGACTGTGCTAATGACACCAGGATTCCTTTTACCAACTTCTGTAGATTTCAAGCATCCGCCATGGAAATGGTTACTTTGTTTCTCTATCTTAAAAACCAGTCTTGCAGGAGCTTCCCAGCGAAGCCTGCAAACAGAATCCATACTGTGGGACCAGGGCTAACGGCATCCTCTCTTTCAGATGGTCCAAGTGACATTGGGAAGGGATTCTTGCGAGCTTGTAGTCAGCCACGGAAAAACGATAAGCTAAACTATTTGCTCTAAGCATGAGGGCCGTATGATAGGTTTCGCTAATAGTGCCCCCAACTCATGGTCCGCCGGCGCAGCGGTGACATTTGCTGGGAAGGGAATTACATTTTGCTTTCACACCCACATGATTCAGAGCCTGGGTAATGGGGTAAAAAAGTAACAGGGCAAATCTGATGGTGGTCACCACCAAGCTGACTTCAGTATTCAGGGGATAGAACTTGTCACAGTGGCTCGTAATTATAGATAACTCTAAACTCGAGACCTGAAAGTAGAAAGTCTAGAGGAAATGTGTGTCCTTGGAGGATTCAGGTCACTGCATTCGGAACGAGGAAGACTGCAATTTCCCGGGAAAACAGGAACGAGCTTCATTTCTCAGCTCCTGCTTTTTTTCTTGATATATTTGCTCGCTTGCTCCCCACTAAAGTAAGAGAAATTTTTGCTTATGTTTTAATGCACTGTGAATTATCTTTGGGAATCTACCAGCAAACAGCAAATAGAAAAATGTATTAATAAAGGACGAGCCCTAAGAACCCATGAGCAGTATTACTCTGTGATTTAATGTATGGGTCGTGAAACTTAAATTCACTTTCCTATTTTCCAACACATGCCCTCAAAGGTGGGGGAGGGGGGTGATTCTGCCAATAGCTAATTCAGCATGGCCAGAAGCAGAAGCCCGTGCTGTTATCCTAATCTCCCCGAGTAAGAAAAGGCAGACTCTTCGTTTGTTAAAATGAATTGACCACTTGTCCCTTCCTGGGTCCACTTCTAAGCCAATTACATCGAAATCACTTTAATTCAAGCCTCACGCGGGCTTAGGCCAGGACGTGAAGTTCAAAAGGTACAGACAGAAGACAAAAAAAAAAAAAAAAAGAAGAAGAAGAAGAAGAAGAAGATCTATTTCCTATCGCACAGTGTTTTCAAGTAAAGAAAAACGCAAAATCCCTTCGATGTAATACAGCACTCCCTTCTCTGAGCACAGGAACATATTCCCATAGCAATAAACACTCGATCCATCCTGGAGCAGGATGAAATTAGCCTTAATATGCCATTAAAGTGTTATTCAAGTTTGGCATTTTCCAAACCTTCTGAAATCAATCTCCCCATTTGCAGTCCTGAAATTTGGGCAAAGATAGTAGCAGCAGAGAAACGGCAAAGATAACCATTTTCCTTCCCATCAGCTAGGTAACAGAGCACATTGTCATATCAATAAACAGCCTCTTGGACTTGCATGTGGGTTTTTCAAGGGTCTCCTTTGGGGTATAATAAAAGTAATCGAAGGAAATATTTTCCATGGGTAGCCTCAGTCGTCTGATACTTCGCTCTTGGCTTTGAGTCCTTGATGTTAACCCGAAGAATTATCCATTGTTTAAAAACATACACACCTCTGCTCTTTTGATTCACATTTATCCAAGATCCCCCTTTGGGTTTCATGTAGGTGATACGCCAGCTTGAAACAATTGTTTGAAGTGTGATTTCCAGCAAACTGTAATTTACCTGAAATGGAGAGCCACAGTAACAACATCAGGAAAGCCTTTTGGGAAACTACAAGTTTTGAAAAGCCCAGATACTTAGAAATAGGAAAACACTGGCTTCTCTTGGGGTGAGGGGAAGGGAGACATGACAAACAGTGGCAGTATAGGATCATCGGTGAAGCCACACCCAGCAAAAAAGACCTCCAGGATTTGTGGAAAGTGATATATATATATATATATATATATATATATATATATATATATATATATATATATATAAATTCAATCTACAGGCTTAATTAATTTCATTTTCACAAATGAGAAAAAAAATGAACCTGACTCCCTTACCTAAAGAATATTATCATAATTACTTTTAATGTCTTCCTTTGCTCATTGTAATTGCTGTGTCAGTTCTTGGATAGTTTGATTGATTGACTGATTGATTAATCGATCTCCTCATTACCAGTCAGCTATTCCTGGTTCTTTGCATGCCAAGTAAGTTGACTGGATGTCAGACCTTGAGAATTTGACTTGTTGGCTGCTGGACATTCTCATATTCTTAGAAATCTTCTGGAGATTTGCTCTGGGGTGTGGTTCAGTTACTTGGAAGCAGGTCTCACTTTTAAGATATATGAGGCTGGGGGCGCCTGGGTGGCTCAGTGGGTTAAGCCGCTGCCTTTGGCTCAGGTCATGATCTCAGGGTCCTGGAATCGAGTCCTGCATCGGGCTCTCTGCTCGGCAGGGAGCCTGCTTCCTCCTCTCTCTCTCTCTCTCTCCCTACTTGTGATCTCTCTCTGTCAGATGGATGAATAAAATCTTAAAAAAAAAAAAAAAGTGAAGAAAAAAAAAGATATATGAGGCTGAACAGGAATGAACCCAATTTAAAGTTAATCATTCCCCCCTACCGAGGAAAGACCTCTGTGTGCACTTGACCCAGTACCATGTAAATCCTGGGATTTGTTACTCTGGCTGGGACCCTAGGTTCCCCTACGGAGAGCTGACCCTGCCTGGTCCTGTGTCCTCCGAGGTCTAACTATGTGGTTCTCCCCAGCTCCTAGCTCCCATCTTCTCAACCCATTGGGCTCCCAACCCCGCAGGGCTCCCCATCCAACTCCATGGTCTGGAAACTCAAGGCAGTGAGCTGGAGAGGTTGAAGAGCTCACGCACATGTTCCCTGGCCCTCTGTCCCTTGTCCTTTGCCCTTCTACCTTTGGCGTCTTAACATGTTGTTTCAGGTATTTCTAATCTGGTTTTCAGTTGTTGCCGTTGGGAGACTAAATCTGATGCTGGTAGCTCCAATTTGGCCGAAAGCAGAAGTTCACCCACACTTTATGCAAGAAGGTTCTTCCTTTGCCGAGGCAGAGGTTTTAAAACCAATGATCATTAAATGAAACACCCCAACGAGGACAGACCTGAAAGACGCACTCACTTGAAATTCAGTCCCTCCAAGACACCAACTGAGATTGAAATGTGAATTTTGACTCCTTACGGATGCCACCATACCAACCGGTACTGTTAGCAAGTAACAGCCTGTAGCAACTTGTAATCTCTATACAAGGCTCTGCCTGTTTTCTCGATCAGAACTGCGGGCAGCTGTTTACAGAGCAGTCGGTTCTAAGGGATGACATCTCCATTAGACATAAGCTCTGCCTTGAAATGCAAGCAGAGAATCATTGCTCTAAACTCCAAAGCAGCAACAGTTTCAAGAATTAAAATGATCAACCGTGTACGTAAATACATGCCAGTCACCAATGCTAAGAGCTTTAAAAGCAGGACATTACCTAATTTACTCGTAGCGGCGGCTACGGAAAGCAGATCCTGTCATCGCCCCCACTTACTGAGGGCAAATCTGGAGCTTTTTAAAGAAGTTAAGTACGTAGTCTAAGCAGCAAAGGTGGGATTTGGACCTCTCTCTGTCTGACTGCAGTCTCCGGCAGCAGTTTCCCCTGAGGTCTGTCTCCCTGTGTGAAGAGAACCTTTTGATCTGTAAAAACACATTGTACCCAACTTCTTGGCATTATTCTTCACAAGGCAACAATAGTGCTTTTGAAGCCTTTGATTCTCTCCTTATCCACCCTTAATGTTGTTTATGGCCGTCTACAATGAGACGCAGGTGAGTTTAACAGCAACGCCCAGATCAATATTTTCTATTGATAACAATATTGTTCTCAATATTGGTAACATAAGCCTTATATAGTTGATTAGGATAGGATGGGAGCTGGTCTAATCTTGGTACTTATGGGGACATGATTACAGCAAAACAGACTCTAAATATTTACAGAGGCATTTTTTACAGAGCTGTTTCCAACAGCATCTTAATCCCTAAAATTATTTAGTATTAGACTGTTCCTGGCAACTCACTAAAAGCCTCTGAAACAGGGAATGTAAAAGAGGGAATTTAATGGACTTCGGATTCTTCGAAACTGGTTTATACTAATCCAAGCGTAAGTATTTAGGACCATGCCTCTTTTATTCAAATTTTGTGTTATTAAAAAAAAAAAATAAGAAAAGAAAAGAAAGAAGGCAACATCTTAATGAACATCTTTTAAGGACGATCTTGTTATTGGCCAGACTCAGTGTCTATTATTACAGAGATGCTATGATGGGGCGCCTGGATGGCTCAGTAGGTTAAGTCTCTGCCTTCAACTCAGGTCATGATCTCAGGGTCCTGGGATCGAGCCCCACATTGGGCTCTCTGCTCAGCAGGGAGCCTGCTTCCCCCCCGCCCCGCCTCTCTCTGCCTGCCTCTCTGCCTACTTGTGATCTTTCTCTGCGTGTCAAATAAACATTAATTAATTAATTAATTAATTAATTTTTAAGTTTAAGTATGTATTTAAATAAATATTTAAAAATAAATTAAATAAATTAAATATCTTTTAAAAAAATACAGAGATGCTGTGGATTCACTTCAGGACTGGGAAACCCATGATTTCCTTCACTGATGTCTTCATGGGATGTAATATTTCAGCAATATTCCACAATAATCCCCACCTAGGGCCTAACCACAGTGTATACTCCCCCATGCCTGCCCCATGATGCCACTCAGAGCTGGCTCTTTTTGGGGGGGGGGGGCAGTGCAGGAGGAGGGCAGAGAGAGAGGGAGAGAGAAACTCTTAAGCAGGACTCCATGCCCAATGTGGAGGCCCAACAACAGGGCTCGATCTCACAACCCTGAGATAACAACCTGAGCCAAAATCAAGAGTTGGACGCTTAACCTAGGCACCCCCATTTATTTTAATTTACTTAGGTGATCTCTACATCCTTCAAGGGTCCCATGCACCCCCAACGAAGCCAGCCAGGTGCTCCCCTAGGCGATTGTCTTAAAATAAGCTTTGTTAGGGAAGACTGGGTTGTGTGCTTGAGAGACATCAATGCAGAAAAGTGGAGAAAACAGTTGAGTTCATGGGTCTAGCCCTTTAACTAATTCATTAAGTCAACGCATATTTACTAAGAACCTAGAGTGTGGCTGGTGCTCACCTGGGCATGTGAGAGCAGTCACGGCTGGAGCAGGGAAGGAACGGCCCTCGGGAGCTCACGGACTCACGGACCCACCGTAGCTGCGTGTCTCTGGCAAGACCTGTGCTTTGCTTCTCTTCACGCTGGGGTGGATAAGTCAGCAGCCGACACCATCTTTGTTAAGGTGATGAGCAGATTATCTGCCTTCTCCGCTGTAAGCCTCCTTCCCCTGGACACCGGGCACACACGTCCTTCAGAGGATTTAAAACTCACCCGAGGTCTGCGGGGGTTTTAGACGCCCTCATTTATCAGAAAGGTCTTCCTTGCCATAAATGAAGATCTACCTTTCTAAATCGAACCGTTCTTGTGATATTCCTTCTTCTTTTTATTCTCCAGGGGTCCTGGAATCCGAATGCATCCACACACTTAAACCCCAAGTAGCTGCTTTGTTCCTCCTTTGTCTGCCATGGCAGGTCCTGGGGTGCGTTTCTAGGGAGAGAGGAGCAGATGCCCCCACTGAACGCTTATGCAGTAGTTCGCCGACATTTGCAGAGGGACCCCGATGTGCCGGACACCACTGCATGCTGGAGACACGACAACTCTTTTGTAGACTCCCCAGAGGGCTGCAATTTACCAGAATTCCACAGTGCCTTCTGACTTGGGAGCAACTCCCAACATACAACGTATTTTCTGATTCACCACTGCACAAGAGGCAACTGCATAGACGGCCCCAAATAAAAATGAATTATTCCTATGCATTATGCTAAGACGGTTGCTATTTTTGGAATATGCGTTACTGCTAGAACAGTTGAGATTGTCTCTGAAAGGGTCATCTATCTCACCGTGGCAACCGAGGATAGGCTCTCCTCTCCATCAGCCCCGCAGCCTCATAGCATTCCCACAGAGCCCCTCGCTTGGTCCTTCCTGGATCCCTGGCCCCGTGCAGACACAGGGCACCCATTATCTCATTGAATCCTCATAAAAACCAGGAGGAGTGGGGCTTGTTCCTGACCTCTTTCTGCACAAGAGATAGTCGTAAGGCTCAGAGGGGAGGAACACCCTGAGGGCAGCCCCAGGGTCAGGGTATATGAATCATATATATCACTTTCTTGTCCTTATTATTATATCATTATCATAATTCATATATATCACTATAGAATCAGGATATATAATGATAGCAGCTGGAGGCCAGATGCGGGCAGTTCCTCAACGCTGGATCGTGGACTGGTCGTCACACACGTACATAAGGAGTGTTACATTTCGTGCAAGTTTATCTATCTTTGGATTGATTCCTTTCTTGGATTGAGAAAAGTCAGCCGGATTCATGGTCTAGAGTGACTCAGGAAGTCTTGGCTCCAGATTCCTTGAGAGATTCTCTCTGACTCAACCAAAAAACCTTCCAGAAAATCTTGGTGCCTCTGTGAACAGGCTAACGGCTCAACATTTGTCAGAAGAAATAACCGTCCTGCTCCTTCCCCCAGAATAGGTCAGGAGACCAGGAGAGAGGAGAGTCAGATGGCTCTTGGCCAGGACCATGTTTCCTCTCTCCTCTATTTCTGTGCCTTAAATTTGACGCGTGAAAGCCTGAGTCTGACTTACAAAGCAGCGGGAGGCTGCGGGGCTGATGGAGAGGAGAGCCTATCCTCGGTTGCCACGGTGAGATAGATGACCCTTTCAGAGACAATCTCAAAGAGACAGGAGTGTCAACGCCCCTTCCATCCCACTATCTATGGAGACAAAACGACAGGTCAGCCAAACTCTGGGCAAAAAACGTAAAAGTGCAATTAGGACGTTTGGCATTTTCTCCTTGTCTTCTGACAAACAGAGGTAGAAATTTCAGGATTACGTGTTAATTTATCTTGCCCAGCCTTTCTGAAAAGGCTGCTGTCCTGGCCCTCCAGCTTGCAAGACATTGCCCGGATGTCCTCTGTGAGGCTCTGGAATAAGAAGAGGGAGACTTCGGGGATTCAGGAAAACGGGAAGAAAATCCCAAAGTCGTAGGTGTTTTCTCTTGGGGATGATGGCGGCATGTTTCACTAGCTCAGGCCTGTCATCCCCAGCAACAACAAATTTCCCTGCAATTCTGGAAACCCTATGAACAAATACAATCTGTCCATGTTTCTTATGAATTCTGTCCTGGTGATTAAGGAAAAAAAGATTGCGTAAAATGATCTCCATCGAGTAGAGCGAAACCTAATAACAAGCAGGGCCACAGAGAATCCTTGTTTCGGTTTAAAATAGATTAAAATATTACACTTCAGTGACAAAATCAGCATTAATCTAGTCTCTCTCTGTGTCCCATTTGGATTAAACTGGTCTTTGCAAGGAATAAATTCAGATCGATCCCTGAATTTCGGAACAAAAACAAACAGATTCTACAGAAACCTTGTCAGCAAGATGCAACTGGCTAATGATTTCCTCTTCATCTGCCAACTAAAAATTGTGGTTCTCAAAGCGTATCTTATTTTTACTCACTTGTATTTACCAAGGCATGACAATCTAACTTATACTGTGTTTGACTTAAATAGTGGTTGAATTCAAACTGTCATTACCCACAACAGTAAAACACAGATATAATTAGTAGGGAGCAAATTCAAGATTTTTTTTTCTTTTTTGGGGGGCGGGGGGGGGCAAAGATCAGCCTGGGAGGGATTGTAGCTACAGGAACCCATAAAAACATGCACGGATTCCGTCCGTAAGGTCCTCGACCACAAAGGCGGATCCCGTCGACGGCACCCCAGGCCCACCGAGCCCCAAGTACTTCCTTGAAAAAAACCATAACTTCCTGTTTTCTGAACACCAAAGTAACATATATTCGAGGTGTAAAATTCAAGTGCGGGGGACAAGGAAAATCATTTGCGATCTTAGCCATCCCACCACCGGTTTTTGTGTATGTATGTGGTTGTAGTCTTTGTTTTTGTTTTCTTTTTAAAGTAATCTACACCCAGTGTGAGGCTTCCACTCTCTACTCCAAGATCAAGAGTCGTATGCAGACTGAGCCAGCCAGGCACCCCTTTTGCAATTTTTTTTCCTAGGAAAACCCCACATTCACAAAAACACATGGAACACCAAATACCAGGGAGGCTGTGGAGGAACGGGGAACAGAAAACAGTACAGCTGCTCTGGAAAACAGTCTGGCAGTTCCTTTTCAAACCAAAAGTGGACTCAGCATCCCACCCAGCAGTGACATTCTTGGGCGTTTATTCCAAAGAAATGCAAACTGATTTCCATGCAGGAACTCACGTCTGAATGTTCATGCAGCTTCATTTATAACAGCCCCGAACTGAAAAACCCCCAGATGTCCCTGAGCAGGTGCGGGTCAACAAGCTGTGGTCCAGCCATCCCCGAGGAGTGGTCCACCGAGGCACACAACTTGAACGCGCCTCAAGGACGGATCCAGGATGGAAAGCCAATCACAAATGCTACATTCCGAAGATGCCAGTTATATGACATTTGCGAAATGACCCAGTTGTAGAGATGAGAACAGATGAGTGGCGGCCAGGAGCTGGGAAGGAGAGAGGAGGGGAGGGTCCAGAGGCGTGACATCGAGGGGGCTTTGCAACAGGGGACAGTTATGTACTGGCTTAAGGTGGTGGCTTCATGGTCCCCAAATGTGCTAAAATTTCAGACACGCATGCACACTCAGCGGCATGTATAACCATAAAATCTGAGTAGACTCCCTGGATAGGACAATGTGATCAATTTCCTGATCTTTTACACTCTCTTACGGTTTGTGAGATGTTACTATTGGGACAGTGTGGGTGACGGATACACGGGAGCTCCCCGTATGGTTCTTTACAATTTTCAGTGAATCTGTAATTACTTTAAAATCATTTTTTTTTTTTTGAAGAATAAAGCAGTCACATTGCTCTACTAAGGAATGATATATAGTTTTTCATTCTTTTTTTTCTAAAACCATTCTCCTATTTCAGTGCAATTTTAAGATTAACGTATGGATTGGGCACCTGGGTAGCTCAGTGGGTGAAGCCGCTGCCTTCGGCTCAGGTCATGATCTCAGGGTCCTGGGATTGAGTCCCGCATTGGGCTCTCTGCTCAGCGGGGAGCCTGCTTCCCCCTCTCTCTCTGCCTGCCTCTCTGCCTACTTGTGATCTCTCTCTGTCAAATAAATAAATAAAATCCTAAAAAAAAATAATAAAGTATGGATTAATAGGAAGGATATTCTCCATTCCACTCAAGAACACATTAAACTTGCTGTGGATTTTTTTAAGCCTCCTGCGCACATGGCGCCATAACTTGATTTAACTCTAACTGTTTATAATTGCCATTTTCCAACATCATTAAGTACTTTTTTTTTTCCTAGCCTGGTTTCGCGAACGCCTTTGCTGTACTACAGCATGCCCAGGTCTACACTTTGGTTCTTCCCTGTGGTCAGACATTTAAGCAGGTTCTTTCATGTTACTGTCATAAATCCTTTTGGATACCGTGAATGATCACTTTGTAACTCGCAGCCAGGATCATTTTCGAGAGGGAGGATCTCGCAAAGTAGATTTCCAGAGGCTTGTCACGAACACAGAGACTGTACATGTCTCCTTTCCCAGTAGCATTTATGGGAAACAGCGGTCGCCCCCTCTGGCCCTACGACCTGCTCCGAGGGGGGTTTCCCTCTCCCCTGGCTCCCTGGCTGCCTATGAGCACTAGCTGAAACTCTCAGGCTGGGATCCCCAAATCTGGCTCAGCACCCAGAAGGAGCCCCCAGGTGAGCCCTCCAGCCCCCCCCCCCCTTGGCTGCAGGCATGCAGAGCTGGGTCCCTGCAGAGAAGACGCTCCTGGACTCCCTTGAGCACCAGAGGGCTGGAGGGCAGAGGACAGAATGCCTTCCACCTTCCACCGTCCATCCCAGGAGAGATCTCCCCTCTCTGACCCTCTTGGGCCCACTGTCCTAAAACAACAATGAGTAGTTCCCAAGAGGAAAAACCAATTTTGAGGGGAAAGATGAAAAACAAAGACCATTTCGTTACTTCGGACATCACTGAACTTTCAAGAAGGGGGAAAAAAAAAAGTACTAACCAAAATTAAAGGTGAGTGGGACATATTGAAATAGGGCAAATCAGTTTTTTTTTTTTTTAATCAAAACCTTTTCATTGGAATGCAACACAGCTAGGAAAGCACATAGATGGTTGTCCAGCAGGACGGGGAATCACCTACAGCCCAGGAGCCCTCCTGTGCCCCCTCGAGCCACGTCCAGCCCCAAGGACAACCACCCCAACAACATGGATTGGTGTCACCTATTCTTACGCATTTTAGGAAGAAACGTAGAAAAATTCTGGCTCATGATGGGTGAGTACTATTTCTTTTGCCAGCCAGAGCCACCCAGATTCCCTCTTCACTAGTCTATCGTATGACTGATGAGCTCATTCATTCGTCCTAGGCTTGATAAACATTGGAGAAGTTTCCAATTCTGACCTGCCCAATGGTGCAGTTCCCACCACCATTCCCACACCTTTCCCTAAATGGGCACACGCATGCCTCTATCTGTCGGATATACACTTGGGAGAGAGCTCATTGGATCCCCAGCTATGTATTGGTTCCTTTTTAACAGATGCCAATAAACAGTTTTCCAAAATAGAGATGTCCGATTCAAATAACTTTTTTTTTTCTTCATCTTCAGTTTTTGGTTTGAGGACATGGATAGCCTACAAGATATAATTTACTTCGTTTGGACATCTGGTTCTTTTGAAAATGGATGAGGCTGGTTTCCTGCCTTTGGTGACTGCACTACATTGTTAGAAGACATGGATTCCTTCCGTGATACAGCTGGGAACCAGACTGCCTGGGTGTGGGTCTTAGCTCCGTTTCGAGCTGTGTGATCTTGGTTAAGTTATTTAACCTCTGGTGCATTAGATTTGTCATTGGTAATGCTGGAATATAAATAGTTTCTGTCTTGCGGGGCTCTTGCAGGAATTAGGTAGTTATAATTTATACCAGTAGGGCTTGGAATCGTGCTGGCATACCAAAAGTCTGCCTGGGTGAGTTACACTTATTTCTTAAAGGAAAAATCCGTTGAATTCTACTGCACTCCCTGGGCAATTAGAATTTTTTTTATTATTACTTTTAAAGGAACTTTCCTTACAGAAAACAAAGGGGAAGCCTGGCAGGTGGTTAAGAATGTGGGCCAGGAGGCAGTAAATGTGGCCGCCGCCGTGTCTTTGTAGCAGGACCTTGATTTCCCAGCCTGTGGTCCTAGCTCCGAGAGATGGATCCAATGTCTTCCCTGGACGTTTGTGCTGAGACCCAGCTGAAGAGAAGGGGTGGGCTTAAGACACTACAGAAGGAAGACTCCCAGAAGAAGTGAACTCTGGGCACAAAGATGCCAGCCAGCAGGGATAAAATTTCCATCTCCGAGGAGCACCCGAGGTTGGTGTGGCCCGAAAGGGAAGGATGGATCATGATAGGGCCGGAGAGCGGGGCAGACTCACGTCCCAACGATGACTTTGAGTTTTATCCTACACCCGACAGTGGCCACAGACCCCGAGCGGTGTATGACCGTGGGGTTATGATTCAACTCTCTTCGTTGTCAGCCGAACTTTTGGTACGAAGAAAGGGGTAAATACACAGGCAAAGAGAAGAATCAACAACGTTTATCCCATAAGGGAGGTGGAGATTTCAACTATTTGTAAGGCAGGTTCAAGAAGCCCTTCTCGTGAGCAGCACCACTGAGCCAAGGTGGGGTCATGGGGAGAAGGGCTGGGGTCAGCGGGGAAAGGGCTGGGGCCGTGGGGAGAAGGAGGAGCGGTAGGGAGTAGGCGGGGCTGTGGGGAGAGGGCGGGGTCATGGGGAGAAGGCGGGGCCATAGGGAGAAGGCGGGGCTGTGGGGAGAGGGCAGGGTCATCGGGAGAAGGCGGGGCTGTGGGGAGAGGGCGGGGCTGTGGGGAGAGGGCGGGGTCATGGGGAGAAGAGATCATGGGGAGAAGGGCTGGGGAAGGCCTGGATGCTTGTCGGTGACTCAGGCTTCACGTTCCCTCTGCAGAGGCACTGAGTGGGGTTCAGGGTGCTGCGGGTCACGCTGCTGGGCCCTCTTTGTAGAAAGGGCTTTGGGGAGCACAGAAGGCACAAACACTAAATTGGAACTGACTTCTACTGTCTTCCTTCGGTTATAGGTGAAGAAAAATAAAACGACAGCAAGGGGATGTATTGCCGACAGAATGCATCCCTCACAGGCTTTTTCTTTAAAAGTGATTTATATGATACATTTTGCAAAAGGTGGCTCTTCACTTGCAGGCAGAATCAGCGGCTCTTGCCCCCAGGCGTGTTGTCTCCTGCAAGCTCACCGCTGCTGGCTGCCTAGTCTTACACTTTGCAGCAACCTTTTGCTTCTGCAGCCTGGGGATTTGCTCCCAGGATGACAGCTGCTCCTGAGTATTTATTTTCTACTTTGCATTTTTGATTGCCTGGATCAGCATGCTACATTTTAGTGCCCTGCTCATTGTGCACTCCGTTATGTGTGCACCGCATTCTTATGTTTAATTTAAAGTGAATGTTTGTTTTCTGGGGTGTTTTCTGTTTGAATTAATAAAGCAGTAATCTAGGAAAGAGAGCAAAGATGCTTTCCTCTCCAGGGTAAAGAAACACACTGTAATCGTCGGCCCGGGGCGACAGTCTGCCTTTCCTTCCTTGGACCAGAGGGATGTCGTGATGCTTGAGAAGTTAACAGGTGCTCGGGGCCAAAGGAGAGCTGCCTTTTCAGAAACGCATGTACACGTGGAGGTCCACAGCCAAAGAGAAACATGGAAAGCTGTTCCTTCTACCTGGGCACTCTCCAAAGACCCAGCTGTAGCTCGTGCCCCTAGAGAGAGTTGGCAAATACGCTCTATCAATTAATTCTCATTTCTATTCCATTGGCACAAACTCTGAGAGATAGATGGTGTCTGCATAGAGTGGATTCTGCAACTTCATGCCATCTCCCTGCCTGTATCGCAACAGGTTAGCAATCCTGTGGGAGGTTACCTCAGTGGTGCCTGGCACAGAAGGGGTGCGGTTGGTCCCCCAGTCCAACAGATGGAGCCCTGGTGCCACCCACTCTTGGGACAGCCAGGATATTTGTGTCAGTTAGAGTTGCTAAAATGGGTCCTCTGGGTGTTGACAGGACTGTGTTCCTTCTGGAGGCTCTCTGGGAGATCCGGTCCTTGCCCTCTCCAGCTCCTGGAGGTACCTGCCTTCCATCCTCACACCTCCTCCCACTCGACTTGGATCTCCCCCTTCCGGACCCTGTGAGCAGGCTGAGGTTACACTGGGCCATCCACAGAGCCCAGGAGACTCTCTGAAGTCAGGGTCCTTTACTGGCTCACAGCTGCCAACTCCCTCTCGCCATGTGAGGTCCCACACTCACAAGTTCTGAGGTTGAGGAAGTGTGGCTTTGAGGCCATCTTCCCAGCCACCACAAGGGATGGCACAACGTCCGTGAATTACAACTGCGGAAATGCAAGAAAGGATCGACTGGGGCGTGCTCCAAATCTGTTGTAAGCCTTGTGCCGAGTTCCTTGCTTGCAATGTTGGAAAATGTATTTTTTTAACCCGATGAACTGAGCCAGTTTACGTTCTTTCCTACAGTTTAATCTGATTTTTACACATACTATGTAACCTCTTTCTCAACATTCTTGTTGGGTTTATGATGCATTTTATCCTCGGTACTAAATACTGTAAAAGGACTGATAAACGTCCTTGGGTGATTTTCAGTGAGCAGTGGATGGCTGCAGTGTGTCTCTTTCTGACCGGGAGACGGACAACGCTCCATGCAATGGGTGGTATTCATAACACAGTGACAATAAATCTAAGGGGAATTTCTGGAGACAGCAGCGAAGGAACTGAGAGAGAAACTTAGTACTTAGTATGTGGGAGATGCCCACAGGGAGACTTTATTTCTTCAGGACCACGGACAGCGGCAGGAACAATGCCTGGGCGCACAGAGGTTAGATCACAGACCCTGAGGGCAGGTGCCCTGGGTTCGAGTCTCAACTCCGTCACACTCTACCTAGAAGAGCTCATCGTTGGTAAGATGGGCATGATGGCAGCTGTCACTAGCTCATAGCTTGGTCTTCTTAATCAGTGCCAAAGGTTAGGTCTTACCATTACTGGTAATCATCACTACTTCTAATGAGAGATGCTAAGGATGAGGCATTGGTTAAGTTCATCGACCTCATCTTTGCTTGCATGGGAAACACCATAGCCTATCATCACAATGCCAGAGACACCTGCGTTTGTGTCTTCTTTCCCCATCTGAAGCCTTTTGCTCTGTTTGGGTGTCTTCTGACTTGGACTGGATGAGCTTCCTCCCACATGAGAGGCATGATATCCAACCACAACCCCAACCCCTTAACCACCACTGTCATGCTCAAACCCAAATGGCAGTGAACCAACACCCACAAAAACAAATGCATCTTGCCAGAACTTGGAATGTGTCCATACAAAGCAGGAGGAAACACACATGTTGACTCCCGTCCTATTGGCACTCCTGGACAGTACTGCAGGGAGACACCTGCTGTCTCCATTTATTTAATGGAAGAAAAGATGGTCAGTGGTTTTGCCCCAGCAGACGGTGCCCCTAACAAACTTTGTCTTCAAAGGGGAGCTGGAAATGTAGGCTATTGCAAGACACAATTCTCCACCCCCCCCAAGGCACGGTGGCTGTGTGGGGCTCTGCAGCCCACGATCTTTCCAGGAATGCTGTCTGTGTTTCTTATCTAACTGGGCACCACACAAGTGTATTTAGTTTTACAGTGGCACTTGCACCTGGTAATTGACTTCCCGTTTTTCATTTTTGATCACTTCTATCAGGACGCCAGAGTATAACGTCTTGCTCCTTTTATGTGTGCTAAATACTTCGGTTTAATGGGAGGCAATGGCTTTCTGGATGGTTTTTATTTGATTCAGTGCAGAGTTAAGATAGAGGGGAAAGTGTGTTCTGCTCCCCAATCGATAAAGAAGACAGTCTGTAAGCACAGTGCTGGGGACCCTGCTTGCCCGCCAGCCCCAGGACTGTGATTGTGCTCAGGAGATTGGCAAGCAGGTTGGAGGAATGAGGAGTCAGTTTGCAGAGTGACTCCAACCACAGGGGTCTGAGGCATGGCAAAGAGGCCCCACCATTCTTCCCTCTTCTGCTAACTTGTCTAACTGTGTTCCCAAAGCCCCATCTTTTGTCTCTCTGGAGGACTCGTGAGAGCACCCATGTACCCTGCTGCCTCTGGGGGTCAATTGTGTTGTGTACACAGGGTGTCAAGCTCATGAGTTTTCCAAGATGTTGCTGGGATCGATTAGTGACCCCTGCCATGGACAAGGCATGGGGACTGATGCAACCAGATTAATTTCTGACACGAATGGTGCTAATGCTGTCACCCGTACCCAGGACCAGAGCTCGGTTCACCACTGGTAATTTATAGAGCAGGCATCCAGGGGCATCCCAAACAACTTACGTGACCTGATCCAAGGCAGTCCCCCATCTGTTTATTTTTTCAGCAGGGATTGTTGGTGCTCTGATGTTCCAAACACTGCTCTGGGCTACAAGAACCCAAGGATGAAGAGAGAGCCATAGTCCTTGCTGTCATAGGACTTACAGCCCAGTGGGGATGGCCCAAGACCCATCCATGACAACAGGACTCATCCTACCAGGAGAACACTGGGTGTTGGGTGCCCACATCGCAGGCGCCTCCTACCCCAGGAAACGGTTTCAGGTGATGAACGAAGCTATTAATTCTCTGTCCTACATTCAATCTACTTTTTATGCAGATGCAATTTAATAACGTGCTCTTCACTACTGCCGTACCAGTATGTTCAATGCTTTTCATCCAGGTTATTAAAAATGCAAAAGGCTTGTTGAATATCTTTAAGGAAGTTTTAGTGAATAACTAAATAGATGCAATGGGCCTTTTTGTAGGATGGATACGTGTGATTTCCCAAACACAACTGAGGTTATTCTTTTAAGATTTTATTTATTTATTTGTTTATTTATTTATTTGAGAGAGAGAGCATGAGAGGTGGGGCGGGGCAGGGGACGGGGGGAGAAACCGACTTCCCACTGAGTAAGGAGCCCTCCTCCCCCACGCAGGGCTCCATCCCAGGATACTGGAATCTGGGCCTGAGCCCAAGACAGATGCTTCATCACCTGAGCCACCCAGGTGCCCCCAGCAGAGTGTATTAGTACCTACCAGCCAAGTAATTAAAGGGGGATTTCCAGATGCTGTAACTAGAAACCTGACAACAGGAAAGAGATCCCTGTCTGGGTAGGAAGGCTGTCCAGGAGGCTAGCGGTGAGCTGTGCCTCTGCATGAAGGAAGGGACACTGGCAGGCAGTGCCATGTCAGGGTTAGAACATGGCTTCGGGGGGCGCCTGGGTGGCTCAGTGGGTTAAAGTCTCTGCCTTCAACTTGGGTCATGATCCCAGGGTCCTGGGATCGAGCCCCACATCAGGCTCTCTGCTCGGCAGGGAGCCTGCTTCCTCCTCTCTCTGTGCCTGCCTCTCTGCCTACTCTCTCTCTCCCTGTCAAATAAATAAAATCTTAGAACATAGCCTTAGCGTTCTGGAGCCCGGGATCTCGATCTGAATCCTGTCCTCTCTCAACACTCTGCAACTAGGAGAAAGCACAGAGAATTGGGCAGGTGACTCCGACCCTCCGTGTCTGAAGTTGCCGACAGGGGATGAGGAGGGCATCAGCAGACCCTGGGATGCTGTGAGGGTCACATGTGTATTACACGTCATATGGACGTACAGCGTGTGTGTGCTTGCGTGTGCGTGTGCGCGTGTGCGTGTGTAGTAAGGATGCCTGGTACGTGATTATAACCATATTAGCTATATTATAGAGCAGCTATTATAGTAATACTTATTATTACAGCCTTTTAAAGGAAGCAAAAGTCAATGAGAGCTAATGAAATGACCTCCAGTCTTACTCAGTATTCTGCAAACTTCTTGCGCAAATGAAAACCATGGTCGCACCGCAGTGGCTGCCTTTCCTCCCTCTCTCTCTCCCTCTCCCTCCTCCCTGACCTTCCTCAAAGGCTCAGCATTTGGCCACCTCCCAGCCTGCGCTGTATGGAGGTCCCTCTGCCTGCATGAAGGTAAAACAGAGACATTACTTTTTGAGGAGAAACGGCTGCCCCTCCTCCCTAGAGTGTCTCCATCAAACACCACAGGCCCCACGGTGTTTGATTTTCCAACACACAGTCCTGGACCTTCCCACCTTGGAACCGAGGAACCTTCACCTCCGCAGGGAGCTAAGGTGACTCCCCTGGAGATGCAGGAGCCAATCCCAAGATGCAGCCACATCTCTCCTGAAGATGGAAGAGAATTGACCTTGTGCTTTCCTCCCCTTGATGGAATAAATTTGTGTGCAATCTGGTGCAGACTTTAGAGAGCCCCGCATGGAGGTAGGTCAGTGGTGCGACTCACTAGGGTATACACCCTCTCTCTGGTGCCACTGGGGAGGGCGCTTCCTCGGGCAGGACTGTGTGCTGTGGCTCACTTCCTTCGGGGCCCTCTGCTCACCTGCCGGAGGGGCCCCCTCGCTAGTCCGCGAAAAGACCTCGATGCACCCACCACCTCTCCTTTCTCTATCATGTACCCCCTAAAACAGTTCCTCTCCATCGGAGGAGGAACCTGTTTCTTCCCCAGCTCCTGCAGCAAATAGCATTGAATACGGTCCCTTCACCAGCGTTCACTAAGCACCTACTAGTTGCCAGGAGTTTAAGATCACAGACACCACCCAATGAGCTACGAGGGTATTTCCATGGACTTATTGAGTCTTGATGCTTCGGGAGCCTATGCACAAGCTGCGTTCTAGAATACACAATGAAGTGTCCTCCGGCCCTCAGTCAGCCCGTGCAGTTAGAGACAGGGACATGGATGGCAAAGCACAGTGTGTTGACAGAGCTAGTTTGCAAAGCCCTGTATTATCACAGACTTAGACGTTCTCTAAGAGACGCATCAACCTCTCCCATCAGAAAGAGTGCAGCTTTTTTTTTTAAAAGATTTTATTTATTTATTTGACAGACAGAGATCACAAGTAGGCAGAGAGGCAGGCAGAGAGAGAGAGAGGAAGCAGGCTCCCCGCTGAGCAGAGAGCCCGATGCGGGACTTGATCTCAGGACCCTGAGATCATGACCTGAGCCGAAGGCAGTGGCTTAACCCACTGAGCCACCCAGGTGCCCCAGAGTGCAGCTTTTTAAAGTAATTCTTGTGTTTTTTTAAGCTGATTTTAGACCCCTTTCTAAAGATCCCAAGCCCCTGAAAAGCCAAAATCATTCTGGCCTGTGCACGAAAGCCCTCTATGGTTTATCTTGTCTTTGTGCTTCTTTGATCATTATTTTCCAGGTCCCTCCGGCTGCAGATGGACTGTGACACTGTGCAGAGCCGACACCAGACCCTGACTTCTCCCACAGACCCACCCCACTCTACTGTGAACGTATGTTGACGTGCTGCACGGACAGATACCCTGGAGGGAGCAGGAGACCCCCAGCACTGGTCACTAAGTCATCTCCGGGAGTCCACTGAAGACAAATGATATCTATCACGCTTACCCCCGTGACACTCTAATTTTGTGCGTCGAAATGGTCGACATGGGAAATCGTACCAGCAGCCACAAAACGAAACAGAGAGAGGCACCCAAATAGAGACTAAAATCCCCACCACGCTATCTAACATAGATTCTCCTTCCGTCTGACACCGGCACGGATTTCATCTTCAGATATCTGCTCATTTTTCGCTCTTCAAAGAATCTTCTAGAAGACCCCCATCCTATCAAACTGCTTCATTTGACTCAGATCTGGTGCTCCCAGGGGGATGGACTTAGCCAACGGCTTAGCTACCAGATGCTTGTTTGGCTCTAAACATCCACTCAGAAGTGCCGACGTGCCAGGCAGCCGCAGTACACGGCGTGTGCGAGTGCACGCTTCCTGGCCTGTTCACGCATTTAGCTGCAGGGCCCGACCCTGCGTGTCTGTCAGAATTCTGCCTCTTCTGTCCACAGCATCTGAGCTGCTGAAGCGGGTAAGAGCTTGAACCTAAAAGAACACACATAGGGGAATGTTCCCAGAAGCTCATCATGGGAAATGCCGGCACCACTTAAACACGACTGTGGAAGCACCGCCGGCTTGTCTCCAAGGGGCACAGGGCAAGAGTCTCGGGGTTCAAATGCACAGGGTTCTCTGTAAGCTACTGCCTTAATGAGAGAAGCCCAAACCAAAAGAGCATCGGTGTCCGACCCGGGCACTTTCTGCTCCCACTGCTCCTCCTGAGCCCACCCAGTGCCTACCCCATCCCGACACCCACCTCCATAAGCACTCCCTGTGGGTCCCCTTGCCCCCCTGCAGGAGCCCCTGGGGGCTACTCATGAGAGCTCTAGGGCATGTCCCTCCCTGCTGGGCAGCTCCACACCTGGGCAAGGAGCCAGGCCCTCTGAAACCTGCCCACTTCTTACGTAGGGTTCACAATACGGCCCATGGTGTCCCCAAGTTTCCAGCTCGCCATGTAGGGGTTGGAAAGTGGCAGGGTCGGGATTCAAACTTAGGGAGTTGGTTTTGCAGCCAAATTCTGGGAACAGAGTTGCCAGCAACACCCTGGAGAGGTTTCAGAGGAAATAGTCAGTTTAGGGAACTAGGGGATGATGACAAAAGATGTCACAGCGTTGTCTCTGGGCAGAGAGGACCCCATAAGGTTGGTGTGTTGATCCATCCTTCCCAGAGAAGCACGGCTCCTGCCTCCCCCTCCCCGCCTCCTCTCTCTTTCTTCCTTCACACCTGCTCCTTTCAACAGAGATTTTTAAATGAATGAAGAGTTCGTGCTCCATGGAGAGAATGCAATTATGATAGAGCTCTCTTGCTTAACACCCCTCTTTTCAAGTTCAAAGTATTACCTCAAATGCTCTCAGTTATTCTTTTTGGTTTTTCTTTTGAACAGAAATGTTTCCCCGAGGCCACTTGTGTTGAAAACTTCCTTAGGAAGTGTTGAATGTATGCATATACAAGCCATTCGTTAATCCCTCCTTGGCCTGACTCTTTCTCAGAAATCTCACTTGCAGGGGCGCCCGGGTGGCTCCGCTGGTTGGGCGTCTGCCTTCAGCTGGGTCATGATCCCGGGGTCCTGGGATCGAGCCCCATGTTGAGCCCCATGTTGGGCTCCTTGATCAGCGGGGAGCCTGCTTCTCCTTCTCCCTCTGCCGGCCACTCCCCCTGCAAAAAAAAAAAAAAAAAAAAAAAAAGAAAGAAAGAAATTTGCATTGCATGTATTTAAAGCATTTCGTTATGAAATCATGTCGGCCTCCAGAGTGGGCTTCTGGGAGGCCTCACCGAGAACTGAGCCTAGAAAGAGTTACAAATATACTCTGAAGACCGTACAACTAGCCAGCAGTTGGGGCACACAGGGCCATGTCTGGCTCCCTCTCCGGTCGTCACAGTGGCCCACATGCCACTTTGAAAATGGTTGACATTCAGAAGGTACGTGTTGAACTTCATTCTACTGCCCAGGACTTTTCCAGTCGCAAGTGACAGGAATAGCTAAAAACCAAAGTGTTCCCAGCCCATGTTCTGGGAGGGAGTTTGATGCCGGTGGAGGGAAGCGGGATGGTTGGGGGGGGAGCCACAGAGTCAGCACCCCTGGGGGTTGGGAACAGGATGCTGAGGTCTGGTGCCCATGGGATGGACCACAATGAGGCCAGCGCGGGCGGTCACCACCGAGGGCCTCCTCCACGATGAGAGGGCGCCTGATCATGCTGATGAGGGGCTCTTTTCTTTAATGAATGATGAAAGAACCTGATGATGGTTGTAAATGAGAACAATGCCCGTATCTGGGAGGCTCTTACCGAGTGCATGGCTCTGTGTGAAAGGCATCACTTAATGCTCCCAACTGCCTTTGGAACAGGTGCTGGTCCCCTCCCCACAGAGCAGGTGCAGTTTGCACATCTGGCTTAGATTTGGTGGCTAGTCCTGGGCCCGAATTTCAGAGACAACTTCCTGGTGCCCATGTCCGGTGTTTAACCGCCGCATGACCCCGCCTCTCCCAACAACGCAGGATGCCATGTAGATCGGCAACAGGGACGTTTTGCAGTTCTTAAACACAAGGCATTATCATTTCAGATCCAACAGCTGAGAATGGTTGATAAGGCCTCCAAAACTGTTCAAAGATTATACCCTTCCAACGTGATTTCCAGATTCGAAGGCACTTTCCTCCGGGCTCACAGTTTCCATCCAAATGAAGTGATGCAACACCTCATTGTTTTTCCATCCGTGAGCCCTCCACGAACAGCACCAGAGAAGGCCAGGCCTCCCGTTTTTGCCGGAAAGGACTATTTTGAATGCATATGCGTATTTTAACAGGAGCCGACGTGTATGGAGCACATACTGAGTCAAGCCCTATTCTGGGCACTTGCAGTCAACTTTGAGTCAGGTAATCCACACGGTCCTCTCCAAATTGCACAGGACTACCTTCATTTTATGGATAAGGGGACCATAGTATCGAGAGGCTGAAATCCCACCCAAGGGACCCATGATTATGAACGTGTCCCCAGAAATATTCTGGTTGAAGATGCATTTGCCTGAATGCTGATTCCCCTACATGATTTTCTAGGAAATTCATTCTAAGCGAAGGGCCAGTAGGGGCCGGTGTTGACCAACCTCCCGAAAGTCTTCATAAATAAAGTTCTGGAATACGGTCGCTGATTCTTGCTTTCTGTTACCTGTTCTGTAAGGTGACTCGAAGGTCCAGTAGTGGTTTCCTATCACTGTACTAAGTCGCCACAGACTTAGGGGTTTCAAACAACACAATGTTATTACCTTACAGTTCTAGAGGTCCGCAGGTCTGCTCTCCCTCCGGAGGTTCTAGAAGGAGATAATTCGCCCCGCCTTTTCTAGATCCCAGAGACCTATGGCACCTCCCTCCACCTTCAAGGTCAGCAGGGGCACCTCCTGTCCTCTCTGACCTCTGCTTCTGTGATCACACCTCCTTCTTGGACTCTGCCCCTCGGGCTCCCTCAAATAAGGGCTCCATGATTACATCTGGCCCACCCAAGTAATCTTGCATCTCCGGATTTGCAAAATCCCTTTTTTCCAGATCAGGTGACTTAAGCACAGGTGTTAGGGGGACTTGGATATTATGGTGCTTAATTTTATGTGTCAACTTGACAGGGCCACAAGGTGCCCAGGTACCTGGTCAAACATTCTCAGTGTGTCTGTGAGGGTACTTTGGGATACAATTAATGCTGATACCAGTGGGTAGAGTGAAGTAGACTGCCCTTCCTGTTGTGGGTGGGCCTCGCCCAATCAGTTCGAGGCCTGAGCAGACTACAAAAGCTGAGAAGAGGGAATTCTGCTGCCTCTTGATCTCCTCTTGACCTGGAATATCAGCTGTCCTGGTTCTCAGGCCTTTGGCCTCAGCTCCTCTGGGTCCCCAGCCTCTGATCCATCCCACTGAACTTGGGACTTGCCTGCTCTGTCATCACAGGAGCCAACTCCTTACAATAAATCTCTTTATGTATATGTACATATGCAAATGTATGTGTGTAAATATACATGTATTATGCATTATACTTACATATCTCATGTAAATTATATGTATTATGTGAGAGCCTAACATGTATTATATAATACAATTATGTAATACCATTATATGTTTATACAATATAATATGGTACATAATATATCATATACAATATAATACAATTATATGTTATGTATTACACATATATAATACATATATTACATATGTATTTTACAATATAATACTATAATGTAATTCTATTATATATTACATATTATATATATTACAATATATATTTACAACATAGTATAATACAATTATATATTATATATTATATACATATTATAAATACACATATAACAATATATATTACAGTACAATATTATAATATGACACAATTATATACAATTGTATTATATAATAATATTATGTATTATATGTAATATTATATAATGTATACTATGATTATATGTACTATTATGTATTATATGTAATATTGTGTAATGTAATATATGTATTATATGTAATATTATTTATTATGCACACATTTATTATTATGTATTATACATAATATTATATATAATACAATTATATATTATATATAATACATATATTACATTGTAATATATAATTGTAATACCATTATATATATATAATGGTATTATTTTTTATATAGTGTATATAATATGTGTAATTGTATTATATAGTTACATATGTATTATATTATATATTGTATGTTATATATTAGCTTATATAATTATATGTTATTACATCATTTAAATGTATAATGTATGTAAAGCTCCATATAAGTAAATATATTTACAAATGTCCTGCCCTAGTTTGGACCCTGCTGCTCCCAGGAATTCAAAGAAGAAAACCACCGGTGCCATGTGCCGAAGCAAACGCCACGAAGAGGTGTCCAGGGGGCAGGTCCCTGGGAGGACGCGGCAGCCCCGCTGGACGACCAAGGTGCCCACGTGCGGTCTGGCCAGAGTCAGGAAACGCCGCTGGAATCCGACGGAGAACACCAGTCCATTGCAGCCCTCTGTAATTACAGTCTGCCCCAGGTTCCTTTTAGACTATTGGTGCTATGGGAGCAGTTTGCATCTAAATTAAAATTGGACTTCAAAGCAGTCGTCTGAGTTTGCATTTCTAAGCACAGAAGAATGTGACAGACAGGTTACTAATTACTGCGGGGCTCTGCTGTGGCTGGGGAGAGGGGGACAAGAAGCGGTAATAACGGAGCAGGTAGAAAGCCCAGGAAGACGCCATCTGGGCGGTCAGAGACCAACCTCCCGAATCCTTTTGTGCGAGTGATACACAGGCGACCCTTGAGCACCACGACAGCGGGGGCACCGACACCCCACACAGTCGAAAATCTGCATAGTACGCTTGACTCCCCAAAAACTCTACTGAGAGCCGGAAGCTTTGTCAATAACATCAGCAGTCATTAGCACACAGTATGCACGTTCTCTATATTATACACTCTGTCCTTATCATAAAGTAAACCGGAGGGAAAAAAATGGCTATTAAGAAAATTATAGAAAAGAGAAAATAGGCTTACAGTGTTGTGGTATATTTCTTGGGGAAAAATCCACACGTAAGTGGACCTCCGCCGTTCAGTTCTGCGTTGCCCAAGGCAAGCTGTACATCGGATGTCTAATATGTGTGTATTAGGTGTATCTCTTATGTTATTTTTACGTTATTTTTGTGAAATACACATGTAAATACAGAGAATAATATTAAATAACACTCTATGTTGTGACACTGTATGAAATGCACTACTACAGAGAGTGTTACTTTTGTGCTTGTCCATCTGATGGCCTGTCCTTGTGTCATGCCCGTAGCCCACGTTAGGGCAGGATGGCGGCTTCTTCCAGAATCTTCATGCCAATGGTTCGTCTTTTGCCTACAGCGTTCAGTAAGTCCACTTAGAAGAGATTCAGCGAAGAGTGGCACAATGTAAACTGATGTAAATAAAATGTTAAGAGTGCAACGGGGGACGCCTGGGTGGCTCCATTGGTGACGTGTCCGGCTCTTGGTTTTGGCTCAGATCATGATCTCAGGGTTGCGGGATCGAGCCCTGCATCTGGCTTGGTGTTCACCGGGGAGTCTGCTTGAGGTCCTCTGTCTCTCCTTCTGCTCCTCCTCCTGTGCGTGCTTGCTCTGTCTCTCTTTCTCTCTCTCAAGTAAAGAAACAAATAAAATGTTTTTTAAAAGAGTGGCAGGGACTCTGCTTGGATTCAGGCACTTACCAGTATTTAGTTCCTCTTTGCTCTGACTTCTCTCATGTTGGTTTCCTCTTCTGGGTCTGCCCATGGTACCAGGCTTATTATCTACAAGTCTTTCCACCCCTGAAGTTTTTTGGCTTTTGAAACTTATGTATCTGATAATTCCTACAATTCATGCGCTTTGCACCAATGTGCTGCCCAAGCATGGAGGCACTGGGGGATGGATTGTATGGCTTGGGTTATGGGCTTCATTGAACCAATCACTGCCGGTAGGAGTAGAAGTGGAACACCACCTGCTCCAAAGAGAATAGAGTAAGAATGGCAAAATTCACAAGAAATGGGTTGGTGAGAGGAGGGAAATCCCTGTGTCACCATTCTGCACCCAAACTGCTTACTTGCCTCCTGGGATGCTGGATGGGTTTATGACGGTTGGTCCTCGGTGTCTTCTTTCCATTGGGAGAGGCACAGCGATCTATAGAAAGAAAACATAGGGCGCCTGGGTGGCTCAGTTGGTTAAGTGACTGCCTTCGGCTTAGGTCATGATCCTGGAGTTCTGGGATTGAGTCCCTCATGGGGCTCCCTGCTCATCAGGGAGTCTGCTTCTCCCTCTCAGGCTCTCCCTCTCCTTATATCTCTCTCAAATAAATAAATAAAATCTTTAAAAAAAGAAAACACAGACACATGCATATCATATATATATATATATATATATATATATATATATATATATATCTCCATAATACATATAGATACAGGTATATGGATATAGATAGATATGTCTCCAAACTTCATGGCTCCTGCCAACATGTTGAAGACCCCTATGCCAGTCAGGGGTCTCCAGAGGAACAGAACCAGTAGGAAATATTTATGTATAAATAGTTACATGTATATTTGGAAACTGGGTGTGCCTTCCTCCTGTAGGTGATGAACTCTGAGAAGGCAGGGCCCACCCCCAGCACACAAGCTGGTACAGAGAAGTGCATGCTAACTATTTAAAGAATTTTAAAAAATGGAAATGAAAGTGACTTACACCTACTATATTGGCTTAAATAAACAGGGAATTCCTTGGTTCTTTTAAGTGAAAATTCAGAGAATTGGCTTCAGGTATAGTTTGATCCAGGTGTTCAATCTATGTCCATAAGAATCTCTTTACCTCTCAGATATGCTTCCCCCTGTGTGGGACTTATAGATGTATGATTAGGATCTCCACATGTCACAGCAAATGTGGTCACCAAGTTTCTTCAGGCTTACATTCTAGCAGATGGATCAGACACCGGTTCAGACCCCGCAAACACATTAATTCATAAGGAGAGAAGCTGTTTTCCAGGGATTCTGGGCAAAGTCTGTCGCTGCCTCCTACTGACTTGCGTTTAGTCACATGCCTGTCCCTGAACCAGTGTCAGTAGAGAACTATTTTCTGATTATCTGGGCTAATGTAATGGGACAGGTGGACACCTATGTAAACCACAAAATTAAAGATAATAGGACTGTGATTCCCCAAAGAAAAAGAGATTTTCTGGAAAAATGTATATAAGTGTTGGGTGGGCCAAATCTCCAGGGGATTAGATAAGCTGGAGATAAGAGTGAGATTCCTCGGAAAACAGCCTCCAGAGTCCTGACTGGGATTTGAACTCTCACCGCTTTAATGCTGATGCTTAAACAAGTGTGAAGGACCCTGGAAAATTCTGTGTTTCTCTGCTAGTCTGGAACAGAGCACAGGCTCAGAATGTTAAACTTCTCTATGGTGTCAGTGAGAGTGGGGGGGCCCACAGCATTGGCCAACATTGTACAACACTGTAGGGACAGGTGGTGCCGTCCTATTCTGCATGGTCTGAGGGATTTTCTCAGCAGCTCCTTGACCAAGTCATACTTGAGCAATTTCTCTCAGAACTTTTTGGAGCAGCCCTGTCTGCGGAGCTGGGGGACTCTCACTCAGACAGAATCTACCACCTGCACAGTCCCCTCCGCTCCCGAATACTGACGATCCTTTCTAAGTGCTGGACGGATGGAGAATCTGGGCTCCTGCTGGTCCCAAGGGACTTCCGTCTTCCCCAATCAAATTAATCACGTATTCATTACTGAATCATTATGTCATATTAGAAAAACCAATTGTCCAAGGAATCACCTTCAGCGTCACTGAGCTCTCTCTGGAAGCCAGCGGCTGAGTGTCATTCCCCGGCCAGCAGGTACACCTGTCCCACTGTTTTGATGGTCAATAAAATGTCCCTCCACAGGGACAGTCCCTGTGACTCTGCATTCCCCCGTCAATGACTCCGGCTTATCTGATGTTAAGACAAGACTTGGAGCAGAGCAATTCAGCGGACCAGGAGGCCCATTTCAACCAGGGAGGGGACAGTTTCCCCCAAGGAATTCCACGGTGCTGCGACAGAGACCTTTCCCCTTGAAATACCGCCTCTTCCCAGCCCTGGATCCTTGCAGGAGTTCTCTCCCCTGCCTAGGAAGGGCCAGCTCTGGTCTCTGCATTGTCGGCCTCTCCTTACCATTTGGGTCTCTGCTCAGAACTCACTTTCAGAGATGCCCTCCTCAAGCACCAATGTAAAGTAGACCAGTTAGAGTTCATAAAGTTCATGGAGTTCATAAAATCACCCTATTTTATCTCCTTCATACAGGCAGCATTTTCGTGGTGTTTGCTGGTTTCCTGTCTCTCTGCTGGAATTTCAGCGATAAATGAACTGGGACTAACCACCTTACAGAGACATACTGTATCCCTGTGCACTGTACACCATGGGATCAGCTTGTGACCACGCCTGGTGAAAGTGACAGCCGCAGGGTCTGAACCAAGAGCAATATTATGCATTAATGAAACATGCACCTGTTATTGGATTCTATTCACCATCCGATTTCCAAATGGACAATTTCCATTCCAAAGTGAGCCCAGCTTTTTTTTTAATCAACTCAAGTAAGGCATAATATGTGTATAATAAACACATACACTGTATCCATTCACAGCATATAATTCTATGAACTTTGACATTTGTTAAAAGGTAAACTGAGGCACCTTAAATTTTGTCCCCCTCAAAGTTTATTAGACTATGCATCTGTTCCAATCTGGCAAAGATAAACAGTCTGCGCCCTCTATCTTTCCTTGGAAGATCAGTCCTTCTCTCAAATTCGGTTTTCTTTGTTGGTCTTAAAACCGCAGCTCACCAACGGGTCCAAGATAGTTCATGATTTTGTAGCTGACCTGGCTTTTCCTGTTATCAGACCAGAACTCACTGCTTTCTAGAGAAACACTAAGCAGAAAATAAAAACCAACTATTCTTTCCTATTTTTTCTTTGCTTTTATTCTGTCTCTACTCTTGTTTCCTCTTATCATTAAAATATTACATATTTATCACCTTGCTCTGGCGGCAAGACCTCTGTGCCTACCTGCGTGGGAATCCGGTCTCAGACAGATGGTCCAATGCTCACACAGCATGTTTGAGACCAAGAACTTCATGTTTCAAGTCTTGGAATATTTCAATTAGGAGACAATCATTCTAAGACATATTGGGCCCATATGGCTAAATATTCTATGCCAAGATAAAATTTTGCACATCTTCAATATGGTATAGAATTTAAGCTCCTTGTTAATTTCCTAATATATAAAGAACTCTAAATATCAAAAAAAAAAAAAGGACATCAAAAGATGATTCATCAAAAGGAAACACAAATGAGCCTTGAACAGATGAAGGATGTTCAATTTCACCAATACCAAATATTTACAAATTATGTCAGTAGATAGCAACTATACGGATATAATTTAAAATACTTATGTAAAAAGGAAGGAATCAGGAAACAGATACCTGTGTTGGCTGTTGAGCAAGTGTTACAGACTTTAGCGGGTCACGTTTGCAACGTACATGGAGAACCTTCCCAAAACACATACACATTAACGTATTTTCTCACATCTTGGTGTTTATCCTGTGAAACTGATCACAGATTGTTAGCAAAGATTCCGTTCAAATATGTTCACTTACACAGTGTTTATAATAATCAAACATTGGGGACAATCTGTGTTGAACAATACAGAATTGGTTATAACATCGCTTGCAGATCGGAACCCAGGAGGTAAACACAGAGAAGCGACAATTTCTCCTTCGCCCTTCTAGTGAGTTCAAGAGGAATTGAATTAGCGCCAATTTTTGTAAAAGTGATTTCCCATGAAAAATTCCAAAAGCCTGGCTTCTCTTCAGAGAGGAGAGAATCTGGAATACCATATCCCAGCATGAAATCAACAAAAGATAGATATAAAAATTGAAAAATAAAATCCCAATATTTGTTCACCTCTCTGTAGTAACAGTACCTCTTCAGACCGGCTTGCGTTTCCCGGTCCTCCGTGGAGCTCCCTCCGCCATTTCTCACAGCATAAATTCACTTTACTTGTCTGAATCCTGTTGGCATCTGTGGGATGGCCCTGGACTTAAGCAGCCAATGGGACATCCATACGCGGGAAGGTCACTTATCTGTCAAACCAAGTGACAAAAATGTCACACATCCTTTTGTAAATGGTTCCTTGTATTTGTGTGTTCCTGGATTAGACTGTTAGGCTGTGCCACAAATTATCAGGAATGTGATGGATGGAAACAACACATGTGTATTCTCTCCCAGTGGGTCAGGAGTCCAGGGAGCACTAAGCTGGGACCTCTGCTCAGAGCCACCCAGGCTGCCAGCCACAGATCCACCAGAAACGTGGGGTCCTCTCTGCACGGCTGTTGTTGGCATTCCCAACCTCACAGCCGTAGAGCTCATGGGGGCTTGCTTCTTCACGGCCCAAAGGAGACAAGTCTCTCTGCTGCTTGAGAGCTCCGAGGACCCGGAATCCGTAAGTCATCCTGTTAGCTCAGCCCTCTTCCCTGGACAACATCCTCCTTTTCGATTAACTCAAAGGCAACTGATCAGGGACCTTGATTCCATCTGCAAAATTCCTCTCCCTTTGCCATGTAATGGAACGCATCGACAGGTCCCAGCCACTCGCAGGAGGAGGAGATGATAGGGGACGTACGCACAAAGACAGGGAGCATGAGGCCGGCTTAGGACCCTGGTTCCCACCCTCCTAAGAAGCATTCTTGCAAACAATGAAAGACAGGAAAGAGCTCTCCCTGAATGCTGGAATAACTGGTCATTTTATTTCCTTCTTTGTGCTTTACCTGTACATCCTACGCCTTCTATATAAAGACGTGTGGCTCTTGTAAAAAGGGAAAAAGAAAGGTACCAGAAAAGTGATGATCCTGTTTAAATTATTTGAACCTCGAGATCCAGGCGAGCCTGAAGCTGAGGCTCGCACGTGGCCTGCCATGCACATTCGCCCTTTCTAACAGACTAAACCGGTTTGAATAGGATGTTCATTCCCTTGCACCTGAAAAGTACAGAGAATTTGGAAATAAAGCCGCTGGAGAACACCAGAGCCCCTCACTGTGTCACTTGGGGACACTCACTTGTGTTTATTTTAAAAATTGACCTACTTTCTGTGACTCGAGTGGGAAAGGATCTGCAGGAGCAGCTGCCTCGGCAGCGGTGGCGACAAAGGCGGCGGGGGGGCCAGCACACGGGCTCCCAGAAAGGTCGCGCCCTCCTCCCGGCGGCGCTCTGAGCTTTGGGAAAAATCACCAAGGTCCGTCGCAGCCGGTGGGGTCCGTGACCCGTGCCTGGACAGAACCATCAGAGCACAGTCCTCATAGAAACGCATTGAGAGAACGACCTTCAGAGAAGCCCCTTCATTATAATGGAACGCGATCTGATGAAAGTCTCTTTCACAAAGGTTTGGTCTGAATCCAGCGAACCCCGAACAATGGGTTTCCAAACTCAGAAATTTGCAGCCAAAAGGTATGCACGGGTTTCAGCATCAGGAAGTGGTGTGTTTGAAGAAGAGAGAGCCGGATGAATGAGACCTCTCTGCGCCCTCCACGGGCCACTTGCTACCACGGATTTTTGAGCAATACAAAAACAGTTTTTCTAAGAATTGCGGCAGCCCTGCGGAAAAGAGTATGTGTTTGTCCTGAGTGCACCACGGATGTCACAGTCAGCCACTCCGGCAGCAGACGGGAGCTGGGCTGTGCCGGGAGTCTGACAGTCACCTAGCGTGAGGTCCCCTTCCTAATTACGGACACGGAGACTCGCTTTCCTAATTACGGACACGGAGACTCACTTTCCCCAGAGCTGGAAAACACAGCCTTGGGGGCACGCTGGCTGGCATGCATCCAGAAAAATCGACGGGGCCATGATTTTCCCCAATTCTCTCTTTTCTTGCTCTTGTATTTTGCTCCCGCTCTGGGATGACAAAATGGAGGGCATCAGGTGCGCTCTCCCCAGATGACTTCAACAATCACCCATCATGTGTTAGACAAGGAGGGACAAAAATCACTATTTTCTTTTTTAAATCTCTACAAAGTCACTTAGTCTCAATGACTGGAGTGCCATGTTTTTATCCTAAGATTGGTTTCTATTTTAATTAGAAAAATGAACTCTGGAGGCTGCTGAGGCCGGGAGCAAACAGCTCATTTTTGCTCCGGTTCCCCGGACGTCGTGGGCAGGTGGTAAGCGACTCATTATTCCGCGCAGGTCCCCTGCTCTAACTTCACTTCGGAAGGAACGAGGATCTTTATGGTTCTGTGTCCGTGGTTATGCCACAGCTGCTGATTATGCTAATTCCTGCTTACTTGCAAATAGGCCTGTGTTTGTTTTGTGCCTCACCAGCTGTCAACAAAGACATTTTAGGAGTAATTGCCATATTTAAAGGCAGACTGTATTCAAGTGTCCTCCTCGGGGCCCTCCCGGGATTAGACCCCATATCAGGAGGGTTTGTGAGGAGAGCCTTGATGGTGGGCAGGGTGGGGTGCAGACCTGGGGGTGCGGTCCTGGCCGGGTCCCCATCACCGTCTCTGTGTCCCCCACCTGTGATCGATCTCAGCATGGTCAGGACCTCTCGTTTTGCTTTCTAGAGAAGATACTGAAATGTGGCTCTCATGGGCTCATCACCACGGCTAACGGAGCTTGACTTTCCCTCTGCTCCATAATCAATGTCTGGGAACACTTCCTCTCAGACCAGAAACTCATAATCCTGAGAGAGCCTGTTCTGCGGTCTCAAAAGCTTAGGACCCGGTCAGTAGTCAGAATGGAACCCAGATGAGGCGTCTGAAGCAAATAACCTTGCTCCTGAACTTACCCGAGGGCTGTAATTTACTTACACGTCGTGCTCCAGGTTTTATCTCATGAGAGAACGTTTAATGAGCTTTTGCAATTGGTATTAGTTAACATAAAGACCTAAAAGGTTCCTAAATCAAAAGCGCACCTAATTTCCACCGCTATCTTCTCATTTTTCTAACCATTGCTATTGGCAAATATCTTACTTCTTCCAGAGCTCTCCCACCCTACTTGGGCCAGACGTGAGTATATGGCAACTTTTTAAAAGTAATATCTACTCATGGGGATTCTGGGTGGCTCAGTCGTTAAGCCTCTGCCTTCGGCTCAGGTCATGATCTCAGGGTCCTGGGATCGAGCCCCACATCGGGCTCTCTGCTCAGTGGGGAGCCTGCTTCCTCCTCTCTCTCTCCCCCTCTTTGTGTTTCTGCTCTTGCTATCACTCTGTCAAATAAATATATATAAATATATATATTTTAAAAAATAAAATAAAATAATATTTACTCATGACTAGATACGGGTCAAGTCTTGTGCTAAACTCTGTCTGAAATGCCGTGGATAAAAAAGCTAGGTGCTCCTCTAAAGGAGCTAAGAGTTGTGGGGAGGAAAATACTCATGAATAGCCTTCCCACGGATCTCAGCCTTCCTCGGGGCAGTGTGAGAGGCAGCTGGGAGAGCTCTTCAGTGAGTGGGCACTGCTGAGCCCTCCTGGTACAAGAGGAGGGGAGACCGAGGAAAGGAATTCCAGGCGGCGCTCTGTAGGGGTCAAGAGCACCCGGACAGCTGACCCGTGTAGGATCAGATCCTGCCACCGGCAATCATTACCTGTGTGAGCAAGGAAAGCGACCCCGCTGGTATCTGCGAAACAGACGCGATAATGAACGATGCTGTCCAGCATTTATTCCTGCGTGTCGGGCACTTAACCTACAGTATCGCCTTCTGTCCCCACCACAGACGTAATGTGGGTGCTATATACTGTCAGCATTTTGCAGAGGATGAGATGGTTTACAGGTTGGGCATAATCATAAAAATCATGTATAATGCCAGTTAATTATGAGGCATTACAGGTGTGAAAAAGCAGAGGGGCAGGACAGCCTGGCATTGGGAGCCAGGAAGTCAACACGAGCAGCCCAGAGATAGTCCTTGCTGGTTCTGGAAATCTTCCCCCAATCCCAAAGTGGGGAAGTGTCCGGAAACTTCTCCACTTTGGGGGAAGTTTCTGGACACTTCCCCACTTTGGGACTTGGGGGGAAGATTGCTCATCCAAGTCCTTAAACAGCTTTGGGTATTGAAGAAATAACTCCTCTGACACAGCTCCTGGGGTGTTGAAGGTTGTGGCTCCTCACATGACACGACCATGTTTGAATCCGACATGAACCAGGAGCTTTCAGTTCGTCCTTAAATAAGTGATTGAACCACTCTGTGCCCCAGGATTATTATCTATAAAATACAAATAATAGAAATATTTGACGAATCGTTTGCCCTGTAAGGACTAAGTCAAGTATGTGAAATATTTAAAATGGGTCCTGGCACATAAGCACTCAGAAGGCACTAGCTATTATTACTGTTTTGTCCGTTAGTGGTTTCCTTACCATTTCCTGTTCTCTCTAGACCCAGCCGGGAACGATCTGAAAAGCATACACAATGGGGAAAACAACAACAGGAACAGCAACACTTGTATCTAAATAATAAATATAAATAATCCCTTTGTGGCTGAGGCATTATTAAAATGTTCCCTTCAGTTTTGTGGGTTTTCTTGCATCACCTCTAAATATCTAATGATAAGTGTCGAAGGATTTTCTGGAAAAGATAGATAAGGTACATGAGGACGTCAGGAATTTTATCAAAGAGGTATAAATCCTAGGAAAGAATCAAATGGAAATGCTACACATAAAATGATCTGTCCCCAGTCCGTCAGATGGGAGCATGGGTAGACTGAACACAGCAGGACGAAGACTCAGTGAGCTGGCAGTCAGATGGAGAGGATGAACATCTAGATAGGCTAAGAGCAAAACGGAGGAGAAACCAGAGCAGAGCATCCAAGCACTTGTGGAATAACACCACATGGGGCTGCATGTGTGCCCCCCAGTCTCAGAAGGAGAAGAGAACAAGAATAGGGAAGAGGAAATATTTGGAAAGATAATGGCTTAGAATTTGCTAAGCATAATGAGCCTAATTAGCTTAATATGCTAATGAGCTTAATACACTAAGCCTAATAAACATGATGAAAGAAATTAAACCACAGATCCAAGAAGTCCAAAGAACCAAAACAAGATAAAAAGGGGGGGAAAAAAACCCTAGGCCTATCATAACCCAACTGCTAAATATCCAATACAAAAAGAAGACTCGTAAAGGCAGCCAATGGGAAAAATTAAGTAACATATAGAGAGGATCAAGGGAATAGTTCTAGTATGCTTCTTGTCAGAAAGGATACAGATCAAAAGTTAAGGTGCACCTGGCGGGCTCCGTTGGAGGAGCATTTGACTCTTGATCTCAGGGTTGTGTGTTCGAGCCCCACACTGAGATTACTTAAAAATAAGAGTTGACTTAAATACAAAATCTTTAAAAAAAAAAAAAAGTCAAAAGAGTGTGAATTTTTTTAGGTACTAGAAACCAAACAAAACCTGTAATTCTATACCCAGCAAAATAACTTCCAAAAATAAGATTTTTTTAAAAATGTGAAAAGGAGACACTCTCAGATAATCAGAAGGTAAGAAAATTCAGTGCCACCCGAGTGGTACTCCCCCAAATGACAAAAGAAGTTCTTAAAAAGAACGAGGCTGCATGGAAAGCCGGATCTCCACAAAGCACAAGAAGCACAGTGGAAATCGATGACGTGAAAAACAGAAAGACAAGAGAGAGAATCAATGAAACAAAAAGCCGAGTAAACAAAATTGCCTGAATTTGTAATATCTGACGATGCGGAAGTGACCTTGGCACTCGAAATCCACCATCTGCACGTCAGCTGTCATTTGGGGCTGTTTTGGAACGCTCCCGTGTACCATGAATGGCAAGAGAGGCCACACATGGTTTGGGTGCTGTGAGGCTGTGATTTATAATAGGAAATACCCATTGGGTCCTCGTGCCCACTCTGGGCTCACAGCTCACAAAGCCCTTGGAACTTTCTGAGTGGTAAGATCCGTGGGAGCATTTTTCATTTTATTATTCTGTCTCTTGTCCTCAGTTCCTACAACTGCTTCTGAGGCATAAAAGTGGATGGGGGTCTCCTTACTCAGAACCAGCCCCTTTCCAGGACAACTGGACATATGCTAATGAGGTGACAGTGGTAAAACATCTAAGGAGGAGGGCTGGTTGCCAGGGGAACCAACCAATCATGCAATGAGCGGGGGGGAATTTCAGCCCCACTCCCTGATTTCTGGGCGGGGGAGCCGGGGCTGGAGGTTGACTCAACCCCCAATGGCCAATGACTTAATCCATCATGCCTGTGTGAAGAGGCCTCTGTAAAGATATAAAAGGGCAGATTTGGAGGGCTCCTGGGTTGGTGAACACCGGGAGGTATGAGGAGAATGGTGTTTGTGGAGACCTCATGAGCGCACCATGTGCTATTCCCATACCTGTCCCCAGGTACCTCTTCCATGTGGGCATTCCTGAGTTATATCCTTTTATAGGAAACTGGTAATCTAGTGTAATCAAAATGTGTCTCTGAGCTCTGTGACCAATTAACTGAACCCAAGGAGGGGGTCATTGGAACTTCTGATCTATGCCTGATTGGCCAGCAGGAGTGACCACCTGAACTTGCAATCGGCCTGTGAACTTGGGCGGGGGGGGGCGGGTCTTAGAAGACAAATCTCTTCACCTGTGGGACAGGCCACTCTCTCCAGGTGGTGTCAGTCCTACTGAGTTGCATCGTAACACACCCAGCCAGTGTTGGAGAATTGCTCAGTGGAATGGGAACCCCCCCACACACACACACGCTCCCATCGGAATTGGAACTGGTACCAGCACTTGGGTTGGAGTCAACCTCCGAGGTGTAATTCTGCATGTTTTGCTCTTCTCAAGAGGCAGACAAAAGGATTGCGTTCCCCGCTTTTCTTTCCTTGTCATTTTAAAGCAGAGCATCAGACCCAATTTATCAGAATCTTTACTACTGATTCGTAAAACATCAGATGATGAGCAGAGAGGATAATATCATATTTGCATTCACTTCATGAGCCATGGCTCTGTTTAGCTGATACGGCGTTTCCTTTTTCCCTCGGCGAATGCAGCTCAGAGGTTTATCTCTGTAATGCACAGATGCCAGATGCTCTCCCTAATTAGTATTTCGAGCCCTACAGTGACCGTCCCCAAGCCACGAGCGTCATTCTCCAATGTGGGGGCCTTGACCCCTTCCTGCCACCCCAGCTCCATGCGAGCCTCTTCTTCTGACCTTCCCAGCTGCTGGCTTTGTGGATCAGCAGTTGGGAGACTATCACCAGGATCTTCGACTGAACACGGGGTTGGGGTGATCACAGGTGCAAATTGCAGCTACACGGGTGGCCAGCGCAGGGACCCTGGTTCCAGGTGGCCCTGCAGCTCTTCCGTCATGAGCCATCAGTCACCAGTAAGAAGCTCACCCTCCAAGACTGGGGAGGAGTCGGGCACCCTGGGTGTTTCCTGGGGAGCAAGGGTACCATCCATGGTAGAACTGTTTTCTACAATGAGGTAGTCCTCAGGACTTTCCACACAAGTCTTAACTTTTCTTCTGAGCCTAAGCCCACTGTTACCCAAGGATGAACCTCTCCTTCCACCCCCAATGCCACCCCTCAGGCAAGTCGTTAAATCCCTAAGGTCATGTGGGCAGCGTCCTGAAAATTAGTGCCCTTACAAGAAGAGACACCAGGCAGTGTTTCTCCCTCTCTCCTACACCCTCCTGCCCCTAAGCAAGCGAGGACACTGCAGGAAGACATCAGTCCACAAGCCAGGAGGACAGTCCTCACCTGATACCCTGTCTGCCGTCACCTTGACCTTGGACTTCCGAGCCTCCGGAACTAGGAGAGATAAATGTGTGTTGCCAAGCTTCCCAGTCTATGGTATTCCTGTAACTGTGGCTCAAACAGACTGACAAGCCCCAAGCTCATATTTTTATATTCCACACCTAAAAATATTTTACATACACTCCTTTGCACGTATCAAATACACATTATGAGCATGGGATATTACATAAGTAAGTGTACATATACATTTATTACATAATTAATGGCATTAGATAATGCCAGGTGTGACTGCGTACGTCAATATTGTGTATGTTTTTTTCTTACTCAAAACAATAATGATCATTTTGTTCCAATAGCATTGTTTTATTGCAACCAAGAAAATTCGGAGGGAAAAACCCAAATGAACAACTGCTGGTGTGAGTTCCAAGTAGCCTTTCTTACTTAAATATATAAGCTTTCCTTTATTTTTTATCCACTGGAGGTTTTCTGAAAAGAAACTGTAACCAATACACGCAGAGTGTCTGTGAAGGGTACCAGGGTCCACTTGGGGTCCACGAAGGAGGGAGAGCCGTGCCTCAGAGGTTTATCTTAGAACTCGATGCAGCTCGACCAGGCATTGTTTGTGTGCAAGGAACTCTGCTTGGCTTGCTGGGGCAACCAGGGACTTATTGGAAGGAAACAAGCGTGTAGCTCACCTCCTAAAAATTAAGATTCAACAAAATCTCATGAGAGCCTAGATGCAGGAAGTACTTGTTCATGATAAACAAGACGCTCCTCTCCATCCTTGTTTCCGGAGGCTCCCGATCTCCTTTCTTGGCTCCTCTCCCACTATCTGCCCCCTTCCCCTCCCCTCCACGTAGGTGAACATGCTCAGGTCCCTGCCCACATGGCTCACACATGGGCCATCTCAACCCTGACCATCCCACTTCTCCTTAAAACCATCCTGTAGATTAAAGTTCAGATTCCCAGCAAGGAGGTTCTGATCGCCCCAGCTCTGGTCTTGGCGATCTAATGACCAAGACAGCAGGATAGCATCCGTAGACCCACCACCTACTCAACAAAACAGGAGACAGCAGACTCTATGAAGGCAGCCAGGAAGAGGGGCAAGCAGAGTAATTCAAAATAGTGCGGTACGAACACCCGAGCCCACGCCCCCAGCGTCTCCAGCCATGCCGGGTGGTCCAGAGGCCTTTCATGCACACAAATGCTATTTGAGACAGAAAACCTGAAAACCCAGTCCAAGGGGGTTTCTGTTATTCAAAGACCCCTGCATAAATTCTGATAAAATATTGCTTAATCTCCAGCTTGGCTGTCGGCCGGTTATCTGGGGGTGGTGTCACAGACACAAGGGGAGAGACTAATCAGAGACTTCTAGAAATGTGTGCTCACCCGGCGTTTATTCTTTTTTTAAAAAAATACTTAATTCCTTTATTCATGAGAAACAGAGGAGGGGCAGAGGGAGAAAGGGAGAAGCAGGCTCCCCGCTGAGCAGGGAATCCTATGCAAGACTTGAACCCACAAGTTCAAGGGATCACAACCTGAGTCGAAAGCAGATTCTTAACCGACTGAGCCACCCAGGCACCCTACTTAGTGTTTATTCTTAATGAAGAAGAAATAACAAAAGATTTGTTGGGCAGATACTTAATATGCTCCTATTACACCCCGGAAATTTAAAAAACTTGATGAGTGTGGGCATACCCACCTTTTCAATATTTTAAGACAAGATGACAAGTATTTCCTGTTTTTCTCTCATGTTCAGCCACAACGTGACTCAGAGCAGATATGTTCAGCTCCCATCTAATAAGAAAATAAGTCAATTTTAAAAGGAACCATGCCCCCACTTAATTACTCTTCGAAACCCCAAGAGGCTCAGGATCCCAAAGACTAATTGTAATATGTTGACTGAAGACCTACTCTGCGCAACAAAGAATCAGGTTAAGTTACCCGGGAGACAAGAGTAGAGAAATCGAGCTGTTCTCCCAAGAGCTCGGGACCTAGAAGCAGCAACAACATACTCATGTGACTAACTCTAATACAAGGCAGAGCTTAATGTGGGGTTAAAGATTCAACAGCGTGAGAAGTGGGGAGCAAGAGCCGTTCAGACTCATATCTGTAAAGACTTTATTCACTCACTGTTTCAGCAGGGAATGCCCACTCTTCCAGCTCACACAGTTACACATCTGAGGCTTGAGATGATTCATTTCTGTCTGCTTTTGATGTTTTTTTTTCCCCCTGGACTGTTCCAAATGGAGTCCCAAGGTGTGATGGTTTGTTGTTGAATTACAGGGAGAAGCTCAAGGTTGATGAAGTCATTAAAATGGTGACAGTATCAGTGGTCAGAGCAACAAAAACATCAACCCATCATCTGATGTATCCGATGGGTGTTGAGATTTTTTACAGCTCTTAGAAATTCAGACCAAGTGAAAATTAAACACTTAGCGGCTCCCAGAGGCTCGGTGTCCAGATAGCCAGCCGCTCTGCCGGGCGCTGAATCACGGGGAATGGTCAGTCACAAGCAGCAACTACTGTTTCCTTTCAACCGCCCCAGAGTCCAAAGCCCTGAGTGTGTGCCCGGCCGCTTTACCCGCTGGTACCCCTCCAGGTCTGTCATAAACAGACTACATTCTGAGAACTGACTGTACGAGAAAGGAAAAGTCCCCGCCATGGAAAATGATGTTCTCCGTCACGTGTGTATTTCTTCATCTCACCCGCACCGGTGACATCTTTGTCTCCCGGTAATTAATATGAATCAAAGAAGAGTGAGGAGACAGACGGCAAAAGAAGGGACTCTCACTGGCACCGGGAACAAAATATATGGCTAAAAATATAGGAGGGAAATATATGAGGCACCAGGAGAATGTGCTTTATCTTGTCCTGGTTTGACAGGCACATAAATCATTCTTGTTGCTTCCCTCATCCAAAACCAGGAGCTAAAAATATGATGTGGGCCCTGTGTTCTTAAACAGTGTTTTATGAAGGCAATGGCCTTCAGGGAACAGGGCATTTGGGGTTGAACCTGCTGTGCTGTCCCTTGAGAAAACAGCAACATTGAGGGGATCTAGATTTGATGCCGTTTGGAAAGCTTTTTCTAGAGAACGTCCCGAGTTCGGTCTTCTCCTTGTGTGACTGCGGACAAGGCGATGATGTTATAAATACAGATTACTCGCACGAGTCCCCCGTCCCCCATAATTTACTGCGCACCAAGACCTCCAAATCTTCTTGTCCCCGAGAACCAAGAAAATGGAAGTTCAAAATGTCAAACACTGTTGGTCCTAAAAAGACAAACCCTCGAATCTTATAAGCAGGGATTTTTTTTTTTTTTAAATCATCTTATTCTTCTCAAAGGAAAAACCTTGACGCGGTAGGCTGTGGAAAGGACTCCTTGAGTACGTGTGAACACCTGACACACATCAGGGCTCTTCTAGACACTGGATGCAGGAGCAAACCCGCCCCAGGTTCCGCCTTCACGGGCTTACATTCTTGTTGAGAAAGTTCTAGCAGAGAAATATTTTGGTGTAAGAGGAAGAGAAATGTCAAGGTCAGTTCCAAGGATTTTGACCCGAGCCACCTGCATGAATGATGGCGCCATTCAGGGAGGCGTGAACATGGCTGGAGACCCAGTGAGGGGATGGAGATTAACTGCAGATATGTTCCGCCGGAGAAATGTTTCTTCGTCCACCGCTTCCAGGCAAATAGGACATCCAGAAACAGAAAAACAGAAGGATTCGTCTTTTTCTTTTGTAAAGCCTCAGCTCTCCATGAGAGGCATAAACAAGATAGTGGAAGACACTTAGAAAAAAAAAAAATGCATCTTGGGTCAAAGCAAACTAGTTACCTCCCTTTGACCCCACTGAGAAAGCAAAAACCAAATAAAACTTCTGATCGGGGATTCCGGAACTTGGAAAGCAGACATCGACATTAACGATCTCTGAGGGGCATGGGATGTTATGGGGCACGGAACCCCAGACAGGTGTGTGGGGATCCGTCTCCGTTCCTCGTTCCCAGGAAGGGGCGTGATTCCAGAGTGGCGTGGCTAATGGATGGATCTGGGAAGACTGACCAGGGAAGTATTACAGGCTTCCAGGGCAGCCCAGAGAGTCCTAAGAGGAGTGGCTAAATTATTCTCCACCAGACAATAGTGGTGAAGAGAAGTGGCCTCAGATGTAGCCTGAAGATGGCAGAAGCATGGTAGAGGGCTTGCTGTATACACAAAGACCCTGGGAGGTAACACAGGAGAAAATCAGACCCAAAAAGCGGAGTTGATGACTCAGCCATGAGCTGTGACATCCAGAACCCACACACCCAGACAAGTATGGCTCTCCATGGACGCTGTTTGAAGGGCCAACATGAAAAGTTTACAAAAGCGCCTGCAAGGGGCCTTGATGAGGTTCGTGGAACACCATGGGAGCGTCATAAATGTCCGCTATGATTCCAGCCAGGTCTCCTCACCCCCGCCTCACTGCCTTCCTCAAGGTGGGGAGGGGCCCGAGGTGGAGCCCCAGAGCCAACAGCCCAGTGGAACAAGCCCTGAGCTGCATTCCCGGGAGAGATCCCACCACCCTTACCCCTTATGAGCACCCGCCACTCACTGGACACCAGGCACACTTTTCTCGAACACACAGTGTCCGCTCACGAGTGCTGTTTTGAGACTCCAGCCTTGGTCCAGATGGTGAATACACAAGGATCTCTTCCTCCCCATTAGAGGTAGTTCAGCACGTCGCTCTTCAATAAGCAGACATGAACTCTCCCTCATTGCAACCTTCTTCTGCCTCTTTCAAGACACGCCCAAAAGCTTCTTCACGAGAAAGGGAAATGGTGGGAAAAGTAACTGTGCGAGGGGCTCCTGGGGCCAAGTGCTGTCTCCTTTGGGACTGCATTTGGCTGCAGCCTTTACTGGGCTTGCTTCTCCTCCCCATCTCCCTCCTCGTCCTCCGGGATGAGCGTGATCCCTGCTGTAGGAAACCAATATCGTAATTAAATGCCAACACCCAGGGAGGGGTCTAAGTAGCAAGATTTTTAGGTAAAACAAAGGCTCCCTGCCTAGAAAGCCACTTCCCACCTGCCCGTGACTGGAGAGGAGAAATGGAAATGTTCGGTCTGGGATAAACCTAGAGATTTCAAACCACAGCAGACAGGAGGCTGACGCGGTCCACGGCCTCTAGAGAGAGAATTCGGATCCACGCTCACGAAGCAATGTCTGGGAGCTGAGATTCAGAGCAGGTCTGATGCACGGAGGGCTCGGAAAAGACCGGGCTTCCTTAGGCAACAACAGTCTGGAGAAAATCAGGGGTATTTTCTTGTACCTTGGTCCCGAGAACTTCCTCGCCTGCATCCTGTTATGTACTCTCCTGGTGGATTCTTGGTAGCTACCTGATGATGTTCCTCCAGCTACATATCTTATTGCTTCAGATAGCCAGAGATCATTTCTGTTGTTCAGACCAAAGAAGCATATCACGGAGGGTAGGTATATCCACCATTCGGTCAAAATAAATAGCTCCCAGTCCTAGATGTTTGTCAGACATTTCACGGCCCAACGTTCTCTTGGAATTACATGAAATGGAATTGTCAGCACGCTAATAAGCTGTCCCTACAACCCTGAAACGCAGAAACGAAACTGTCACGGACCCATTGATTCCCGTATGCTACCTACGTGAATGAGTTGACCCTGTCATCTTCCCAGAGGGATGCCCCATTCTAGAAGCTTCACGGTCCCTGGTCTCGCCATGGAACTAGGATTAACTGCCTTTATGCATGTGGGGAGCACTGCATGGTGACCAAGGACGAAGCCAGATTCCCTGGGCTCTGGGTCTGATCTCTTTTTTCTTAAATTTTTAAAATATTTTTTATAAACATACAATGTATTATTAGCCCCAGGGGTACAGGTCTGTGAATTGCCAGGTTTACACACTTCACAGCGTTCACCATAGCACACACCCTCCCCAGTGTCCATAACCCCACCACCCTGTCCCTACCCCCCTACCCCCGACCCCTCAGTTTGTTTTGTGACATTGAGATTCTCTTCTGAGTCTGATCTCTTACCACCAACTATTGATGCTGGGAAATTCTGGAAGTTCCTGATATCTTGGTTGCTTCTCGATAAATGAAGGGTCATGGCAGGACCTTCCTCACACAGCTGTGAGTATGAGAGATGGTTAAGTGACTGATGTGCCCATGTAGGCATTCCTGTCGTGGCAATTCCCACCGTTACAGAACCTTAAAGAGGGGTGGGCACCCCTCTGGCTGTGTCTGCAGCCAGACTTCTTATGCCCAGATCTTGGGTTTCTCACAAACTGAGTGACCTCAGGCGTGTCCCTTCACCTGCCATGGGTCTCGGTTACCACATTTGTACCCCAACAGTCCCCCTCCTGGGGGACTAGAGAAAAGGAAGCTTGTGTTCACACAGAAATCTGGGCACAGATGTTCATAGCAGCTTTTGTTGCAAGAGCTATAAACTAGACACAATCCAAATGTCCTTTGAAGGGTGAAAGACACTTCCTGAGCCTGGAATACTACCCAGCCATTAGAAGGGATGACCCATTGATACACAGCAGAACTTGGATGGAGTTTAAGAGCATTGTGGCCGGGTAGTGGGGAGCTAATCTGGAAAGGTTACTTAATGTCTGGTTCAAATGATAAATTACAGGGAGTATAGAAGCTGGGGTTGGAAAGGGGATTCTACAAAGACCAAACCTAAAGGAGTGACAGAATATTCCTGGGTGGTAACAGTGGTCATACAATCTATACACGTGAGAAAATTTCACAGATGCATTTGCAAAGAAAAAAGGGCGTCCAGACACTGGGGAAGCCCCAAATAAGCTGCAGGGCTGTCAACAGTTAATGGTAACAATGTTCATTTCTCCATCCTAATAATTGCACTGTGGTTACGTAAGGTGTTTTCACTGGGTGGAGGGGACACAGGAACTCTCGGCGCTATTTTTGCAGTTTTTATGCGAGTCTAAAATTATTTCAAAAGTTTTTAAAAATAGCACCCATGTAAGAATTGAACAATTCAGTAAACAGATGGCGGCTGGTGGGAACCAGATTTCTGACTGTTGGAGCGGCGATGTACAGACAAGCAGGAGCGGAAGGCTCGCATAATCCTTGGGATAATGAGCAAGCATTGGAGACACAGTATGAATTCATGTTTACCTTTATGTAGAAACAGACAGCTACACGGAGACATATGTATCGATACATGTTGTTTATGCCTGTGTGATGTGTGCATACGTGCAAACAAGTCTTTCTTTAGCCTGCCAGCTGAGAGAGCTGAAGGGAATATTTCCCTGTAGCAAGAAGCACCTCTACATCTATGTCTTGGTTTTTAATATCAAAGGAACCAGGGATCTTTGGGAAAAGGCTGATTCTAGGATTGGGGCATGAAATACTCAAGATAAGTTCAGAGCTTCTGCAAGTGCCAGAAAGTAAGGAAATGCTGGGGAGGGAGGCAGGAGAGAGGAAAAAAAGGGGAAAAAAACCCACACCAATGTCACAGGAGCCGATTGTAAGAACTCCCAATGGCCAATGCCTTGAACAACTGTTGCTTCTTAGATTTTTTTGTCTTTTATTTTTGTGGGTGGTGTTTCAGGCGCAGGAGGGTAAGCCCAGCCAATTTCATTTCTTCTTTTAGTTGCTTGCTGTGTACACTTCCATCATCTGAATGCACAGTGTGTTGTTCCCGGGTTGAGTCATTAGTAAGTCTGCTGGGAAGACTCGTGGACACATTTTCTGCTGACAGAAGCACCCCTTTCTTTTCGGTGCTCAGGTGAGCGTAGTTTGACTCTCCCGGGCACGCCACATGTAGTCCCACCTCCAAAGTGTGGCATCTCAACACTCCATAGACCTTCGCTCCCCAAGAGTGTTGATCACAGAAAGACGCTTTTCCTTTGACTCTAAAGCAGCAGGCATTGTTCTCGGTAAAATACTGCTCGACACAGCCATTACTCTCTGCTGATGGTAGAGCAGCACGGATGTCATCTGTCCCTCGTGGATCAGAGGAGAAAAACCTGCCCATCCATTCCTCACTGCTCGCTCTTCCCAGAAACCCTGGTCGTCCTGCCTGAGCCGCTGGTTCTTTCCTCATCACTTTATTTGGAGTCTTTCCCATAGTTGTGCCTCTGCAGACATCCATTCTCGTATCCTCCACGTTGCTCCCGGAAATAAAAGCCCTTGAAAGAAACATACATAAAGGAAAAGAAGAAGCAACCCACAAATACCCAGGGCTTGGGTTTCGGTCTTCCCAGCTTGCCCACTTTGTTAAAAGTCTCAGCCGGATCTCCAGCAATCCTCTCCTGAGTGGCCCAGACTTGACGTGTTCAGGGCGCTCGCAGCTCCCTGGGAATCTGCATTTGCAGAACGAGTGTCACACACACTCAGCTGCACCGTCCCACGTCACGGAGCAAGGTGTGCACTCACGGACTCCCCAGAGGCGCTGCGGGCTGAGAGCAGGGGACCTTAATTGGTTCTAACGCAGTCAAATTAAGGACACGCTGTGTCTTCCCTCTCAGAGCTCCATCTCAGCACTTTCACAGAAGCGTGGAAATGCTCCTCGGGGTGACATAAATGCTAAAGGGGAAGTCAAAATATCCCTCCTGCAAAATAGCTCCCATTCATCCTGGTTTCTAATGCTCTAAAGAGGAAAATGACACTCGGTTCTACACCGACGGAAGTAAGCTATGTCGGTACTTGGAGATGAGCAGAAAGAAGGTTGGTGTGTGTTTGCTTAGCTTTGCTGCCTAAGCAGAGCTGGGTCAATTACGGCGGGGCTGGCTCTGGAACAAAAGATGTCAAGGATTGATGGACTATAGGACCTCATCTCTGCGTGGGGCTCAGTGGTTGCAAATTTAATAGCACCCCCAGGCAGTCTAGGGGCTGGGTATTACAGAGTTCACGGTGCTTCTCAGGAAACAGAATAATGTGGAAGTCTCCTAAAGACAAATAAACAAAAACAAACAAACAAAAAAAAACCCCACAAGAGCTGGTCTGTGTATTGTATCAGCCGCTGGTCTCTTGTGGGTCCAACTCTAAATAATGCTAATGACTTTTTAAGTAAGTATCAGATCCCTCCCTCTCTCTCTCTTCCATATCGTTCTACAGATTGGGTCCATCAAAAGGTAGAATATTTTTAATTAGGACGGAGAACTGAACGTGAGCCCCCTGAGCACCTGTTGTAGGTTTCTTTAAGGGGCTGGGTATCAGATGTACAGACCAGACCGTTTGCTGTCAACGCTGTGCAGGGGAGGAGGAGACCTTCCTGTGCAGAAGACGTCCCCACGGTGGGCCCCCCTCCTGTCTTCTGGTTCCGTTGACAGTGACCCTGCACAACCTCCGTGGCAGAGAGTGAGTATCCCAGACAGCCGTCAGCCCCACGGCTTCAGTGGACCAGCAGGGCATGGCTGTCCTGAGCTACGGGGGAGAGAAGCGGGAGAATTCTCGGAGCCTAGGACAGCCACGCAGCTGCCTGTGAAGAGGACGGTGCTTGGGGACAGAGCATCTTCTGGGAACAGAGGGGACTGGGACACAGCAGCTACAAGGTCAGCCTTCCAGGACAGTGTCCCTTCTTGTGGCAGGACACCCACTCTCCCAGAAACACGGTGCCGCTCCCAGCACGTCGCTATTGGCCAACGGGCCAATGGTAGCCATGCTCGCTCTTCGGGAAACGGGAGAAAATGCACAAAACGGACAGACGTGCGTGGGCAGCCCCCTTCTGCCGATCCGTGGTGGGTGCTACAACTCCTGGAGCTCGACTCCTTAGGGACTGTGGGGCACCAGATGCCAAGTACCCTTTTTAGTGGAGATAAGTCTGTAAAGGGAATTAATGGTCTAAAATCCCACTTTGGAGTCTGGAACGGTCGCGGGAATCCTGTGAAGCTCATCAGTAAAGCTCGCTGCCCCGGCCCTAAACCCACCTCGTAACTGATTGCTCTGGTGTGGGAAACCCTGAGCTCCTCTGTTCCCATAGGTCCCAGGAGCTGCAGAGAGTGGACAGTTGACACGGCTAATGCGGACCCACTTCCCAGCGCAGAAATCACGGGGCGGGCCAGGGGGCGGTGAGCCTTAGGCATCTCAGTGATATTTGATAGTTGCCTTGAGCATTATCAGTAACTGGTCTTTAGACGTGTTTTTGCTAAATACTTTGTATTATCAGATCGAATGAACATGGATAATTTTAATAAAGTTACTGGTATTTAAGGCAGGTGAACTTTGGATTCCATCTGAGATGCTAGCAGCTGACCATCTGATTACAGAACCGTTTTACCCTCTTGGAAAGGACACGATTCAGGAACAGTAGATACCGGGTAAAGAATAAATCGTGGCAGGAAACATTGCTCTAATTTAAATGAATCTCTGGTCAAAATAAGCTGAATCTTCAATTCCGGGGATATAACTGCATTGTGGGAATTCGCTAAAATTTGGCCTACGGAAGAAACTTAGCAAAACATGCACACATTCGGTGGGATAAAGGGCTGAATTTTTTTTTTTAAGATTTTATTTATTTATTTGACAGAGAAAAAGACAGCGAGAGAGGGAACACAAGCAGGGGGAGTGGGAGAGGGAGAACCAGGCCTCCGCTTGGCAGGAGCCTGATGCAGGGCTTGATCCCAGGAGCCTGGGATCATGACCCGAGCTGAAAGATGCTTAATGACTGAGCCAGCCAGGTGCCCCAAAGGGCCGAATTTTTGATAAGTCAAATGGGCAAAATTTTCTCCCTCTTCTTTGTCTTCCTCAGAATGAAGCCATCACAGTGTCATCTAGAGAGAAAGTGACATTTTTCAGCATCTCCTTTTCCTACAGAGGAAAGGATTATTCCAGGTTTGTGTGAAATACAGCATCCAGGCCCTGCGCTGAGGGCACCCAGCCCCCTTCCTGCCTTGTCACACCCAAGCCGGGGCTGAACCAGAGCCGCCCATCCTCCCTGAGCAGAGCAGGATGAGGTGTGGAGAGAGAAGCCACAGGTTTACTTTTGATCAAGCACTGGGTCTCCTAAACTAAATAACCAGTTCCTAAAACTTGACCTAGACCTTGGCCAAGCACTGCATTATCCAAGGAGTAACCCGCTACCCCCAGGCAGGGGATGGTTTTATCACTGCGATTCAGACATCACACCCCAGGGCACCGGGACGCTGGTTCCTGCAGGGACTAGATGTCTGAGCCCCAGGAGGAAGAGAAGAGTTTGCTTCCCCCTCTCTCTGTTTTCATTTTAAACTGTGACCTTAATTCCCTCCGACCCACGCACCTGCCCTAAGTCCTCCCGTCTATAAACTTCAGGACCAATAAAAACGCTGCCTCTCATTTGAATGCCGCTCTCGGAAATGGTCCTTGTAGCGTTGCAAACGGTGGGCAGACAATAACGGAGGTATTTCTGAGCCAAGCTGCAGTGCTGTTCCGAAGAGGAGAAATTATTTCTTAAATTGCTTCAACATTTTATTTACTTTCACAATACAGCGAAACACTACAAAGAGAACTATTTATCTGGCTTTGGACATCCTATTCCTTTGTCCCTCTATAGTGTGTGTCCCCCAGATTTCCATCTGGATCACAAGGTGGCCCCCAAATTGCTTTCCAGTTTCATCTTCTAACATGGGCACGTGAGGGGCGAACCACGCTTCCCCGGGGCGTCAGCCACCTCCCCTCTCCGGGGCACCGGGGCTCTCTTGGGGAGGCAGCTCTTCCCCAGTCCCCAGCCACCGGGCTCCATGGGGCAGCGCAGCCCTGGAGTGCTGGGGAGACGCCGACTGTCCCGGGGGTGAAGTTGGACGCACCGGCCACAGTGGTCATTTCAGGGACAAGCCCACAAGCCATGGGACTTGTGCTGGGACAAATGGAGAAGAGAGGCTTTGTCTTCACTCTGGTTCCTTAGCTCCCAGGGTCCTTCCTGCTGGTGGAATGACCACGAGGTCATTGTTCCCATGAGCTAAAGGCCCATCTGAGGAGAGGCCGTGCTGCAGCACAGTGAGACCAGAGACCAGCACTGAAGGGCGTTCTTGGGCCTGGCCCCGCCAGTGTCCCTCTGTTCTCTGCTGTCCCCAGGCTGGGGACATCCCCGCCAGATGTTTGGAGAGAATCCAACCAAATGCTTGCCTTGTCCCGGCTCCCGCAGATGCACTGGGGGCCCTCACCGATGGGTGGAGAGTCCCTTGGGGCTGGGGAATGGCTGAGTGTCCTTTGTGACTGCAGCCACAGCAACGTCTGACGCGCCGTGTAACCAACACGGAAGCTGCGGGTCCCACCTGTTCCGAGACCCAGGCTGGGAAACTCCCGCTCTCCTTTGTCCCGGCTCCCGCCACCCCCACCCTCCCTCCCTGGCCTTCCCCCCGAGGCGGGCACTTGGGCACTCTACCTGAGGGGCAGGCATAGCCACGCACGCATGGGTGGCAGGCGTGGTCTGTCTTATCCCAATCCTTTTGTCCTTTCTGACGTCCCCATTCTGTAATTTTAAGAGTCAAGGGCCGAGAGCAGAGACCTGCAGCCATCCTTTGCAGAATGCTTTCCCCTGGGGCGCCTGGGTGGCTCAGTCTGTTAGGTGTCAGCTTTGGGCTCAGGTCATGATCCCAGGCTCCTGGGATCAAGTCCCTCCTCGGGCTCCCTGCTCATCGGAGAGCCAGCTTCTCCCCCTGCTTGTGCTCGCTTTCTGACAATTAAAAAAAAAAATCTTGGGAAAAACAAAAACGAAAACAAAATGCTTCCCATGGCTGCTGGCCTGTGAGCACCCTCTCTTTCGCGCTGATCCCCAAACACTGATTGGAAAAGAGAAAGGGAAGGATCCAGAAGACAGCCCGGCAGGCCCTGAGGAGGGAGACGACAGCCCCTCCGTAGAAGGAAATGGCTGGAGACCGCCGGCAGGAAGGAAGGGCGTGAATCCCCCTGTGATCAGGGGACCCGAGCTTCCCCCGCGACCTCGGGGGCTCAGAGGAGGCTCCCAGCGTGGTTCTCGGGTGCTCTGCCCGGGGCCCACCATGGACTGTGGACACCACTCATTTCCGCAGCCCAGGAGACCTCCAGGCCCGACCCCTCTCCGGACAGCATTTCCCGAGTATTCCCTGGGCTTCCTCGCTCGGCTCCAGCACAGCACACAAGACACAAGTCAGAGGAGCGGCTAACGGCCCAACCCGGGTCCCATGCCCCATGGCTCTGCCACGTCCCAGCTGTGCAACCTGGGACAAGTTACTCGACCTCTCTGTCCCCTGATTTCTAATCCATAAACCGAGATGACAGTAGCATGCATCCCGAAGGGCGACGGTGGAGAATAAAGAAGTTATGTATTGGTTTGCTTGCTTAGAAATAGTTCGAGGCTTTCCACTTACATCTGTGAGTCATTTTTGGTTTTGTGTGGGATATAAGGTAAGGGTTGAAGGGTGGTAAATGCCCCATGGTTCCAGAACTATTTGTTGAAAAGCCATTCTTTATATTTTGATTGCCTTTGCAGCTTCGATGAAAATCCATTTTCCACGAATGTGAGACTCATGGCGGCCCTCCCTTTGACTTTATTGACCGGCTCACACTGGTCCTGCAAACACCCCTCTGTCTTGACTAATACAGCTTTGTAAAAAATTTTATAATCAGATAGTGTGAGTCCTCCAACTTCCTGCTTAGAAAAAAAAAAAAATTGGCTGTTCTGATGATCATTTTTGCCTTTTAAAATAAAGTCTACGACCACTTCGTCGGTATCTCAGAAAAATTCTGCTGGTAGTATTGATCCTGTAGCGTGGAATCTACAGACCCGGTGGGGGAGGGGGAGGGATGTGGGGGAGGGTAGCTGACATCAAGCCATCTGTGAATATGGTATATGCCTCAATTTTGTGGGGTTTCATCTCTTTTCTTCAGCCGTGTTTCGAGTTTTTCCTAGATTTATACCTAAGGATTTCATGAGGCCATGCGGTTGTAAAAGGTATTTTTAAAATTTCAGTTCCCGATGGCCATTGTTGGAATGAAGAAATACGCCTGCTTTCTGTATATTGATCCTACATGCTGTGCTCCTGTTAAACTCACTTAGAAGTTCACGAGCTTTCTGTAGATTCTTTGGTATTTCCTCTGAAATCAGTCATGCTGTTTGAGTGGGAGGGATGGGGTGGCTGGTGATGGACACTGGGGAGGACATGTGCTGTGGGGAGTGCTGTGAACTGCGTAAGACTGACGATTCACAGACCTGTACCCCTGAAGCAAATAATACATAATAGGTTAATTTAAAAAAAAAGAAAGAAAGAAAGAAATCAGCCTTGCTGTTGGTTCTCATGGGGATGTCAGCGGGCTTACCCTTTCAGGAATATATCTAACTAATATTTTCATAAGCAACCAAAACTATACTCATAAGAATATCCACTGCTGCATCATTTGCAGAAAAACATAATTGGAACAAGTGTTTGCATAAGGCAAATTAGCCACTCCGTAGAAATGATGCATATTTATTTGTATAGTGACTAAGACCTCCTTCCTTCCACGAACCGATATTTATTGAGGACCTCCTGGGAGCCAGAAGCCGTGCCTGGCATCAAGGGCTGTTGCACCGACTAAGACTTGGATGATTTTTTTTTTTTTTTCTCTCTCTCGGAGCTTCTCCCATCAGGGGAGGGAGATGATCCTAAATGATTAGCAAAGAAATAGACATGGTAATTTCAGGAAGAGACAAGCTAGGACAGAGACTAAAGAGCGTCCTGGATGAGCTGCGGGAGCCGCTTCAAACCAGAGGGGACTGCATTCTTCCCATTGTCGTTTTGTGGGCCGCTGACAGCATGTGGCTCACATCCTGAGATGACCGAGGGCTTTTCCCATCTGAATAGCCCGCTGAGATGAGGGAGAGCCTGGAACAGTCTGCGGCCCCTGGGGAAGGCTGCAGGCAGTGAGACGCCCAGAAGAAAGGGTTCGGCCTCATCTCTCAGAAGCCGGGTCGCTCCCAGCCTAGGGCCTTATTACGAGTCTCTACGTCTCTTACAATTTCTGGAAGTGAACCAAAAAAATCATGTAACATTGTAAATGCTTACAAATTAGGGCACCTGGCTGGTTCCTTCAGAGGACCACGTGACTCTTGATCTCAGGGTCGTGAGTTCAAGCCCCATGTTGGGGGTGGAGATGATGTAAATAAATAAAATTTTAAAAATAAAATAAAATAATAGCTTAACATTAATGTTTTCTCAAGCATATACTCCCAAATAGAATGATCTATGGAGATAAAGTTCAACGATCGTACGCGAGGTCTCATGTGTACTTCCTGGGACTCTCACTGGGGTCGTCCTCGTCAAAGAGATAGAGTTTCAGAATTGCTGATCGACACCCGAACCTAAAAGGGGGTAAGTCACGAGTACATGAAAAGTGTAACGTCTTGACTCAGAATGTCGCAGAGCACACTATTTCCTGGAAACTCTGCCCGTGATTGATTCATTGATGAATCGGAAGGAGCCTGGTCCTCCTCTGGTTACACCCTGCAGAGTCAGAAAGGGAATAAATAATCATCCCATTATCAATTTTCATGACACCATCGCCCCATTATCCAGCGTGGTGTGCCGGCTTCAGAAGCATCCCTACCATCAATTAACAGTGAATTATTTATTTTCGCAGCAGCTGCAAAGTGTTTCCCAGCTGCCGCTTCTTAGGAGACAGGTCGTACTTTTCAGATATTTGCCCCGGGCCCATGTAAGTAGCTCAATTCAATATCCAAATGAAGGGGATTTTTTTTTTCCTCTCTCTAAATACAAAGACAGGATCACACACAGAGTCCCCCTTCATGGAAAACTGAAATATCGATCTGGCCAGCTAACTGCAGCTGGAACCTTGCAAGATAGGACTCTGATCGCTTCTAGGTTCTGCCTAACGTGTCAACAGGAGTGGGAGGTTCTCCCCATTAGGAAGTCACATGCATGGGTTAGAACTCATCACATACCAGAGCAAAGTCACAGGTTGATGCCACTCAAGCACTTGGATGTGTCATTCTTTGAAATGCCACCTGGGAACACACATACATTCATATTAACCAAACTAAGTCAGCACTAGGAAGCCAAAATGATAGCAGCTTCAAAGACATGAGGTGAGGTCACTTGGACATTTCTTCCGGTCCCTGGGGAATCAATTCATATCCGTTCAGTGTCTCCTGCTCCACGTTTCCCCGTGTTGCATTCCCCAGAGGAGCTGGGTCCTAGTGAAGATGTTTAGGATAGTCACTAACTGTCCGTGAACCGATCGACGCAGGGGGCAGATTTCCGTGTTAACAGGGATCTCCAGGAGTGAAGACAAACAATTCTGCAAGAGACCACGTCCGCGTCCTTGCGTTGCCTGACACCAGCAACAGTAGCCATCTTGGGCTCTTTGATGATGATGTAAACTGGAGTGCTTCTTCAGACACACCAATTATTTTAATCCTGCTAAAAAAAAACTTTCAAAGTTTTCTTTCCCTTCTTCGTTCTCATCCTGTATGAAGTTGCTGAGGTGGGGAGAGGGAGCAGCTCCTCTGCTCATCACGCCTGTTCTGTTGGCTTGGACATCTTGAGATCTGAGAGCTCGTGCGCATTAGCTCCGGGAAAGTCCGAATTCACCTTCATTGCACACGTGCATGTACACACGTGCACACACATACACGCATGCATACATGCATAGACTCACATGCACAGGTGCACACACATATACATTCACACAAGTACATACATGCACACAAATGTACACACATGTGCTTATGCGCACACATGCACATGCACACACTGATATGTACATGAGGGCGTGCACACGGACATGTGCTGACATGTGCACACATACTCACATGTGTATGTGTGCACACATGCATGCACAACATGCATGTGTGCATATGTGCACACATGAATGCATGTGCATGCACTGGTGTGTGCGTGCACACACATGTACATGCCTGCACACATACACACATGTGTGCACCCACACATGCACAAATATGAACACACACACATACACGTACATGCACGTACATGCACACACTGCCCCTCTGTGCTCTCCTCCTGGAGACTCCCTGCACCTCCCACACTACCTAAGGTGCTGGCACCCATGGCCTCTACACCTCTGGGTCCACAGCCTCCACTGCAGGTTCTCCTCCAGAGAAACAGAACCCATAGGACGTTCAGAGATCTCAAGAAAGAGATGTATTTTGAGGGATAAACTCAGTCGACTGTGCAGACTGAGAAGTCCCACAGCAGGCCCTCTGCAGGCTGGAGAATCAGGGAAGCTGGTGATATCCTGGAGTCCAGATCTTAGGACCTGAGAACCAGAAGTCCAACATCACAGGGCGAGAGAAGGTGGATGCCCCACTCAGAGAGAAAATTTACTTTTTCTCTGGTTTTTTTGTTCTGTTCTGGCCCCCAAAGGATTGGATGATGCCACCCCCCTCCGACAAACACACACACACATACCACTGGGGGTGGTCTTTACTCAGTCTACTGGTTCAAACATTAATCACTTCCAGAAACACACAATAGACACCCAAGAATCTGCCTTTCTAGCAAGTTCCCAGACTTTACTGATGTTGCTGGTCTAGGAACCCCACTTTGGGAACCACTATGCAACTGTTTCTCAGCTTTGGGCTAAGATCAAGTGTGGGAACGACTACTCAAAAAAAAAAAAAAATTGAGCACATAGTAGGTGCTCAATAAATACCATCCTGATTATTGATGAACCTCTTGGGCACACCCAAACAGGCCCCAGGCCCGGGAACATCTTCTCCATGGATCTGAACGCAGATCGCAAAGGCCTTGGGGAGCCAGGACTCTGTTCCCAGGCCTGGGTGAACCCCCTACCCCACAAAGGCACTTTTCATCTCAATGACTGCAAATCATTCTCCTGCAGATGGTTATAGCTGAGTTTAGTCTTTTTAATGCCATCATCAAGGTTCCCCTCCAGGAGACTTTCTCTTTTATGTTCCAAGAGGAGTCTCATCACCCTGCTCATAATAATGAAAAACAAGAAGCATCCGAAATTCCCAACAATAGAGTAATAGTTAAGTAAATGATGGTGTCGCCATATGCCGGAGTATCATTCAGCCATAAAAATCACGTTTACACAGATTGTTTTAATAGCCGCCATAAAATGGTTTTTATATAATACTATAAAGGATACCACTGAAATAACACTCCCCTTGAAGGCTTGCCGCAGCCGGGGTGGGGGCAGGCAAACTTACCCTGCAGGCTCACACAGAGTCATCATTGCGTCTGCTAGCATGCGTGGTCCACGGCTTTGGTTTTGCAAGGCGAGGAGACCGTTTGGTTGGACACAGGGAAGACAGGAGAGATATAAAGCCGTGGTGGGGACGTCACGACATGGTGTGTATTTCCCCCCTGGACTCTGGGCTGGAGTTTTGTTCCTCTGCTTGAAGGACGGAGGACTAATTTTATAATAATACAGAAATAACAGTTAACACTCAGTGAGCCCTAACTGTGCGCTGGGCACAGCCCTGCCCTAAGATCTATGTGTGAATTAATTACATTTCAATTATTCAGGGATCCAATTATGTCAAGAAAGCAAATGGGACAGTTTTTATGACACTTTTGGTGTAGCGGTCGGAATAAGGGAGGCTGCTAGTCCTCACCGTGGCCACGTGATTGTGCTAGTTAACGCCAAAGAAGCTTCTGTGAAGTTTATATTCTGGCAGGGAAAAAAAGAGAAAAAGCAAGTAAGCAAATTATAAGGGATACTAGGAAGTGACAAATCCTCTAAGAAACAGGAAGTAAAGCAGGGGAAAGAACACTTAGAGCAGGTAGGTGATTTTAGAAAACAAGGAAAATATAAAAGAAAATGATGCCCCCAACAAAATCATAGTTGTTATCTCCCGGAGGTAGGATTATGGGTAATTTCTATTTTATTTCAGACTGGTTTTATAAATAATCCACAGCGTGCTATATGAAGAACCCAATCTCTGAGAGTAACGTTTTCCGGTGAAATCACAAGACAAAATAGAAATGGTTAGTCTTATCTGGGAATAGATCATGGATCCACTTCTTACCACCAGACCAACATAAATAGCATAAATTTCCTCCTCTGTGACAAGGGGAGCTATTTAGAGATCGAATGATGTAACGTTTGCGTATCCGTGAGGACTATTTGTGGTTAGAGGTAATGCAATCTGACCACAGTCGTCTAAATAATAAATAAGATTTATTTTCCATATCTATCAAGGTGTCTAGGAACAGATGACTCTAGCATTGGTTCAAGGGCCCAGTGATGTCAGGGCCAAGAGTTTTTACCTTTTGATCCTTGACTCATAGTCACAGCATGGCTGCTGTAGCCCCAGCCATTATAGTTGTGTCCAAGACCCAAAGAAGAGCAAGACAGAAAGGAAGTGGTTATCAGCCAATCAAATGCTTTTACAAAACCCCACAGAAGACTACTACTTCTACCTCACTGGCTAAAATTTGGCCACCACAACTAAAAGGTGTTCAAGGGGAAAGGGGTTACGTAATGAATACCTGATACAGTGACCACTTCTCCCCCGCCTGAGCACAAAAGCAGGTGATCATCTGCAAACATTGGCCGTTACTGTTATCCAGTGTCTTTTAAGAATTACCTTTGCTTTTAAGAAAGACGTATTTGGGGTGCTGTCTCCTTTTGGCATTCCCAAGGCAGCCTGTTACCATTTTGATCTCCCAGTCATCAACACGTGATAACGGGTAGGTTTCATTCCATCCACTCACAGTACAATTTTCCTGAGCTGGAGCGCCTTCCCAGCCATGGCCAGCCACACTGCGAAGCAGGAAATAGGATGATAAATTGAGGGTTGATTTACTAAAACCAAATGGTTACCGAAGGCTCCCCAAGGAGATCCAACGAAGAAAGTCCCACCATCTCCATCCTCCAGACTCGGGAGCAGCAGTGAGGACAGACCCCACAGTGGCCATCGCAGCCCACACCCTCATCAGCAGCAGACCTATCTGCACCTGACACCAGCCCGGTCCACACAGCCATTCCTCCCATCCGGACAGTCACAAGGGCCCCAACTACTCCCCTGACCTCTCTTGTGTCTCTGCTGAAGCAACTCTCTTGAATCGTAAACCAACGATTTACTCCATTCTCCCACTTAAAAGCCTCTGATGGCATGTATTTTTCTTTTAAACTAACGACATTGTGGTTTTCAGCGGACACTATGATGCTTTCATATTCGTATGTGTGGCGAAATGATCACCACACGGAGTTTAGTCCACATCAATCCCTTAACATAGTTACCACAATGTTTCCTTGGCCTGAGACCTTCTAGGACCTACTCTCTTAGCCACTTTCAAATATACAGTATCGTTCGCTACTGGGAGCACGCCATACAGCTCATCCCTAGAACTTTACCTTGCAATGGCAAGTTTATACCCGTGACCCGTTCTTCGTATATTCTAAATGCAGTGGGAGAACAAGCTGGGGGGTGAGGAACACGAAAGGATTGATCGTCCCCGCTGTCCACCCTGATCCAAACCTGGACTGACAGAACCTTCCATTACGTGCTGTGATGTTTCCTACTCCTCCCTGAGCACCGCCAGCTTGTTGCCCAAATAAAGAAATGATAAAAACAAAAGAAAAATGGGTGTTTGTATAGAGGGTGTTTATCTAAAGAATCCCAAGTGCGGTCGTGAGGCCCCGGCTCCCCTCCCACATGCAGGGGTGCCCCAACGCCCCCCCTCACTGTGCACCGTCACCGGGGTTGTTTATGGGATGCAAGGCCACATTCTGCCTCTGAGAAAGGGGGTCTTGTTTCCAGACGCCCCCAGGGAATGAGGTCTGAGGTCCCATCAGAGCACGCAGACGGAGTGGACGCTGCTGGGGGACTTGGAGAAGAAAACCCAGTCGGGGGAGGAGGTGGTTTGGGGCCGACTCGGGAAGCCGCAGGGGAGTCACAGGTGGGAAGAGACGGCAGCTGGGGGCGCCCGGGCACGGGGAGCCCGGGACCTGAGGTGTTCCTAAGCCGCTCGTCCGTGGTGGCCGCAAGCGAGGCCTGGATGCTGCGGGAGCAGGAAGCACCCGGAGATGGAGGAGAGTCTGGGCTCGGCCTGGCCTTGTCTGCCCTGCAGAGCCCTGGGCGGGAGCACCTGCCCCCGTGGGGGTCATGGGGGTGGGAGTGGAGGTGGTTGAAGGGGAGGCACTCCTTGGCCCAGAGATGCAGACAGCATAGCTGCACCCTAATTCAACTCACCCTGCTCCCTCTCCCAGATGAGGAGCAGAAGGAACCCTCTGCTGAAAACCAGGTGTTTATTCATTCCTAAATAGCCAGTCAGCTCTGCCTTGCTGAGCATCCATTAGCTGACAGACAGCGGGACTACATGGATGAGCAGAGCGTGGGGGTGGGGGGCGACCCCCAGACTTCCTGGAGATTAATTCTTGGTGGGCATCTAGAAAGAAAAATGGGCAAACAAAATACTTCAATCACACATTCCTTCTCCAAATAAAAGGTTGAACCGAGAAGACAGAAGAAGCAGAGCTAACAAGAAATTCCACCAAATGTACCGAGAAGAGGGTCTCCTTTCAAAATGGAAATACCTGGGGGCCTGGGGGGCTCGGTGGGTTAAGCCTCTGCCTTTGGCTCAGGTCATGGTCTCAGGGTCCTGGGATCGAGCCCCACATCAGGCTCTCTGCTCATCAGGGAGCCTGCTTCCCTCTCTCTCTCTGCCTGCCTCTCTGCCCACTTGTGATCTCTGTCTGTCAAATAAATAATAAAATCTTTTAAAAAATGGAAACCCCTGCTGGAAGAACCTTAGTGCTTTAGACCATAACTCAAAGGCTTGACCTGAATGATGAATTGACCTCCAGGCTTGCAGGTTCCCTTTCCGGAACTTGAGATGCCACTTAGTTAGAACTCAAAGGGTGATTTCTGTTTGGAATATCGATTGGAGTTGCACGGTCATAGACTTTCTGCCTCTTAGGCACAGATTTCCCTGGGGAAGGAATCAAGAGAGAATTAGCGAGTCAGTAAATTATTGGGGACAACTGGACAAACCAACATTTATTGAACATTCATATATTCCAAGAGCCATGATTTAAAATGATGAATTTAAGTCCTTCTGTTCTGTCAGCCAAGCGCTCTTATTCTTATTTTACATCTGCACGAGCTGAGGTGAGGCAGCTGACGTCAGCGGTGGGGGGGACGTGGTCTATTAAATCAGACCCACAGACCATTTTAACTTTTAGATCCTGTAGTGTCAAAGAAAAAAAAAAAATGGATTCGTTACCCAACTTTCAAATGCAAGGCACTTCATATTTAAAAGCTCAGATTTGGGTGCTTGGGTGGCTCAGTTGGTTAAGTGACTGCCTTCAGCTCAGGTCATGATCTCAAGGTCCCGGGATCGAGTCCTGCATTGGGCTCAGCAGAGAGCCTGCTTCCCCTTCTTTCTCTGCCTGCCTCTTTGCCTACCTGTGATCTCTCTCTCTCTCTCTCTCTGTCAAATAAATAAATAAAATCTTTAAAAAAATAATAAAAAGACACAAAAACTGCCAATAATCACATGAAAGTGAGCCTGACATCCTGAGTCATCAGGGAAATGAAAATCAAAACCACGATGAGGTAACATTTCAAACCCACTAGGATGGCTCTAAATTCAAAAGTTGGAAATAACATATATCGGCGAGGGTGTGGAAAAACCAGAACCCTCCCACGCTGCTGATGGGAACGTGAAATCGTGCAGCTGCTTTGGAAGACATCTGGGCACTTCTTCAAACTGTTAAACACACAGTGACCACATCACTGGGAAATTCCACTCCTACATACGTGTGCAGCAGAACCAAAAACCTACGTCCACCCAGAAGTGTGAATGCAAGAACTGTAGCGTCATTATTCACAATGCCCAAGAATGGAGCCAAATTCCCCTCCACTGAGGCTTGATAAAATATGCCACATCCATCCAATGGAATGTTATCCTGTCCTAAAAGCCAAGGACAGCTACAGGCTAGAACATGATGAATCTTGAGAGCATTAGGCTAAGTGAAAAAAGCCAGACACAGAAGGCTGTCCCGTAATTCCATTTATCCTGGCGTCTTAGGTATCATGGTACCATTTTTTCCTATGATCACAGTTACCAGAAATACCCATATTGGCAAAACCTATGAAGACTGGTCATCAGTTGCCAGGGGCCAGCGGTTGGGGAGTAAGGAGAATGACTGCTAATAGGTCATAAAAATATTCTGGAATTAGACAGTGGTGGACGGTTGTACAATTTTGCGAATGCACTAAAAACGACTGAGCTGTGCACGTTAAAAAGATGCGTGTGATGTTATGTGAATTGTATCTCAAGAAAGCTGTCCTTAGACTTGAGGGTATTGTCGGTCTGAGAGATATTTTTAAATCACCGTAATTTTTTAAACTTTACTTCTTTATTTGAGAGAGAGAGCGTTGAGGGGGTGCAGACAGAGAGAGTCTCGAGCCGTGCATGGATCCCCACACGGGACTCGATTACATGAACCCGACATCACAACCTGAGCCAAAATCAAGAATCGGACACAGAACCCACTGAGCCATGTAGGTGCCCCTAATGTTTTTCAATCACCATAATTTTTTTAAAGAATCACGATTTGTGAGCTTTCTTTTTCTGCACATCCTGGACGCAACGGGTAAGAGGAACCCTAAGACGGGGAGAACCCTAATTAACGAGAAATGGATTATTGTCTCATAGCCTCACATGACTCCTGAAGTCAGGAACACAGGAAAATCGATGCTCCCCTCTCCTAACTTTCTGGTTTATTTTGCCCATTGTTAGACTTAACCCACATCTATACTCTCCTGCACAGGGCATGACTTTGACACCAGAACATTTATTTTATCATTAGAAGTACATCCCATGAGTTCCCAGCTCCAAGGATCTTGTGCCACTGGTCATAACCCATGTGACAGGTGCATGTTGATGCTCGTGTGAAATGGCCGTGGTGGGGTGTATCTAAAGTGTTCTGACATTGCCCCCCCCCTCTGGCATGAGAGAAACCCTCCAGAGCATGTCAGGACACGTATCCCAGAGCAAATGATAAATCTGCCTTGCAAAGATCACGAGCTAGCGTGGGGGCCTCGGCTCTGACTGCCCATTATAATCACCCAAGAAGGTCTTTAGTAGCACCATCGATTGGATCTCTTCTCACCACCACTGAATCAGAATCGGTGGGGATGAATCCCAGGCAGGACGATTTTTAAAAGCTCTTGAAATTATTCATTCCTTTCCACAGCCTGGGCTGAGAAACACTAATTGGATCAAGGCAAAAGCAACGGCCCAAGAGTATGTCGGCAGGAGGTGGGCTCAGTTCGTAAGAGTGATGCGTATTTCCAAGTCTTATTTTTGGGTTGTTGTTAATGTCAGCCTGTACATGCAGACGCCATTGCCATGAATACCAATCAGTGTGGAAAGCAAGGCAATTCACAAGGGTCTCTTTGGCCTTTGCCATCTTCAAGAGTTACAAAGAAGACTTTAAAGGTAAGGGACGGAGTTGCCGGACTCATGAATCCCTGGCGTCTTTGCTGAGTGCGCCGTCTTGGGCAAGGACGTCCTGGTCCACAACAGCACGATGATTTCTTAGGGGGAGAAGCCCCAGCAAATGCAAGTACTAAATACCACTTTGGCTGAAACGAAATTAATTCTCTCAGCCTAAATAAGGAATCTTCACTCCATTCACAGAAGCCAAGGGTACGTCCTGGATACAGCCGGCCCACGCTTGGGCACCTGTTGCCGGGAGGTGTGGCATGGTGACGCAGAGACAGACACCTGCTGTTCCATTTATCCTGATTAACGGTACCCCTTACTTCTCAAAACCAACCTTACCCCCGAAGCAGAACACCCTCTGTTATAGGACAGAACCATCCAAACCACTCCTGCCTCCAATTCTGGTTCCTTTGTTCAGTAAAAATGCCTGAATTTATTTCAGCAACCAAAATACTGACTTTATTTCTAAGGACTTCCTTGATCCAACTGGGTTTCAGCTGGTGACCCCCAATTTTTTATTTAACCTGTGCACATAAGTGTATATATGACTCTAGGGTTTGTACGACAAAACCTTTCTTTGACAAAACATGCAAATGCCTCGACGTTCTGGTCTTCCTCCTCCGTCGGCTTTGGGCAGAGGTGGGGAAGCCCCCTCTCCTCACACCCTTCCCCTCTGAGAACACTTGTTATATTCTCCATATTCCCACCAAGCATACATAGAATTCTGCCTTCTCTCAATTAACAATTATTTTGCTAAATGTGCATTATTATTTACCTATTTTGTAATAGTCAAGGGAATTGCTAAGACCTGTATGAATCCTCCTCCAGAGAGTTTTGTCTGCCCCAACCCCACCCTTTGGTGAATCATGAATCAAGGCTCTGTGTCCTCCAGGGAACGAGAAATCCTCCTCCTCACCCAACACTCATTATGAGGGCAGTGATATCCTATATACATGACATCACTGAGCCTCCGTCACAATCCCAGGACGCAAGCTGTGGTTAGCGCCCATCGCTTACCCCTAAGGAAATTGATGCCCAGAGAGGTTAAGTGATTGGCCTCAGATCACACAGCCAGGGGAGGGTTGGGCTGGAATTTGGGCTCCGAGTAGGTGTTTTCATTATCTGACCGTACAACATTTCTCAAGGTCAGTAGAGCACAAACTTGGCTCTCTTCCAGTCGATTAAATCTTCTCGAGAATAAGGTTAGTGTTATTCAGGTCGGTCTACTCAGAATGCAAAACTGGGCTTAGATATAGTCAATGCCCAGCAAAGATTTCTTGACTAATGAGTGAAGGAAGGAGAGTCGTTCTCTGATTAATCCACCGCCGTCCGCCACGCCCTCAAAGGCTACGCAACAAGGGAAATGGACTCATTTGGAGGGGGAGGTTCCAACCTCATGTCTCGTGAGGTGTCGGGCCCTATTCACCTCTGGACGGAGCAGAATAAAGGACATTTTCAGGGAATGAATCACTTTGAAATAGGGTTTACCGAGATTCTCTCCATCACGCTTCCAGATGGCAACGCTGGCCGAAGGGACCTCTGATGGGCTCGACTTCCCCGGGACCCCAGTTTTCAATATTCGCTAAGTGGCTTACCCCGGGGTCCGACGCATCCTTCTTGCCCAAGAACCTCAACGTTGCTTTATTTTTCTTATCACCAAATTTAGGTTTTTAAGCCACCAACCAATCACAGTTATGAATATTTATATATCATAATGCCTCAAGTTAAAATTAATTTCATCATAAGTACATAATGTGTAAAACACAGCATGTGCGTGTGTATAAATACACACACGCCTGCAAAAAAAAACGGGCCTTTCTCTTCCAATGACACGAGGCAAAACAACGCGTACGATAGGGGTTACGACATTTAATGATCCCAGGCGGACCCTCACACAGTGGGAGCTGTCCTGGAGCCTTTTGCTTCTTCCGGTCCACGGGGCTCGACATCTGTCTTTCAGATTCCTCCGGAGCGGCGTGCCCACTCAGAGCGCCCCCGCTGTGCCCAGATGTGCGGGTGCCCCGTGAGGTGCAAAGACCACATTAAGGAAGCCATGGACAGCTGGTCCCACGTGCTCAGGGAGCAGGCTCTCGCCGCTGGAAAGGGGGTGGGGAGCACACTACTCCCACAGTCTTTGTCCTCCGTGCGGACATGGGAGTTAGAGGGAAGATCTCCAGGGACTTTACAGATGAGCTGGACTCCAATGACAGATCCGTTCAATATCAGTCCCACTTTGCCCATTGACTATCTCGTGAGTCCCGTGGCCCGTTGTGTGGGAGCAGCCCCTGCATGTGTGGACCAGAAGGAAGATGGCTGGCTGGCCCCTCTTGCTTCCATCTGGAACCCTTTCGGAGAAGACATTGCAGGGGCGTGCCTGGCTGGCTCAGTCGGAGGGACATCCGACTCTTGATCTCGGGGTCATGAGTTTGAGCCCCACGTTGGGTGTAGAGATGACTTAAAATATATATATATTTTAAAAAGTCATTGCAGGGAGAAGAAAATCAGTCCATTCCCTTCTCCATTTGTACCTGTACATTTTTCGCACCTGGTATAACATTGCTTCTCTCCAGCTTCTCTATATGCACATAAATGTATGATTGTAAATTTGTGCGTGTGGAGGGAGAGAGTCTCCAGAAAACTGAATTCTGTTTCTGTGTTGGGTCCCTCAGTGCCTGGAACCCGAGCTTAGCTCCTGCCAACAACAGACTTAATCGGTGTGGGGTCTGCCGAAGCCCGCGATGAAGAATGACTTATGGCAAATCGGCAGCAGCGACAAGTTAACTATTTCTGAGCTCTGGGCTGAGGAGACATAGTGAAACGTCGACACGACCCCAAGTAATACCCAGGTGAAAAACCAGCCTGCAAAGGCAGAGTGAGCTTCCGCTGCAGGGTTTGGAGATTGGAGTCCAGGGACCAGGGGGCCACCTTTTCAGTCCTGCGTTCTCCAGACCCTTCTCCCTACAGTTCCCGGGGTCTTCCCGAAATACAAATATGATTACATCACTGCCATTCCACTGGCTCGTTTTGGCCTTCAGGCTAAAGACCCAGGGACCGGTGAGGTAACAAGGTCCGTCATCACGTGGCCTCTGCTAGTTACGGGGAGCCGCCGGACCCCACACTGCTCCGCTGCCCCGTCCCATCCTGTGCAGACCACGGGAACCACGTCAACCCCAGGATGTGCCATGCTCTCCCCTACCTCTGGGGCTTCTCCATGGGTGCTGTGTTTGCCTGGATGTCTAGCTAGCCTCTCCAACTCAGAAACCTCTGCTGAGACAATACTCCTGTCGATCCCCTCATGTGACATCTGCCCTGTCCCCCTGGGAGCCCCTATGTCATGTGCCTCTAGCACGCTGGGCCACTGGGACTTCAGGGAAGTGCTCCGAGAAGTCATTCTCCTCTGGCCCTTCCCCCTCCTCTTCTTCCTGCTCAGAGGGATAAGCCTGTCTCCTCCTCCTCCTCCTCCTCCTCCTCCTCCTCCTCCTCCTCCTCCGGTGGCGGGACTAGGAAGTCCCATGGGTTTAGAGCTCACACTTTCTGATGTAGGAAGGATGCTCTCTGCCAAAAACACGTACTGCCTCTTCCTACGTGTGAGCTGTCACAGAGAAGCAGCTGTCCAGCAAGGGATGGTATTTGCCACCCACTGGCATCTAGATGGGGATGTGCAACTGGTTGTACGTGTGGACAGCGGGGATGGCTCCCTTCAGGGCCGACATGCACAGGAAGTGGGAGTGTCCCCTTATGCTTTCTCTTTCCTATCGACACATGCAGAGAGTAGAAGGGACCAGGTTCTCAACACTGACCTGGAAAGACCTCCGAGAGCCAGGAATAGGAGAGGGAAGAATTTTCTTGTGTCAGTGCCCTGAGATCAGAAGGTTCATTTCTTATGCTTGTTACTATGACTCTAACACACTCTTCTATACTCAGTTTTATCTTGAAGATAATACAGCCTCGATGTATAGTTTGAAAATAATTATATTAATTGTATAAATAAAAACTTGACCTAAATAAGATGTTATCCCTGATTCGATTTGTATCTATCCCCGCTGAGCATTGCCCCGTCCCCCGCTAGAGAAGGTCTTTACCCCCAGGGAGAGACACGGAGTAAGCATATTCTTCCTGGTTAAATGTTGTGGTAAGGTAGCTTCCAGTGTAACTCTAGGACCCAGCAGGTGTTGAAAGCTGACTCCTTTTCCTATGGATACCTGCACGATTCCCCAGAGATTCCCCAGAGACGCCTCTCCTCTTCCTACCCACACTCAATCTCCTTGGCACCAAGCCCCACTTTCCCCACTGGGTGCCTCTACATTCCAAGCTTCTGCCCCAGGCAAAAGAACACACTCTTTCTCAGCATAGGATTCCTGCTCCAGCCAGATGCCCTCTTTTCAAATACCCCCAAACCAATATTCCACCTGCTGACTCTGTTGTAATAGGTCCCTGAGATCCACACAGCTTTGACCTGCCGTCAGAGGAACAGAGAAGCAGCTCCTTCTCTCCCATCTCTGCTGCTATGAGCTGCTGGAAGCGATGGGACAATTATGCAATTGCACAGAAGAAAATCATGCTTCCAAAGAAGTATGGGAATTAAACTCACAAACTCACCCAAAGCTTAAAAAAAAAAAAATGCTCTTTTATTTTTCCATTAGCAACGTGCATCCAATCAAAAATATTAATCTGACAGGTGAATTAGCTGTTTTGATATGTTTCCTTATTTTTGACACATGTCTTTAGCAGATAAGCAATTCTGTCCCCTAGTTACAGATATTTTCATAGTCAGTAATTTATTTCTCCCATTTAAATGTTGCCTTTTCATCTTTAAAATTAGAACATTTTCCAAAATATAGAGAGAAAACTATTAATAATTTAGCATACAAATCAGATTTTGCATTGATGATAAAAATAAAAGGCACTATGTATCATATGGGAACAATGACTCATTTCCCGAACACACATTTTTTTTTTTCTCAGAAGCTTTTCTGGTCATTTAAGAAACCAATTTGAGGGGAGTCACGTGAAAGTCAGGCTCAGGATACTCTCAACTATTCCTTCTGTTTGCCAGGCATCATCCCTCATGTCTAACTTTCTCCTGTCTTGTAACCTTACTATGTGGGGGAGGGAGTAAAACATGTTCAATAATTGAGTTCAGTAATACGAAGCTGTTTCCTTAAATCTCATCATTTTAAAATTATAGAACACAGCACAGGGATCGCTGTGGAGTGGGGTATAATTGCATGGAGAGAGGCATGACTCCTTTCCAAGTTTCCTGGGTTGTGTTGGATGATGGAAGGGTGTCTCATAGCGCTGACCATGGCAGGACCGTCTAGGAGCCAGGGGTGATAATGTCCCCATAGTTATAAAACAAATTCTAATGCAAAGCGGTGAACCTTATTATAAATGCAATGGTCCTAGGAAATCTTTAACTGATGGTATAAGGGAGCAAAATTTGCCGCCCCAAAATGTGTCTCTTGCTATGTAGATTATTTTAGGCTGATTATTTTTAAGAAGCAGAAGTCTTGAGAACTTTTCCTTGTTTCCCGCCCCACTAGCTAAAGCTAAATAGAGAACCCGTCCCCAGAAGGGAGCGATCACCATAGATAACTACATTGAGATACGAGCTAGCTATGGTAGACAGGGTGGAGGCCAGAGAAGGGACCAAGGGCAGGCCACCCCAAAATGTGCCACTTTGGTGCACTGATTATTTTGAATTAAAAGTTATTTAAGAAACAGCCAATGCAAGAAGACCACTCTGAACCACCCCACCCCTTGTTTCCAGGAGATAAACCTCCCACGTGAAAGGTACTCTGCCTGCACCAGGAGGAAAAGAGAAAAGGTATCACCAGAGAGAGGAATCCAGAGCGAAGTAGGCTGTATGAACAGACCTTGTGCTTTTACCGATTTACAACCCCAGGACACATTCTCTCCACATTCCTTACAACTCCCAAGATTAAGTCTTCTATGTCCTGTCAATTCCTCACAGATTTATCATCTCTTTGTCGAAAAAGCATAACAACGGCCCACCTTGGTCATTTCTTTAGGTCTCAATTTGACTATTGGGCCTCGGGGCACACATAAATAAACTTTGGTTTTTCTCCTATTATTCCATCTCATGTAAATGTAATCCTTGGACTGCTAGAGGAATCTTGAAAGGCAGAGAAAAATGTTTCCTCTTCAACACGAGCAAAGCCTGTTTGTTCAAAGTCCTGTGTCCCACTGCTCCCGGATGGCCCGGCAAACATTTGTTCACCAAACATGTGTTCTTTTCATTCTTCCCGTGAGTTGCCTTCCTTCCCTTTGAAGCCTCAGGACCCGAGCCCTTTCTCCTTAGGCTAGAATGACTTATGTACATCATATTGCCTGCGTTTGGAATCTCTAATGTTTATATGGATTCCCAGTATGTATGCAATTAATTTTCATTCCTACAGTTAATCTGTTTTGTGTCTGTTTAATTCTTAGGGCAGCGGGAAGGGCCTTGAAAGATAGAGAAAAGGCGTCCCTCCCCAGCAATGATATGGAAATTGTTCTCTTTGCTTAAGACAGGAGACATTTTGCCAGTGTCGGATATTAATCATTGTTATAATAGTAACAAAAAAAATAATGCATTAACTATACTTTGTTGGCCAACATCTCTGTACTGATGTATGTTTGGGAGTGAGACAGTTCGCCCAAGTTCCACCCTCCACTTCTCTGCACTGAATTGCATTGGCTGCTCAGGACCAAGGCTACACTGGCCTGACGTGGCCACAAGTCCAGGTTCTAGCCAATAGAATGTGGGTCTCTCCTGGGAAATGTTCTTGTTTCCCCATATCCTTTCCCAGTTGGCTGTCCTGGGATGCAGTGGTGAACCGTCTGGACCAAACTACACCCCAGGAATGCTGAGCAGTAGGACAGAAAGATCCTAGGTCCCTCGTGATTTTAGGATTAGGATTAGGACCCTTCATTAAAGATTAATGCCAGTTGCCTTACAGTCTTATTCAAGAGGAGGTAAACAAGCATTGTCATTAATGGAATAGAACAGTAGTAATAGATATGTAGACACACACACACACATCCTTCAAAACCCAAGTTGTTTCAAGCATAATAGTAACTACCACCTGCTCTCAGATTATTTTACGTGCCAGGCTCTCCAGGGAAGTGCTTTTAACCCGTTTTGCAGAAGAGGAAGCTGGGGCCTAGACGTGATTAATTGCTTTCCCCAAGTCCCATGGTAGTAGTAAGTCGCCCTCAGAGATCCAGCCCGAGTCCCTGAACTTCCTGAACTCCAAACCTCTGTTCCCGTTTGCCTCCCGTTCAGCAGGGATTACAGCAAACTTATTCTCTCACGGGCCACCTGCAGCGGGTCTCCTGGGGAAATGTGTTAGGAAGGAAATCCACAGTCACAGATTAAATCAGAGCAGGGCCGGAAGAGTGACAATCATCGAGAACAGACCAGTGCCCAAGTTTCCTGGAGCTGCCATAACAGAAGGGGAGGTGTTGCTTAGAACAATAGAACGTCTTGCTTTGCAGCTCTGGAGGCCAGCAGCCCGAGGTCAAGGGTCTGCAGGGCAGTGCTCCCCGGAAGACTCCAGGGATGGGTACGTCCAGGGCTCTCTCCCCATCACTGGTAAATCCCCCACTCGCGGCAGTGCACCTCCCAACTTTCATGGCACGGTCTCCCTGTATGATGTCTATGTTCAAATTCCCCTTCTTATCAGGGCACAGATCCTAATGGATTAGGATCCCACCATACTCCAGGAAGACCCCATCTTTACCCAATTTCCAAGTAAGGTCACAGTTTGACGTACCGGAAGTTAAGGTTCCATGGGTAGAAAGTGAGCATCTCAGACAGGCATTTGTGTTCTCTGGGATATTGATTTCCTTTTTTTTTTTTTTTTTTTTGAGAAAATAGAAAATCAAAGAAGACTGCCCTTGAGGATGCGTTAGCACTTTTCTTTTAAAAAATACCCTTCCGTGCTTATTTCTTAATGAATACATAATGTTTCCAGTGACTCAAACAAACAGAAATTGATTCTCTCTTTCTACACTAGATGAATTCGATAGATTTTGGATGTGTAACAAGGTAAAATTCCTAAGAAAAAAGGTAAGATACCAGGATCTCCCCACTAGCAAAAACTTGATTTAGAAGCGTCGGCCCTTCCTCGGTGCAGGCTAGAGCCTCAAAGGCCTGAGCAAGGAGCGGGATCAAGGTCATTGGCGGTGAAGGCGCCGCCTTCCTTCCCTCCGTCCAACCTGTGTCTTCTGCACAGGCAGCAGCATGCCTGTGTCCCTCTTGCGACTGGAGACATCAAAGCCCAGGGAGCTAGTGGCATCCTATTCAAGTCCCAGGTGACAGAGGTGCGGGTGGAGAGTCACCAGCTTCCAGGTTCTCACTTTGTCCCACGGAAGGACAAGTTTATTCATACCTGAGAGGTGTTCTGTGACCCATATGGGTTGGTTTCCGACTCAGTTTGGGCACAGCCTATATTTTTCTGTTTTTTCTGCCCTAAACAAAAGAGAAATGGAAGTTCTCCTTTTTTTGGAGGCAAGAGACAGAAAAACAATCACTGCTCCTTGGAGCACACCATCGCTCTCCATTGTCTTGACAACATGAATTTTTTGTCTGTTGGGAGTCAAGCTGAAAAATCTTTTTTCAAAATTTGAGCACAAGACCAGTTTCTGAAATGATAAGTTTCGCAGCTTTCTGGGGGGTGGGCCCGGGTATGTAGGATAAGGTGAATAATGAGACAAAATTCCACATAAACAAATCTTTGTGTTTCTTCTGATGGCCTATTGATGGTCGTCACAAGGCAGGTTTCCGGGAAGAGAAATTGTTGTTAATAAACATACCACAAGCAACATGTCTGGGGTTTCTGTTAGGATTTGTTTATTCATGTTGACAGTTTCCCCTCACAATACCCTATTTTTTTAAAGATTTTATTTATTTGTTTGACAGACAGAGATCACAAGTAGGCAGAGAGGCAGGCAGAGAGAGAGGAGGAAGCAGGCTCCCTGCTGAGCAGAGACCCCGATGCGGGGCTCGATCCCAGGACCCCAGGATCATGACCTGAGCCAAAGGCAAAGGCTTTAACCCACTGAGCCACCCAAGCACCCCCTGCAACACGCTATTTGAGGAGCTAATAGGAGGTCAGTAGAGAGCTACCCCAGGACATCTGCTGGTGATGCTAACGTAGGTCTCCCTCAGCTTGTCCTTCGGAAAATGAAGCCTATAGCTCTCCCTCCTCTGGTAATGAACATCTGTCTGCAGAGCTAGGAAATACCATAAATAATGAATAAAGGAGGGAGTGCCCATAATGCCACAAATTTAGGGGGAGAGTAGACCCACCGTAGGACATTTGGTCTTTGACCCTTGACAATAAAGAAAAGTAAGAATAATTTCTCAACACACTGTTTCAACATTAACAGGAAAACCACACTAGCTTGGACAGAAATAAACCCACATTTCATATGAATAAAACCACTCCTGGTATCACTTCTGAGACCAGGTTCGAACGGTCTCTACTCTGTGAGCTCTGTGTGCACTCACTCTCGAGTCAGTTCGAGAGACAACTTTGCAAAGAAAACGGCTCAAGGAACAGAGACATAAACTTTAATCTAGCATTGGGACGTTTACTTTTTATGAACTATCCGAGAGCTCTTCTTTTAATTTTGGGCGTTCGGGGTGCTTCTTGGCATGAAAACTTGAAAGCACCACCCGTAATTTAAAGTAGAAATATACATAAAGGAAAAGCTTTATGTTTACGGTTACATGGTATCCCGGTATATTGTCTACTCGTATTTCAAAAAGAGAATGAATCTATTTCATTGCATCTTACAGTATTTGGCCTAATAAATCCCTTGTAACCAGAAGGGCTGAAAAATTTAAAAGGCTTTTAAAATATTATTAGTCAATATCCCATTTGTCATAAATTTACCCAAACTCTGGAAACAGGCCCAGTAGCTAATTTTGCGTTGCCCCTTGCAAATGTTCAATAATTCACAGTTATTATTGATTTAAATACAACAAGGTATTAAATCCTGTCAAGGGCACGTTTGTTTGAATAAAAAATGATTTCCTTTTAATGGTAAGATTTCATTTGGCTCATTTCAGGGTCTGCCTTGGCATAGCTCGCGACACTTTCAATATGGGGAAGGCAACCAGATGCCGAGGGAGACAGCAGAGCTAGAAAAAATAACAAAAGTGTGTGCTGCAAACACAGAAAGCCGTAGCGGGGACGGAGGCCACCTATTTCGGCAGAGATAGGCAAGTTTAGGATCTTTGACTGTGGCGGTGGGGGACTTGAGCAAAACAGGTTCGAGAGGACTTTAAGTTTATTTTAGGTCTCCGGGTGGGTGTGTCTGGGGCTCCGTGTGCTGTAAGTGTGTGCATGTGACTTTGGAGACGCCGCCGCCGGGCGTTAAGTCACTGAAGGAGTCGCTCCCCGCCCCGGCCAGATGTGGGACAAGGAGTGTCTCCAAGATCATCAGAGCAGGTGCAGGTTGTAGACGGGCTCCCACTAGGGGGCGCTGCACGCCCTCAAAGGCCAAAGGCTCTGCTTTCCCAGGTCCAAGGATACATCACAGCTCAGAGGAGGCAACAAGCATGTACCCCCAGAATCAGGGTTCCCCAGTAGAAGAAAGAGTCTGGGCTGCTAAGACGTGTTGTTGGGGGAGGTACTGAAACCTCGATAGTCCGAAGCAGAAAAGGTCTCACCCAGAAAACCATTGAATCCGTAAACACTATTCCTTGGCCGGACTTTCCACGTTTGGAAGCGCCTGGGTCACTCCCCAGAATTAGGAAGGAGCATCCTTTCTGACGCTGTAAAAGTCAGAACACCGTTAAAAAGTCAAATTCTCGTGGTCCACCCCAAACGTGTTTCCAGAAAATGTTTATTTTGAAATGGGGATCATCGCCCTGGCACATGGGGCCTTCTCGCCAAAACGGGACCCAGGATAGTATTAATTTCTGCAGGAAGAGACAGCGGAAAGGTTTACTGGAATGCAAATTCAGGGTCAGAAGCACCTGCCAAGGGCCGACGGCCAGAGCGAGGCATACTGGCTGACAGGTGTTCAGCAGGTGCCCCGGAGCTGGGCACAGAGGCTGGGCAGGTGTACATGACCTGCCCCTGTGTGCAGCCTCCTCACGTCCTGCCCATTTGCCGCTCACCCCAAGACGCTGGGCTCCCTGTGTGGACGCCTGTGACACCTTCCCTCCCACTGTTCTCTTCTGTCTCATTTGAGAGTGACTTCTTTCCTCACCTGAGGGCAACACGGCCTCGGGACAGAAGAAAACGGGTGTTCAAGAGAGGATGATGTAGTTCGGGGTCTTAGGGGATGTTTTGTTCATTCTCCTGGGTTTGCATGGGGTTTTGATCTGATTATGAAGACAAGATCCTAATTGGACAAACAAGCTGGGAACGCCCCTCCCCACCGACCTAAGGTCTCTCTCACACCTGCGGCAGTTAATTTACAAGAGGCAGACCCATCCTCCGACAAAGGAAGCTTGGCGCGTTCTTTTTCATTTTTATTTTTTTTCTTGAGCAGAAACATCAACGCAAGTTGACAAATTGTGGTGTATTGTAAATGTTGACATTTTCTAAATAAATACTGTCAACACATGCAAAAATATTGTGATATAATGGTACTAGTCACAAGATAATTATGGCATTTATAGAAATGTTAATTTACAGCAACTGCAGATCTGCATCAGGGTAATGAGATGTGGCTTAAAGACGGCTACTGATCACGGACGGGTCCTCTCCCGTCCTTCGGTGGGCTTCTCTGTCGTGGCTCAGCCTCCTTTCAAACGATGCTTCAGGTGGGTCTTCCACCGAGGCCCTTGGAAGGAAGGACCAGGCAAGACGGTCTCACGGGCACCCGCCCTCACCCCATCCCCTGCAAAGCCCACCTGACTCCATCTGTCTTCTGTCATGACCAGCCTGGTTTTAAGGTCACAGAAGATGGCGCTAAGTCAGTCTGATACCTAGCTGGGTAAAAGTCATCTTCTAAGAAATTCTAATTTCCTCATGCATCAAACAGAAGAAATGATAGTACCTGGTCTACTGGATTGTTGGAAAGAATTTTTTTAAGATATTTTTATTTATTTATTTGGCCGAGAGAGACACAGCGAGAGAGGAACATAAGCAGGGGGAGTGGGAGAGGGAGAAGCAGGCTTCCTGCCGAGCAGGGAGCCCGATGCGGGGCTCGATCCCAGGACCCCGGGATCATGACCTGAGCCAAATGTAGACTCTTAGCGACTGAGTCACTCAGACACCCCTGCTGGAGAGAATTTATAGGATTCCAGATAGAAAGTAATTAGTTGTTCTGTTGTCTCTTGAGTATACTTCTCGGTTGGGAATTGGTGTCATTATTAATTAGTATATTAATTTTCAAACAGTAAGAGTTGTTCTTAGAGATCAGCGTTAGTCTGCACTTTGGCTGGAATTCCCAAGGATGAAGGGCCTGTTTTGTTCTAAGCATTGGTCCTAGCACAGCACTATTCACAGAGTTGGGCTGCGGGGAGCACTGGGGACTCGGCACCCGGCTGGCTCAGTGAGTAGAAACCGGGACTTTTGATCTCACAGTCAGGAGTTCAAGCCCCACGTTGGGTGCAGAGATTACTTAAAAATAAAATCTTAAAAAAAAAAATAGTAACCTGGCAAAACCTAAAAACATTCTTAGACTTCTCTCGTCAAAAGAGACACAAGAATTTAAGTAAACTCTCACCGCACACTACCTCCCGCAGTAGCTTTGGCTTACCGTAGGACTGGAAATGATAATTTTGTCATTTTCACCGAACGGGCTTCCCTAGTCTCCTCCTCTCTCTCATGCACAGGTCTTGCCACGGAATGATTAAAGCATGTCGTCTGGGGTGGAAACCAGAAGTCGGTAATTTTCAAAGAACCCCAGGGACCGCGAGGCAGTCCGGGAGCCAAGGCCAGTGACTTACCAGCCCCACAAGGTGATTCTAATGAAGCTGGAGCCTGAGCCCTTGGACTCCAGCCTCCTGCCCTTCCCCTCTCATCAGGGCACGGGAGATGCATGAAACCTGAGGAGAGCTTGAGGCGAATAGAGCCCAAATGCTGAGGACCCAACATGTGTTAATGCTCAGACGTCAGGTGATTCGAGCCAACCACCGGTTTCCATTTGGCAGCCCACACGCCGTGTCCAAGGAGCAAATGATTTAAAGGATTTTAACCCCCACATCTGTGACTCACAGATGTTGAAGATTTGATGATGAAAATTTTTTTTCATTTAGTGGTAAGCTAGTGGTAAAATGGTTTCTTAACTACCAAAGGCACTGATGAGGCCTGTAAATGAGAAACTAATAAAATATTTTGTCCACAACTCAAAAAAAAAAAAGGATTTTATATATGCATTTATTTGAGAGAGAGAGAGCAGGAGCAGGAGGAGAAGCAGACTCCCTGTTGAGCAGGGAGCCCAATGCAGGGCCCAATACAGTCAACTGAGACTCATTCCCAGGAGCTACAGTAATGTCTCTCCACGTCTGTTGGATGTGGGTCTGAACTCCTGGGGAGTTATTGTCTAATGGGCATGGGGTTTCAGGAAGGGGTGATGCAAAGATCCTGGAACAGGATATATCTTTCATGGGCTGGGAAATTAATTTGCCGGCAAGTAGAAGGCAAACGGGGCAGGTAGACATGAAGGTGAGACATTCGGTGAGGCGGCCAGCACAATAGCCCAGTTCTAGAGAATGATTCTCGTGTCTAAACAGGAAAGGAGACAACAAATGCCAAGAGTTGACTAAAAAGGGTAAGTTCAAGTGACACGGAGGGAAGACGCCAGTGACATCACAAACGACCGTGACTCCATCATGCTCCTACATGTTAAAACTGACCGTGCACAGAGAAGCTGTGGTCTGACCCCAGCCTGAGGGCACCCACCACAGGTATACCAGATAGCCTGAGAAGCCCAAGCTTGTTCCAGGACTTGGGTCCAGCCCCAAGAGTCCCCAGCACCTGGCATGGGTGCTGGAAACAGAACAGAAAACCCTGAGAGATTAAGATCCTTTATAATAATCCTACCAGGTCCCTGGTAGGATTTATGGGGCTGATGATGCCCACTGAACAAAATCGTGTCTATGTTTCCGGCTCAGCCATTCAGCTTGAACGTGCAGCCCTGGTAGGATTTATGGTCCCTGTTAGTCTCCCAACGCTCCCCTGGTGCCCAGGTTGTTTGTAGTAGGCAACACTCACGTTGGGCCGGCTGGAAGACTGCCCGTTAAAGTCTTGATGTGGACGTCCAGGCTTTGACGAGGCTCGAATGTATCCCCTTTTTATTAAACGAAAAGAAATATTTGGCCCTTATGAAAAACCACCAAATGTTGGTTTCGTGTTGGTTTCATCCTCGAAAAATAGTAATGATTTACACATCAGTCATTTTCTTGCTGTGAACTAAATCGGGGTGTAGAAATGTTTGCATATGTACAAGAAATGCAGTGTGGCCATCAGCGGCAAAAAGGGGTTCAAATTCTTCGGTTTGTACAAGACTGATGGTCGAGGAGTAGCTCATTATATACTTTCAAGTTGGGACGGGGTTAGGAAGAGCCTAACTCTCTGGAAATTTTGGAAGCAAATTTGGAAGCAATTTTGGAAGCAAGGTTTCCAGGACCTTGATGGGGATTAGCTATGATTGGGAAAAGTAATTTATTACCGTCTTATAAAACCCAAGTCATGAGACCCTTCAGATGTATATCGGTGGGCCATACGCTTGGGGATGATCTCCAGCATGTATCTTGGGAGAGGTAGAGATAAAGAGAGTTTCCAAAGGAATTTTTATATGTAAAAATAGACTTAAAGGATCCTGGGGGTCGGGCTAGGATTGTCTTTTGCCCTTAGCAAGGTATTAACATCGAGGCAGCTGAGTCCCTAGAGGAAGGTCCTACTCTGCCTGTTTCCAGGACTCATCAGTGGGCTGTGGGTAGGAAGGAAATGTAATATTTCCTCTTCTGACTTTGTTTCCCGCATCAAACAGGACAGACCTAGTCTCCGATCCTCCAGAACTGACGGCGTAAAAGACATAAAGTCTATCATCCCATCCATCATGCTGCCTTATTTCTACAACACGGCCAGAAAGGAGGCAGGGCAAGGGTTCTGGCTGCCGTTCCCAAGCGTGACAACTGAGGTCCAGCCAGTTAGGGCAGGCGGCCAGCACCAGAGAGGACGACCTCGAGCCCTGAGTCCGAACACACCCCCTGCTTCTGCATCTCGCCACCAGCCGGCTCGTATCCCAGGCAAGGTAGGGGCCCGCGCACACGTGCGGACCGTCAGCCTCTCTGAGACAGTCGCCAGGAAAAAAGTGTGAGGCAGGAAATGCCATCACCACGAGACATTAATTCCTTCACTTCTCCTATCCATAGTTTTTCGTAGCCCCTTCTTCTCACTCCTCACAAAGCTACTTTGTGCTCCTTGTACCGTTGGCTGAGTCCCTATAGATGTGAAGGTACCGACTCGTTCTTGTCTTTCCTGTATGTTGTCCTGGCTCTCACCCCCCCATAGCCAGGGCTGCTGGGTGACCGGGAGCCCCCAGCGAAGCCTGAATGCCACACACATGATGCATTTTTAGAATAAGCATGTCCCACATCTTGCTGTGGATGTCCTTTGAGCCAAAGGACCGTTTATCTCAAATGCAAAAGTCACTGGGGGCTTGTGCTTTAATCTGGTGAATCTGATCGCTCTCTTAGCAGCCCCTCCTCTCCTCCTTCTAGGAGGGGCGTCTGCAGGGTCCGTGAACTTCCTCCCACCTAACTCCAGGTCCTTCTTCTTCTTTACAAGTCTCGACGGACAGAAAAGCGAGAGGCAAGGGGAGAAATATTTCAAGGAATCCCTGACCGCGTCGGTTTTATTCCCCCTCGGAGAGCAGAGTGAGAGGAATCAAAGCACGAAGGACACGCGGCCTGTCCCAGCACTGGACGCCAAGTCGTATCCATCTCCTACCATTATCGCCGGTTTTGACAACTTGGGATTTACGAGTTGGGGAATATATTTCTTTAAAAAGCCCCGATATTCTATTCAATAATTCAATAAATAATAATTTAATATATATAGTCATAAATAATAATAATTCACTAAATAATCTTCCCAGTCTCCAGAAATGGAATTCTGATAGGAAAAAACAAAAGGCAGCATCCTTTGGTGGATACACTGGTTAGAGGCCTTTGATAACAGATGGTCCCTCCACATTTTCAGAAGGACAAAGATTAGGGGCAGTGGAATCGGTGGTGGGGGAACCCAGGGGACACTTGAGGAAGTGTCAACATCTTAATAGTTCAAAAAAGATCTCTAAAAAAAAAAAATTAAAATGCCGTTTGTCAAGTAGGAAAAAAATTTTAAAATAAAACAATCTCTAAAGTTGCCAAATCACATTGAACAAAAGAAAGAATTCAATGTGGGTGAAAATGTGGTCAAGCTTTCCTTCCTTCTAGCCGTGGAAACACGGCTGTATCTGGTGGCTGTGGTGTGGACGACATGGGGCGGTCTCATCATCATATTAGCAACACGAGAGGTGAATTTCTTTTTCCACTGAAACGAACAGAATTATAAAGTTTGCCTCTCCACTCCCTCCCTAAAATGTGGAAAAAAAAAAAAAAAGGACAGAAAGCTGTGACGTTCAGACGTTCAGTGTAGACGGATGTGAACACCAGTGAGCCCGCACTTGGATTCTTTAAACGAATGCCCCAGGGCATTCGTGATGTGCGGTTGTGTGCACACACGTGTGCATCTGCTGGTTGGCAGGGGAAGAGCGACCTGGCCTTCCTGAAGTGGGCGTATTTAAGTGGAGGGGAAGGGTTGCCAGTGAGACAGGCTAGCGCTCCAGGAATTTCAAGAGGACTTGAAGCAGCCCTGGAAGGAGAGATGTGGTCAGCTTTGTTTGAAAGGTTTGTCATCTTAGTCTGGTCGATGCAGCAAAACCCACTGTCAAACCTGACCAGATTGACAGTGACCACGGTCTGAAGAATGCCTTCTAGAACAGAGCAGCGAACCACCGTCATGACCCCTAAGCCAGGCGTGGCATAAGCCATGGTCTTCCCGTTCCCTGTTGCTCTACTCAGGTGGGTAACGTGAGCGAAGGCAAGGTAAGAGTCATCGCCCAGAGAGCCCGAAGTCATCGGCAGACGGCAGGACAGTGTGACCAAGAACCCAACCCCACATCAGGCTCAGATGGGAAAACATCACTGCGTTCCATCGCGATACAAAACAAATTGCCCAGGAAGGGAAGGGTTCATGTCAGTTCTCAAAGACGTGTACCAGAGTTTGGACAAGCAAGATGCTTCATGATTTTCGAAGCGGTTTGGCAGGCAATGTTCTAAAACGGCAGAACTTGGACGAACATGAGTCCTCCTCAGGGAGGACTCATATGGAAGGCGAAGGGCGAGGGTCTCCTCCCTTGCCGGAAAACGCTCTGGAGAAGCTACTAGAAAAAGAGTCCTACGAACCGTATAAAGCTTTTCCCAATTTATTTAAAGCCACACATGGGGCATGTGTCTCCCAGGAAGCAAAGTCTATCTGCCCAGGGGCCTTTTTGGAAACAGCTCTGAAGTCAATGATGGTGTGGACGATGCTGAAGGAATCTCGCGGCAGGAGCGGCGGGAGCTTAGCACCGGGATGGCCAAGGGACGGAGAGCCACGGAGGGACGACCCCCAGCATGGTGTCAGGAAACAGGATTTCACGGACCGTTGGCACCGCGGGGGGAGCACCCTTCCTCTCTGCTCTGAAAGGGATGGACGGCTCCTTATAAACGTCATGGCAATCAAGAAATTATTTTCAAAAGGTAGATGAACAACGAGGCATCCCAACCAAAATCTCAACCCGTCATTAAAAAGTGCGACAGAATAGGAAAACGTCCAAACCAGTAAGTGGCGGAGAGAGTAGTCCAACCAAGTGATGCAGGAACGGAAGGAGAAAAGGACACGGAGAAAGCAAGATCGGTGACCAGAATGCCTGCCGTCTTCTCCTCAGCAGGCGGGTCCAGAAGGAGGAAGCCCGAGGCCAGAGAAGGCCCTTGGCCAGCTGGGGGCAAACAGAGCTCTTGGGGGGAAAGGTAGACACAGAAGGGAAAATGATCAAAAGTCCTAGTCTGGCTGTTCTTCACAAGAAAATGAGAGGAATTTATGTCTCATCTACTAACTGTCAAAACTACGTGAGCGAAGTCAGAGGCGGCGGGAGAGGGACCCTCTCCGGGTCCATTACTCCGGCCCGGCTCAAGACGATGGCCGCGTGGGCAGGGCAGGGCAGGGGCACAGAGCAAGCCCCCCCCCACCCTGCTTCCTTCACCAGGAGTCTGTGCAATGCCCACCTGACACCCCTGCGGGCAGGGTCACGCTGGAGAGAGAGGAGTCCGGTTGGGAGGCAGGGTGGGGCGGATCCCTGGACATCCCCCCATGCCCGAGAGCCACGGTCATGAGAAGCACAGGTTTTGGGTTGTTACTGTTTTTGGTTTTAGATTTTATTTATTTATTTGACAGACAGAGATCACAAGCAGGCAGAGAGGCAGGCAGAGAGAGAGGGGGAAGCAGGCTCCCCGCTGAGCAGCGAGCCCGATGCGGGGCTCGATCCCAGGACCCTGAGACCCTGACCTGAGCTGAAGGCAGAGGCTTAACCCACGGAGCCACCCAGGCGGCCCAGAAGCACAGGTCTGAGAGTCAGGCTTTTGTGTTTTCTACGTGAAGTCGGCGTCGCCACCGGGCAGCCCCTGGAACCCGTGATTTCTTTGTGAGTGATGCTTCTGCACAAATCGAGGAAGGGGCTAGACCCGTGAGTCATCCACACGCTTCCAGCAAAAGAGGCTGCTTTGGGAATGGACATGTCACTCCTGCAGCCCCACACGGCTAGTGGCCAACAGGAGATGGGCGCTCTGCTGCACACATTTGGTAGAAGTTGAAGTTCACAGTGAGAAGCACAAATTGTCCGTATTCCAGGAAACGTCATCAGACTGGGGAGTTTAATGAGAAGGTTTACCTGTGCATCCTGAGGTCCACCTGTTTGGTGCATAGGGGGCCCCGACTTCTTATTTCCCTGATGACATCATTCTAAAACCCTGAAACGGTGACCTGATGCACTTAGGAAACGCGCTCATCAGCCGGAGACCTTGCCTAGATCTGTCATCTGTTGTTACCCTATAATGCTATCCCACCCACTGTCCATAGATAATGTGGTGATGACCGGACATCACATTCCCCAGCTGCTTTGCAATGACGCGCGATGTCCATTCTGTGGACGGGAGCCATCCGCTCGATGCCAAGATCCTCCTGACCTCCCAGGCTCTAGGCAGTTCTTGCTGCCTCCATGAGGAAATAGCCTGGCTGACAATAGAACACACACAGAAGAAAGTAAGAAATGAGATTAAGAGGAACTGTGTTCTGATGAGTTCCTGGATCCAGCTGCACCTGCAGCCCCACTACACCCTGAATACTCAGCTACTTAAATTGTAACCTTTTTGTTTGTTTAAGCCAATTTAAATGGGATTTCTGTTATTTGTACAAGAGGGCAAACTGATAAATTTCATAAACTTAGGACAGAGTATGGCCAGTTTTGGTCTTCCTGCTTTGTAGAATGACATCTAGAATATGGGGACACTGGAGGGAGCGCAGGAGGGGGAAGCTTCCTGACCATTAGGAAGGGTATAACTTGGTGATCTCATAGTCTTCCCAAAAGAGTTGTGTCCTGTGGTGTGTCCCTCATGGTATTACCCATGGAATAAAATGCTATGTTTGGCTTTTGTGTCTGTCCTATGAATACTCTTTAACTAAATAACCACCTTTAAAAGTGGTACTATTTTGAAAGAAAGTAATTTAAGTGATTCTGATTGGATGGTGAGTTACACAGACCAGTGGACTTGGAGAAACAAATCTGTTCTAAACTGATACGTTAGAAAAACCATTCCTGAAACAAGTAATACTGAATTAGATGACATTGTCTCTAGCCTCGTTTGGGACCCAGCTGGAGGGCGTCAGTAACTCTCCCCGAATAAGCCGGGGAGACCAGAACGATCGCTCCAACCTCCCTCTGAAAACTGGCCTTTACTGGGCTTTGGAGATCTAGAAAAGCCATGGGAGTGAAGCCTCCAGAGGTCGCTTTTCCTGAGAAAGAGTCAAGCAGAGCATAGGCAGGAACACACAAGCCAAAACCAGACAAACAGCTCGATATAGAGCCTGAAACCATCCGTCCTGAAAAAAACCAGCATTGAAATGGAACAGGTTATTATGTCAAGGATAAGATTCCTTCCCGGACCTGGAGCATTGTTTCCTCTGGCCACACAGCAAAAAGGAGACCAGAGAGCAGAGGACCCCACAAAGACAAAAGTTGGGTTTTACCTTCCACAACACGAGGCGTTCTTTGCTTTTGAAGAGGCTGATGCTGAGACACCCAGATCTAGAAAGGAGGTTCATGAAGACCATATTCCCCAGCGATGAATAATATACAGCTTGTTATTGAAGATTGAAAATGAAGCAAAAGCCAATCTTATCAAACTTCCAAGAACCTGTCTATAGGTTGCTCTAGAAATATTCTGAATCAAACACTCATTCTAGGGGTGCCTGGGTGGCTCTGTCAGTTAAGCATCTGCCTTTGGCTCAGGTCATGATCTCGGGGTCCTGGGATTGAGCCCCACGTTGGGCTCTCTGCTCAGTGGGGAGTCTGCTTCTCCCTCTGCAGACCCCTTCCACCATGAGTATGCTCTGTCTCTCTCCTGCTCTCTCTTTCAAATAAATAAAATCTTTAAATAAAAATCATTCCGGGGCACCTGGGTGGCTCAGTGGGTTAAGCCTCTGCCTTCAGCTCAGGTCATGATCTCAGGGTCCTGGGATCGAGCCCCACATCGGGCTCTCTGCTCAGCGGGGAGCCTGCTTCCCTCTCTCTCTCTCTCTCTCTGCCTGCCTCTCTGCCTACTTGCAATCTCTCTTTGTCAAATAAATAAAAAAATATATTTAAAAAAGAGAAAGGTTTAAATAAAAATCATTCTAGAGCAGCAGTCCCTCACTCCAAAGGGACAGACAGGAGACAATGGCCAACAGTCATGGCGGATTAGGGATATACCTACTTGATATGACCTCATCTGAATTCCTTATCTCTGCAAAGAACTTATGCCTAAATTTCCCACCACCTCCCCATTATCCACTAGCCGCGGGTGGGACGTCTTGGCTCATGTGGGGACAACCGCGGTGTTGTTTATAACCCTATCAAGTCGTTAATTCCCTGCTTTAAGCATCTCTTACTTAGATGCAGGTAATTTCTGTGCCAGGTTGAAATGGGTCTCACCGTTCACCAGATTTTTCAAGAAATACCAAAGAGGGGTGCCTGGGTGGCTCAGTGGGTTAAGCCTCTGCCTTCGACTCAGGTCATGATCTCAGGGTTCTGGGGTTGAGCCCCGCATTAGGCTCTCTGCTCCAGTGGGGAGCCTGCCTCCCCCTCTCTCTCTGCCTGATTCTCTGCCTACTTGTGATCTCTCTCTCTCTATCTCTCCCTCTCAAATAAATTAATTAATTTCAAAATCTTTTTAAAAAAAGAAAGAAATACCAAAAAGTCAGATTTTTTTTAAAAAGATTTTATCTACTTGTTTGTCAGAGAGAGAGCACACACCAGCGAGGGGGGTGTCAGGCAAAGGGAGAAGCAGGCTCCCCTCCAAGCAAGGATCATGACCTGAGCCGAAGGCCGGAGCTTAACCGACTGAGTCACCCAGGCATCCCGAAGATTCAGATTTTTACGTGAAAATTTTGGAGTTGTCAATGTCAGCTCCTATCAAGATTCTGAATTTATTATGAGACTGGCTTGCCAAAGGGAACCCCCTTGGGGGCCCAGGCTGTGTAGGGTCAGATTGTACGTCTGCCCTCAGACAATCTCTGGCACCATCCAGAAGAACTCTGTGTTGGCTTCTCTGGGTCCACCAGACAGGACCATGGTTCTGGAGACCTGAAGTCCTCAATCCAGGTGTTGGTAAGGCTGCGCTCCCTCTGAAACCTGTCAGGGAGGTTTCCTTACCCCTTTCTAGCTTCTAGAATTTAGCAACAATCTGGGGCAGGCTCAGGCTTCCAGCTGTAAGACGCTGGCCCCTGCCTTTGTCCCTACATGGCTTCTGCTCCCATGTTCCTACCCTCATGCAGTGGGCTTCTTATAAGGGAAATAGTCACCTGGGAGCAGGGGCCCACCCTGCTTTCATGTGACCTCACCTTAACTGGTTACCTTCCAACCACCCTACCTCCAGATGAGGTCACTGTAATTAATGGTCCATTTGTGTCACCTTGGCTGGGTGAAGGGGGACTCCGGTAACAGGAGACATGATTTCCAGGGCATCCATGCAGGTGTCTGGGGGAAGAGATGAGCATTTGAATCAATGTGCTAAGAAGATGCCCTTACCCATGCTGGTGGGCACCATCTGGTCTGTTGGGGTCCCGAATGGGATGAAGAGATGAATTGGTTCTCTTTGCTTGATCTGGGACATCCCTCTCTTGCCCTTAGACATGTGGCTCCTGTTTCTCAGCCTTTGGACTCAGACCTGAGTACATGATGGGCTTTCCTGATTCTCCAGCTTGTAGATAGCAGATGGCGGGATTTCTCAGCCTCCGTGGTCACAAGAGCTCATTAATTTAATAATATATCAATATTTATATTACCATGTCTCTGGAGAACTCTGACTAATACAGTCACATTCTGAGGCACTGGGGGTTAGGACTTCATGTCTTTGGGGAGGGGGACAAAATTCAGCTCCTAAGAATCCAAAATGTATGTCCTTTCCATTGGCCAAGTAGCCCCTCCCAACAGCAACACTCAGTGCAGAATTGTGTCTAAATCAGAGAAGAGTAGGACTTGGGTATGGCCCACCTGAGGCAAAATTCCCCTGCATCTGTGGGCTTATAAACCTAGAGAGCAGACCATCTGCTCAGGTAGGACATGGGGCTCTTGTCCTCTGTGAACCATTCCAAGACCCAGGTTCCCGCCATCTTGTGGCTCAGCTATCCACTTAAACCTCATTCTCCGCAACCCAGTTGAGGGGAGGAAGAAGGGAGAAACCTTCTTCTAAGACTTTCTAAGGCAGGTCCGCTCAAGCTACATCCTCTGGGCGAGGGGGGCGGGGGAGGGGACACATGTCCCTTCTGCTCTCGCTTCTTGTGCAGGAAATAGTCTCACCGTCACAGTGACTGCATGAGAGGAAAGTAGTGTGCCAGGAAGAGGGGGAGACAGAGTTCTAGCAGATTCTGCCACAGAGTCAGCAAGACGACCCATGAAACCTATCTCAGGCCTTTCACTGGCTGAGGCCAGGGGCAGCAGAAGACCCCGCCCTTAGGGGCAAGGGAAGCCATCAGATGGAAGGAGTCTAGGTCCCTGAGTAATGGCCTCTGCCCGCCCACGACCCCCTGCTGATTGCGCTTGACATGTGTGAGAAGCAAACCTCACTCACCTACACGTCTGTTGGGCCAAGCCATTAAGATCCAGAGGTTCTCTGTTGCTGAAGTTGGCGTTAATTTAACAGATTTGGGGCAGCCCCGAATAATAGAGAGAGAGTCCCTGCAGAAGCCATACTCCTTCAATACAAAACTCAGCTTCTACCTGTACAATTTTTTTAAATAATAAAAAACGGCAGAAATTATTCAAAGGATAATTCTATTATCTCCAACTTCCAGTCATTAAGAGATTTAAAGGTTCCTGGTGCTCATTCTTAATCACAACACCGTCTAATATTTATAAGCGCGTTAATATTAACACTGTGGGGATGACCAGACAATCTGGCCACGGAGGGTAATAGAATAAAAATTAAATAGAAGCACTAACAAAAATTCTTATAAAGCCTTGTAAACCCTCGATCAAGGAAATGCATCAAACTCGTTTTATTACCTGCCCTGTAGGCTATCAAAAATGTTTGCATATTTAAACCTTCTCTTGTTACAGAAACCCTTTCTTTCTCCTTTATGGACCATTTATTTGATTGTGTATTACGCCAACAAGGGAAAAATTGATCCGACATTTACTCTTAAATGTGATTTAATATAAATATGCATGAGTCTCGAATACATTTTTTCCTCTAACTGCAAGCCAAAGTATTTCCCTGCTCCCAGATCCAGGAGAGATTACTCAAGTACCTCCTCTGTGGAGGGCAGGGGCTGTTCAGGGCACCGCACGGAGGACGAAGCCCGGGTCCAGGCTGCGGGTTCTGAGCTGGGGTTCTGGATTCAGACAGTCTGGGAGGAAGCCCCAGGCTCCCCCTCTTCCCTGCCTCGGTCTGGCGCCTCGGGAGAAATTAAGTAAGACCCTGATCCAAACCAGCTTGAAGATCACCCTGCCGTTCCTTTTGATTTCTGTGACCCAGCCCCTTCTCTCGGCTGCCTGAGTCGGACCGCAGAGGCATCCGGGCCAGGTGCGACCGCAGACTCCTCAGCCTCGGAGGCCTCCTTCCTGGCCCTGACCCTTCGGAAAGGTTCAGACTCTCACGACGGACGGCCACAGGCCTTCCCGCAGAACGAATGGTGCGTTTTCTGTTCATGCCACATTCTGAAGGGCTCTTCCCGCAGAGAGGAGGATTGCAAAGAGCGTGAAATCGAAGGAAAATATACGTTTTGCTCAGAGATAATAGGGGACAGGGGGCCCCAGGGATGGCAGACCTTCAGCGCCAGAGAACGCGACGTGGCCTCCCGTGGCGGCCGTGCCTGGGGTGTCCTGCTCTATTCCTCCCCAGAGAGCCCCTGCCACACGCAGCACCGTCCCTGAGTGCTCTGTGGCTGCAGAGACTCCCCAGCCTGCCTGTGCTGGCCGCGGGCGGGAAGAGCGCGGATAACGGGGAGAGAGAAACTCACAAACCCTCCAGTTAGAGGAGAGCATTGCCAGGTGAAAACAGGAGGTATTGTCAGATCGCACAAATGCAAACACGAGGCGCCTGCGTATATTTGACTTCGGGGTGAACTCCATTTTTTAAAAGATTTTATTTTTAAGTCATCTCTACACCCAACGTGGGGCTCGAACTCACAACCCCGAGATCAAGAGTCGCGTGCTCTACCGACAGAGCCCACCGGGCGCCGCAACATTATTTTTAGCATAAGTATGTCCCAAATATTATATGGGACATACTTATGCTTTAAAAAAAAAAAAAAAGTGTTTATCTGAAACCAAGCCTTAGCTAGCCTCTTATGGCTGCGTTTGTTAAATCTGGCCATCTTATCAGGAAATCTGGCAAGAAATCTGATCTAATGGCGTAAGACAGACCAGGTCTGTCTAGCAATGCATATGGTAAGTTTATCTGGAGTCTACAGATTTATGAGACCCGGCTCCTTGAAAAGTGACTCAGAAGTCACACGGCAGTTGAACAATAAAGGTGTTTCATGACCAAACACCACTTTTGGGCACCAACCATGACCATCTGCTTGGTGGCCATGCAGATGTCCTACTCATACCTCCCCACTGAGGATGCTGCCGTGTGGGAGCAGAGCTGCGGGTACGCTCGCCCTGCGGCCCCTGGGACCCCCCTGTGGCCTTGACCTAAGGCCGTGCCTCCCCCAGGCTGCCCCCACCCCGTCCCTGGGGAGTGCAGCATGAGGATGGGCTGTCCACGCCTGTCCAGTGGGGGCTTCCTCTGAGGGGCCTCCCGGGCTCAGACGGTGCCGATGGCCTGGTGGAGACCTTCCCAGGACCACAGTGTCGCTGGAGGCTCTGCCTGCTGGACCCTCCCATCCCCACCAGCTTTCCCAGATCGTGACCTGCCCCATAGACCGCAGCCCGCCCCCTGTCTCCTCCCGTCTTGCGGGCTTCTCTCCCCATTAAATCCACTGCATGGAATCCTTTCGGGCACGTGCTCTCTGGGGGACTCACACTCGCACGAAAACACTTTCCTTGGTGATCTCATTTGCTAAATCTGATCTACGATGTGCTCTTGGCCGTCAAGAAAGGGCCTGGAGCCCTGGGCTCGCAGTGCTGGATCACCACCCGCCGCACCCGTGCCTCCAACCCTCATCTGCCTTTGAAATTATTCACAAAGCTTGCTGTCGGGTCGTGCCTGGGATCTTAGGAGACCCACCTGACCATGCGAAGCTTCTGGGGCTGGGCCACACTGACTGCAGCCATGAATCATGTCCCGCAGGCTCAGGGCTTCCGAGCCTACAGCTCATCCTCTCCACCTGACCTAGAGATGACGCGTGGGACAGCATGAAGCTACACAGGAGAGACTGGACGGGCGAGAGCCAGGAGGACTCGGGCTGGGGTCGCTGGGAAAGGTCACTGTACTTGGTGACCAAGTAGCCGGTTTCTGCTTCAAAAAATATCACCAGCCTGGGACCTGGCTCAGAAAACAGGTCCCCCTCTCTGTTCTGGGTCCAGCTGGCCGTCTCAGCAGGAGAGGACGATAAAGTGTGCAGATCAGAGAGCTCAGGAAATATTTGGAAACTGGCAGCACAAGGCCAGCATTTGCTGTCCCTATTCTCTTGATTTTTGGTCATTATCTCAGAGGGCGTGTGGAGGGACCCTTTCCTGGGAAGCCAGTGAGCCAGGAGCGGGATAGACCCATTTTCAGGGATTTCTCCCAAAAAGAAATATGGGCACAAAATTGTTTCATATCATTTTTCCAGATGCAAATGGATTTTTTTTAAAAAAAGAAAAGAAATGTACTGTGTGAAAAAGCAGCTTCCCTTGGGGCAGCTTCTCCAAACACACAATGGAACTCAGAACCTGTTTCCCACAAACCCCTACGCCCTTCCCCCGGAACGATGCTGCAGGCATGCTTACAGGTGGAGGGAAAAAAAAGGGAATTGGGCTCTGCCGCTGGAGGGACTTCAGAGATAACACAACGTCCTTCCGTCCGTTCTCAAAGGAGAGGGATCCGATAAAAGAGGTTATGGATGGCGAGAGCTCTTGGCCAAAACAGATTTCACAAAACACATTTTGATTCATCAGCTTTGATCCAAAATCTTTATTACGGCAAATAGTGGATATCAGATAAAGAGGCCTCGCGCGTCCTCGGTATGGAAAGTACAGCACTTTCAACCCATCTGAGCTGGTTAGGCTTTCATGGATTAAAAGCCTTTTAATAACACCTGCTCAAAAGTTTCTCTCTGGCAGGGCCACGCAGGAACAAAGTCATTGTGCAACCATTACGGGGAGCCTGGATGGGAAAGATAATGGTCTCGGGTTTATGACGTGAGATGTAATGATGCACGGTGCCCTGAGGCACCGCCCGTACGATTCTGTTCCAGGAGGGTCCAGAAGTTCACATGTTTATCTGGATTTGGGGACCGACAGAGACACGCTTCGGCCCGAGGCTTGTCCGGGAATGGTTCTATCTCTTTTGGATACGACAGAGCACAGTCAGGGGGCTCCGCAGGAGAAAATGAGGGACGGAGAGAAAGGGTGAGGATGTCCCTACTCTGGCACACACACGGGAGGCGGAAGCGGAAGCCAGAGGACATCTGTCCCGCTTCCGGATAAAACAGGGACCATCCCCCCTATGGCGCCCTCCAGCCTCCCTGGCTTGGGGACTCCCCAGGACAGCCAGGACCCTGGCAGAGGACGAAGAAGGCTGCTTTTCAGGGTGGGTCACATGTCGCCATTGCCCCGTCTTCCCGGGATCCAGATGAGGACACACCCACGCCGTTTTGTCTTCTCTCCATCCCTGAGCCTGTGCTGAGAACCCTCCTCTGGCAGAATCCATCGCTCGCCAGTAAATCACCTACTGTGCCTTGAGACTACCTTACTCCACGAATCCCCCAATTCCTCTCACCCTCTCGCACTCCCCCCAGCCCCTTCCTTTCTCGCTCGCCCTCTGCACCACCTTCCCCTTTCCGGACTTCATCAGACTCAAACTGCCGTCCTCCGTAATCATCTCTGAAAGCCCGCACACATGTGTGCACCCTTTCCTGGGGTGCCTGGACTGCGGTCTACAAGCTCGTGGCCACCATTTCCCCCATGTGCCTCAGGAGGGACTTCGCTCTCACCCAGAACAATATATGAAAAGCGGAGCTAAGCATCCATCGCGGGCAAAACTCTCTATTCCCAGCACACATGTGCCCGCACACATGCCCACACGTTCACACACACACACACATGCACCAAAAACCTGAATCTATGTTGCCTTTTTTTTTCCATCCAGCATCCTGTTCCTTTCAATCACTGCCAAGAAAATAATGCAAACAACTTGGGACACTTTTGTAAGGCGCTTTTACTGAGATGACATCCAGAATGCTCTTTTTATAAAAAAAAAAAAAAAAAAAAAAAAAGTTCTGTTTAAGTGGATGTACTGTAGAACAAAAGAGAGGTTTGCCTCTTCTCCGTCCAAACATAATGTGTTTTTAAGAGACGAGGCCCTTCACTTCCCCAGAGAGAAAACTCTAACACTGCAGCCTAAGTAGATGGAGAGCTGAAAATCTCTCTCTCCTTCATGACTAAGAAGTGGTCAAGCCCATCAGAGACCCTGGGCTTCCACACAGAGTCCTGTAATAGAGGTGTTCGTTTCAGTCTGGCAGAGAATGAAATAACATCGCTTTATTATTATAAAAACTCTGATAGAATCATTAATAAGTATAATTCGGTCCTAACTTCGCCGCCCCGTAGAACAGAACTGTGGGTCCCAGTGGGTCCTAGGCACTAGCCGAACACGTAAATAATGGACAGCCCTTGCCTCCACACAGAGGACGTCTCTATAGGTCAAAACTGGAAGCTATTTTGTGGTTAGTGTAGTCCTCATTACAACCAGCAAAAACATCAGATACAGCGTAGATTTCCACCGTGAGGTCTGACCCCGCCAGAACTAAGACAGGTGGCTGTGGATATTGCCGAACACCGTCTTCTACCTGCCTCGGAGAAAGCCACTGTGCACAGCAGGACAGCTAGGGAGGGATGGGAAGCCAGGACAGAGGGCACCCACCAGTCCCGAGGTCTTCCCCAGGACCTAGTTTCTGACACCCAAGTGCAACACCCCTCTTGCTTTCCCTGAGGCACTTCACCTTCCTTTTAATCGAGGGCGACTTAACACAAGCCAATTCCGGTCGAATTCTGTTCCCTGCAGCCCGAGACACCTGCCGTGCACACGTGGTTCTGGGACTCACCACCTGATCGGTCCAGTCTGGGAAATGAAAACCAGGGTGAGAACGGTCTAGCCGTGACTCAGTAAAGTTCATTGTTCTCTGAAAACGTCCATGGCTTGTCAAAGAGGCCCCTGCAGAATCTCGTCCCAAACCTGGTCTGACTTCCAGAATCGTAAAACCAGGGAGAGAGCTTACAGATTACCAACCTTGACTCTCCCAAAGCAGGAGCATCCCGGACCCTGGGGCACACTTGATTCCTCCTTGTTGGGGTGGGGTTGTGTTGCATCGAGGTTTGCTCGGGAGGCTACACCCCACGGGGTGAGCCTGCGAGGCCTCGCCACTCAGGAGGGCGAACGTTCTATCTCAGGCTTCCTCCACTTTGGACACGTGGAGGAAACCGAATCATGGCAGAGCAGACATCCGCCTCTGGACCTGACCCCAGAAAAAGGTGGGCAAAGAGGAGACCCATGGCCAGGCAGCACGTGTCCCCTGTCCCCAGCTCCGGGACTCGTTTCTGTTATCCACAATGAAGAGCCCTCAGGACACGAGGCCAGAATGGGCCTCTCACGGTGTCCCGTCTGCACCTGTCGGCCTCCCTTTCGTGATGCCCCCCGGTTTTCTAAACCAGTTTCTCCAGGGAGCTAAACACCAGGGGTACAAAGATACTCTTACTACTACTGCAAAGTCGACCATCATTACCTGTCCTAGGACCATCGGCTTCCGACACTAATAGGTCATAAGGGGTCCCAGGCCCCCGCTGAGCCCATGGCAGAATTCACCAAATTTATTTCCCACAGTCGCCTAATTTATTCCCCACCTCTTCAAGGGAAGTAGGTCGTACCCGTGTCCTCCCGCTACAGAGGGGAGGGAAGCCTGCCCCGGCCATCCGGGACGCTGGGTCTGCCTCAGTGTAACTACATAGACCAGGAATGAAAATCAAGTTGCCCCCAGGAAAAGCAGGAAGAGAAGCCATCCGTATCGGTGAACCAACCCGTGGGTCGGTCAGCACCGCACCTGCCAGTCCTCCCTGCTCGGCTCCGACGAGGCCACCCCCCCGGAGGTGGCCCTTTTTCCTCCTCCCCAGGGTCTCCACGCTTGTCTGGGATAAATCCCCGCTTTGTACACATTATCCGTCAATACCCACTGATTATTAACCTTCTTGAGGGCAGTGATGAGATCTTTGTCCTTCAGCCCGGCAGAGTCATGAACCCACCATTCATACCTTCAACACAAGCCTGCAGCCCCGACGCCCCGTGAGAAGAGCAGGGAACGCAGCCGCGGGGACAGCAGACCCAGCCGCTCCCCAGAGGTCACAGCTCCCACAGAGGGGGGCAAACCCCAACCAGGGCTTCCCCCAGCCAGGCGACAGCAGGCGGAGGGCGCTGGGGGCAGAGGGCAAGGAAGTGGGAGGAGCGGCCAGTGCAGGGGGCAGGGGAGAGCAGGGGAGAGCAGGGGAGAGCAGGGGAGAGCAGGGGAGAGCGGGGGAGCCCGGTGTGGAAGGCCGGAGGGGCGGCCCGGCTGCAGGGGGCCTGGCTTGGGTGGCGAGGAGGATCCCACTGCCTACCGCGCAGGAATGGATTCGAGGGGCTGGGAGGGGGTGAGAGGAAGGCCCGTTAGAAGGTTCCAGCGTACACGAGAGGTGTGCTGGGGGGAGTCACATGCAGGGGAGCCCCGGAAGGGACCTGGGCACATGCGCGCCCAACGCGGATGTCTGCTTAAGTGAGTGAGCTGCGGGTTCCTTTCCAGTTCCAGCGAGGCGTCTGCGGATGGGGAGAGGCACGGACGGTGAGCGAATCGGGCCGATGGAACAGGCTTCCTTATCGCCGGCCATGGAGCTTTCGTGTCCTGTTGCGAGTCACTTAAAAAATAAGATGTTGCTTTCCAGGACTTCTCGGAAGTGGGGGGGCTGGGGACCGGCTTTGGTTCTCCCAGAGGCACGTCGCTGAAGAATTATTCTGCACATCACGGACTCTGCGAGCTCGTCCACACCCTTGTTCGGCAGGAGGGGACGTCGTGGGTCTGGAGAGGAGAAGGTTCCCAACTTCTCGCTTGGGGAGGGCAGTCAGAGGGGAAGGCTCACTGCCTCACTTTTAAAAAGGTGTTCGTCGGGGGCACGGGGCTGGCTCCGCCGATGGAGCACGTGACTCTCGATCTCAGATTTGTGAGTTCGAGCCTGATGGTGTATGTAGAGATTACTTAAAAATCAAGTATTTCAAAAAAATTTTTTGAAATAAAAAGGGGGTCTAGTTAGGGCCATGCTCATTCTCCCAGCAAGGAGGCACGGCTGAGCTCTGGGGAAATCCCCGTCCCCCGGGACTCCGCCCGCGTCCAAGTCCCCGTCCCAGGAAAGCACGCCCAGGCTCTTCCCTCTCCCTCCACACCGAGCACCGCCCGGAGCCCGTCCAGGCTCGGCTGCACCCAGTTCCCACACAGCCTCTGCTCTCCTGCCCCGCAGACGTCCCTTTGCCCTTAAAAGCCATCCCACACTCTAGACGCCCCCCTTCGGCCGTCTTGGTGTGTCCCCGGGTGACAGTTAACATGACGCCTGTGCCAAGAGTTGCCTTTTTCTGCGCCTTCACGGAAGATAACCAAGAAATAAAACTTGCGAGAAGAAAAAGACGCCTGCCCACCCCGGGAACGGTAATGAGAATTTTGCACACGAAGATCCACACGGGGTTCTCAGGAGGCCACCAGCCACGGAGGGCAGGGAAGGAGGAACACCTCACGGCAAACAGAATGCAGCGCGAAAGGCTCATTTTTTTTCCCCTTCTGGAGTGGATTCCCTGCGTGAAAGAGCCATAGGTAATTGTGCTCAATGTCAAGGCCCCAGGAGACGTGATGGCCGTGGCCTTGGCGGGCAGCCTGCCGTGAACTGACTAGAGCTGGGCACGTCCAGGCTACCTGTTTGGGGGGCTGTGGTCTCCCCAAAATGCGCTAAAATTAAGGAGATGCCCAGTGTTGGCTGGCAAGCCGGAACGCCGTCCCCAAAGACCGATCCGCAGGCTTGTCTGTGCGGCTGTTTCCTCCCCTGGGCTGTGGGCTGTGGGCTCTGCAGGCACGGACCGGGCGGGGAAACAGCAGGGGAATCTGGGTGTGAGCAGGGCTGAGCTCCCACTGAGCTCCCACTGAGGGCTCCAGGAGGAATCCTGTCTTGCCTGACCAATCCGGTGCCTGATACTCCGGTGGCTGCCTCCGTCCCTGGCGTTCCTTGGCTTGTGGGCCCACGGCGGTCCTCCCTCTGCGTGTCTGTGTTGTCCCACGGACTCCTCCTAAGGACACCAGCCCCTGGCCTCAGGACCTCATCTCAAGCTGATTGCCTCCGCCAAGACCCTCTTTGGGCCCACCTGCAGCTGCTGGGGTTACCCCCTGGTATCATAAGCCCAGCCGAGTAAACCTTACAGGCCAAGATGCCCAGCCAAGCCATGCGTTTAGCCTCCCTCTTTAACCGTTATAAACAAGTTTTTTAAAAACCTGAGTTTAGATTAAAATGTTTGAGCTTCAAGTTCTGCACCAGAAATTGGACAGTGTTGACATACTGAGGAACAGCCTCGGGGCCCCGACCAGCTTCTCTCCTGCCCCCACGCCCCCCACCCCCGTTCCAGCCCATGCATGAGTCTCCCACCCCACCCCGCTCCTGCCGACAGGTGCAAACGTCCTGGTGCACACATGTAAGATTTTTAAGTCACTGTTGAGAACAGCGAACCTGACCCGTGGCTGCCCAATCGGACCCAGCGGCAGCAGAGCACAGTCCCGGTCCGCACTTAGGAGGGCAGCCCAGGAACAGGCTCTTGAGGGAAGCGACAACAGGGAGAGGCAGAATCTAGGTATGTGGACGCCTTCATGGCCCCTCAAGGTAGGGGATGAGCTGGGAAATGTCGCCAGAACTTGGTCCCCAGCCGTCAACGGGCAGTGTCTCCCCTCCCTACAGCCGCCGTCACAACTTAGTATAAACTTGGTGGCTTCAAACAACAGAGATTTATTGTCTGACAGTTATGGTGGTTGGAAGTCCGAGAGGAGTCGGCAGGCAGGGCCGCACACCTTCCAGAGGCTCGAGGGGAGTCTGTGTTTCCTTCTGTTCTGGCTTCCGGATGTCGCCCAGCATCCCTGGTCTGCAGCCCAGCCTCCCTGTGACCGCTGCTTCTAGCTTCACGTCCTTCTGGACTCTGGACGCCTTCCTCTCTCTTACAGAGACGCTTGGGGTACCCCTGGGTCCACCCTGATAACCCAGGCTCACCTCTCATCCTAAGGTCCTTCACCAAATCACGTCTGCAAGATGCCTTTGGCCTCATAAGGTATCAAACTCCTAGTTCCCAGGGAACAGGATGTGGATGTCTGGGGGGCCATGCTTGTGCCACAGACGTTATTGATTATCATTTCTTACTCAGCCTGGGGCTTTGGAGGTGGGAAGAATCGGCAGGTGTAAGGAAGCCCTGGGGGCCCACGGTCTACTCACCTGTGCCTCTGCCTGCCTGTTCCAGGCAAGCCAGAGCATGACCAAAGGACTCACCTCGGACACTCGCCACCTGGCACAAAGCCTGAGCCGGGAGGGGTCATGAACCAAGAGCAGAACCAGCCACAAAGTGAACGCAAACGGCTTTCCCGACCACGACCACGTCTTCCTCTGCACTCACGCGCTACCGTCTAGTTCTGCTTGACGATTCACGGCACTTGATGCTTCCCGACGCCTACTGGGTGATCTCGGGTTGGTTGTCTAACCTCTCTGTGCCTCATTTGGCCCACCCGTGTTATGGGGACAAAAACAACAAGAGCTGCCACCTCTGAGAATGGTCAGAGGATTTTAAAAAGTAAATACATTGAATGTCTGGGTGGCTCAGTTGGTTAAATGTCTGACCCTGGATCTCAGCTCAGGTCTTGACTTCAGGGTTGTGGGTTCAAACCCCGCACTGGGCTCCATGCTGGGCATGGAGCCAGCTTTAAAAAAAAAAAGGTAAACGTATATAGGAAAAGCCCTAAGGAAAGTGTCCATCACATGTAAAGGTGAGGTCACTATTAGCCGCTCAGGGTTACCGATCCCTGTCCGCCTCACCCACCCCGACCCAGTCTCCCTGAGGGCAGGACCCGTGTCTGGCTTATTCGCTGATTCATCCCCAGCTCTAGAATCATCCCACACACGGAAGACACGCCGTCAGTTCCTGTCCCGGAGACAAATGAAGGACAGTCTGGGGGAGCACGAGACAGAGCATTTGCAAGACGGAATTTCAAACACGTGCGTCAGAAACTGTGAAATAACACTCCAGATCCTTTCTGGAAACACGGCTTTTCTAACTAAATTTGGCCTTGGGTCTGTCAATTTTCCCAGAGTACCGGGAACCATCTTTGATTTGTTTTACTTCTTTTCTTTTTTTTTTTTTTTTTTTAACTTTTATGTCTAACTTAAAAAAAAAAAAATCCTGTCTAGTGGGTGAACGCACATTTACAAAACAGGGATAAACAGATGTCTTTCATTAGTAGGAGACGGCTTTAATCTTTCACACAACTTTAATTTTATTTTCCCATTTATGTTCATCAATAGATCCTACGGGATAAAGACTTGAGACAAATAATGCAATTTCGCAAGTTTCCACTTGGGAGAATCTGCCGGGTTTAGACAGAGGACACTGCCGCTGCCACTTCCAATTTGCTCGGGGCCGAATGAGATTCCAACATCGCGTTCGAAGACAGCGACATCCCTACAACCGCCTTTGGTTTTGTTCATCCAGGCTTCAAAGAGCAGGAAGAATAGGAGCTATTGACCTTGATCTGACCTTGTGGCCACCTCTGCATCTGGGTCCCGGGCCTGCACGAAACCCCCCCTCTCCCACTAGGCCTGGGCCGGAGTCCATATCAGGAGTCTCTCCTGCACACTTAGCAAACGTGAGGCCGAGGTCTCCATCTCAAAGGCCTGCGTGGGCCACGAACTAATACAATGGAGCGATCCGTGCGGGACATTTCCTCCGGACCACATGCTCCAGGCTCTTTAGCAAAGAGGAATGTTCCTGACATTCTCAAGCAAACACGAGCTGCCCACGTTCTGGACATGGTCGGCCTTCTTCGTCAAGCCTCCGCTGCCTGACTTTTGATGAAGACATGGGTTCCGTGAAGATTTTCTTCCTGACTCTCTTCCAAGTCCACTGGTGACATTAAGAGATCTTACTTGCGTGCAGATAGGTGGCTTGAAAATCTTGCTTCTGTCCAGGAGAAACCAGACCTCAAGCTCAGGGCTGAACACCAGCTAGAATTCAATAACCTTCTTGGCATCATGAGATTTTTTGGTTGCCTGCTCTTTGGGGCCCCATAACACTGGTTTTTCACTGATGAGGCAAATTAAAGTTTCCTGTTGGAATAAATTTATTTAAGAAGAAGCCGAGTTTTGTTTTTTTTTTTTTTTTAAAGAAAATGGATGTTTTTATAATAACTCAGCATGTCTTGATGAACCCGAGAAGGGGCCCAGGTCCCCGGTGTGGAGGTGGGAGGAGCCGGCTGGGCGGGGGCCGTGACCTCGCTGACCAGCCTCAGCCCCAGCAGGGGAGGGCCAGGTCTACACAGTTTCCGGCTTTGCGCAGCCGTCGTGGTGACTTTTGGAAATCGCTGACCTAATCCCGTCACCTGTCCACTTGCGCTCCAGGCCCCGCACAGCTGAGGCCCTCGCCTTTCCGGGCCAGCCTGCAGCTCCTCAGCCTCCTTGGCTCGCCTCTGCCCGCTCGGGAGACACGAGGTGCGCTGCCCACAAGTGCTTGTGAGATGCGAGAGCAAATGAACGACCGACTCCCCTTCTTCACCGAACTGAACCCTTGCTACAGGGGTTCCCCCTTTAAAGTGAAGCGTGTGCCCCCGTGAGTGGGGGCTTTAGCCGGGGTCCTGCCGAGACGACAGAGCGCGCAGCAGAAGGCTCAGAGGGTAGGACGAGTCGCTGATTGGGGGAATGAGCAACGGGGAAGGGAGACGCTGCCTGCAGGTGAGTGGCCACGGGAAGGGACCAGCACCCGAGGGACGGAGGGAGGAGCTGGGCTCTCAAAGAGGAGTGTCCCCGGTGGGGTCTCCCCAGGGGCCCGTGGGGCCATGCAGGAGGACCTCCCTGGGAAGAGCAGAACCAGGGAGAATTTGCAGGGACTGCCCGGAGCACAGCCCGATGCAGAGGGGGAGGACTGCCTGCCCCCTCCCCCCTACCACACGGGCGATGTTTCCTATTGGTCAAATTCACCCTGAAGCCGGTGGGCAGGGGGGTAGGAAATGCAGCCTGTCGGGACCAGCTCCCCAGCAGAAATCAGAGCAGGGCAAGGGCGGGCGCTGGACGTCAGGGAGAAATCGATACCACTGAAGACTGATTTCTAGGAAAGAGGCCGTCGGTTACAAATTGAACCAACAAGAATGAGGAAGAAAGAGTCGTGCGCCTGCTCACTGCCCATCATTTCCCCGTTCCGCGACTCCCCCGCCCCAACCCAAAGCCAGACAGCATTTTGCCTCTGAATCGTATGAAAGAGCCCTCACAGGACCTGAGCGCCGTGGGTCCCCGAGGAAGAGACGGTCCTCTGGGCAGTGAGACACAATCACAAGGAAGCCTCAGCAATGTCAACCATCACGGTGACAAAAGCAAGCCAGAGCCCGCGTCCTCACACCCTGCGCTGGGGAGTGCCAGGCATTCCCGAGGTGCTTTCTAAATAGTTCGCAGATGAGATACAGGAAAAAAGGAAGGTAGCGTCGTTTCAAATTTATTTTGCTTTCCCTCGTTTCTTGGTCTGTATACCTTCCAAAAAATCGTGTTGCTACTGTTACTCGTGTGTTCTCACGATTTGACGAGGGTCCCCTCCAAGTTAGATCGTCACCCCGGGATCCCGCATCTCAGAGCTGGAGGGGGCCTGGAAGAACATGGCTGGGATGGGGGGGCGGAGTTCAAGGGCAGGTTGGGCAAGGGGAGCAGGGACTGGCTGAGGGAGAGAGCCAGCGGGGGAGGGCAAGCAGCAACAATGTGTCTGTTAGGAATGTGCTCCCCTGCAGACCAGGAGAGCTCAGGTATTGATTCCGAATCCAGAAGGCTAGTTGTTACTTACTTACTTACTGGGCAGGAAACAACTCAGCAATGCCATCCAGGCCGTAGACCGACCCTGCACCCGCAGCATAGCAGCGTGGGTGTGGAATCCGGTGCTTGGGAATAACGAGGGGGCCGGCTCAGTGCAGACGCCACACCCTGGGGATGTCGCCCCATATGGGACGGGAGGCGGAGCGACAGAGGGGGGCCTTCGGGCATCGCTGCTGCTCTGATGGGAAAAGGAAAATTCTTGGATGTCAGAAGACGCCTCGGGGCGTCTACAACGGTCACAAGTGGCCTCCCCATGCCAGCGATGGGCCCAGAGGGACAGAACAACCGGTGACAGCCTTCCATGACCATGGCCCACGCTCTGAACGAGGGGATGCGCAAAAACGCCACCACCGACCACCTGCCCCAAAACCGGGCAAACGCCCAACCCCCTCCGCGGCCAAGCAGTGGGTTGCAAACTCATGATGGTGGAGGAAGGGATTTTAGGAACAGACTGTTTTCAACCAGATTAGTATTTTTCTTTTTACGGAACTTGAGCTTAATAACGTCAACCTCGCAGTGAAGGAGTAGTTTCCCTTGCGGCTGTGGGGTGGGGTGGGGGGGGAGTCCAGCACCCGGAGGGGAAGAACTCTTCTCCCCGCTCTGGTCCTGGAGCCGTGCCGGGCTCCCCTCGACTTATTGTCCCCGTCACCCTCGTTAGTGACCAGCAAACCAGCATCCCATGTAAGGCTTTCCTTCTGTTGCATTTATTTCCAGAATTATCTTCTATTGCGGGCAGATGATACCGGTTCTCCATTCATGGTGCTCATGTTGTTTCTGTTCTAAAACATTGTTATTTCGGCGACATATGTTGAAAGAAAAATGTTAAGTAAGAGGCAGGCACGGGGTACAGCAGCTCGGACACAAAGATGCGGGGGCGGCGGGTCGCCCAGGACCGCAGAACGCCTTCAGCACCTCGTAGGACCCGGTAGCAGACCCTGGACCTGCTTCTGCATGAACGGAAGGCAAAAATCAACCGAAAGGCAAGGTGTGTGAGGCCTCTGTCCCTCGGATGCCGCCCTCCCACGTCACAGAGCACCCCCACCCGCCGTTCCTGGGTGGCTGTGGCAACGGCAGGGACTGACCTGGGCTTCCTTGGTCACCCCCCAAAGGCCTTGGTGGCCTGTCTCGCCAATTGCTGCCACGGTTCCACGTGTTTCCGGGAAACAGCAGAGTGTGCAAGGTCGTGGGTTGAAACGCATTGGCTTTTGCCCTGACCTTGAGAACGACCATGACCGCGAGGCGGCCTCCGCTGCTGTGATGACATCAGGGGTGGATGGGTGACGAGGTCACGGATGGCTGGTGGCGACATCAGAGGAGTGTGGGTGATGGCGTCAGCTTGGGTGATGACGTCAGGGATGGGTAGTTTCTCTTCAGATGGTGTTTTCCACGGAGAGCAGTGCGTCAGAGTGAAAGAAGACTGCTGATTTGTGCAAAGACTGCGTGAGAGGGTGTGCAGCGCGAGGGGGCTCGGACCGGGTCCGGGAATGACACCCAAGTGACAAGCACCTAGGACGCATGTCCGGGAAACAGGGGCGGGTGAGGAGCCGGCTCGCAGCAGAAGCCCAGGGCCGAGCGGGAGCTCTGGGCAACGCGCGTGGCACGCGCCTTGCCTTGCTGCCTGCCTCCACCCGCAAACCCACCGAATCGGCCCGGAGGCCCCCGGTGTGGGAGCACGGGAGGGGCGGCTCTCCTCGGCTCGGATCCGAGGGCGTGAGCAAGAGAGCCAAGACAGATTCTTCCAGAAGAAAGCAGAACGCGACACGCACCGGCCGGTAAGACACGCTCCCATCTCCCGCTTTGGAACTGTGTCTTCTCATTTCCAAGCAAACTCTGTTGAGGACTCAGAGGCGAAGTCCACCAGACCCTCCTGCTCCCTCGCTTACGGGGGGGACGTCGGTCTACACTAGTGGGAGCTGCAGGGCCTAGGAACGTGCCAGAGACATTCAGAGTCATTACTGTCGGAGGCACCGGGAAGGGGGTCTGAGGAAGGCTGGCAAGCGGCGGGCCTTGGGCGGCTAACACAGAGGACAGCGGGCTCCCAGTCCGTGATGGGGCGCACGAGGCCTGGGCCCGAAAGTGTTGCTGTCACCTTTCCTTCCAGCGTGGGCCATGACCCTGCACGTCAGCGGCACAGAGGCTGTGAACCCGGGCATCTTTCCTTTGCTCATCCTGTATTTTCTTGATGGACTTATCACCCGACGAGTTCCATTTATTAGGACTTTCCAGTTAAAAGCATCCGGACTGAGGGCTTTGTGGAATTCTCTGCAGACGGACGATCACAAAAGGAGATCTCCGATGTTGTATCCTAAGAGGAACGTGGCCAGCCCCCAGGGCCACCCCACCATTAGGGAGCCTCGGCTGTGTCCAGAGCTCTGAGCCCCAGACCACTGCCTACATGGCCCCCTGCTCATCACACCGGGAGGCAGGAACCACTCTGAGCCTCCCACCTGGCTGGACATCCTCTGGATGAGGACATGACACAGCAGGACTCCCGCACACACCATCACGCCCTCCCCAGACCCACGGATGGCCCTGCATGGTCCTAGGGGGAGCTTAGGGCACTGAGCCCCCAATTCCCCACCCCCAGCCTCAGGCCTTGCCAGCCACCCCTCTGGGGCCAGAAACCAAGCCCATGTCTGGATTCTTTGCCAACGTGGATGCTGTCAGTCAGCCATCCATCTGGCCGGTCCCTAAGAAAGCCGAGTGGTCCTACCTTCCTTCATGCAGATGCCAGGTCCTTGTGGGAACTCTCTGAAGACCTGCAGTGAGCCATTAGGAAGGCCCACTCCAGCCTGACTGCCTCGTGCTCAGACCTGGCTGTGCCCACCCTGCCCTCCCCAGGAATAGCATAGTTGAGGAATGAACTTTCTCTTAATTTCTCCCACAAGATGGTTCACCTCTGTCAGAGCCCCTTCCCTTGCCAAACACAAACACACAAAACTTGATTTCTTCCTGCTTTTGGCTGTGAATGGATGGAGATGTGATGGTAGGAGCACTGACAGCTATCTTGTGATCAGGAGGGGAGAGGGCTTAAAACCATAGATAGGCTGAGGAAAGTACAGGAGGGCAGGAAGAGTCTGGGTCCTTGGAAACATGGGCAAACTCTCAAGCCAACCCTTTGGCTGCCCAACTTTGGGCGTCTTGGTGTCTGAGATAATAATCTCTTGTTTTAAACTCCTCTCGGTAAACATTCTGTTACTTGGCACCAATACAAGATAGATTCAGAATGCAAAGAAACTAAGATTATGTGTGAAAATCCAAGACCCGTGAAAACTATATGAAGAATATTTTCTGGGGTTGAATATTTCTGGGGTTGGGTGTATCCTTCCCCAAAGTGGCAACAATACAAAACGTAGAGCACTGCTTACATCACTTGAGTATGAAATTAACTGGCGCGCGACTGCCTTGTCTTTTCCAGCCCAATTGCCAAATGCTCTCCCCGCCTCTGTGAGTCTAGGAGGTGCCAGCGTGTGTTCTCCTGACACTCGCTAAAGTGGATGGACACCTCCGATGCTTTTACTCACAGTTCAGAGCTCTGACCTAGATCGATGGGATGAAGAGTTACAACAAAAAAGGCTTCCGGGTGCGGACGAAGTGAGTGGCAATTAATTATAGGCGCCCAGGAATCTGGCCGGGTTCTTTCCATCCCGTGTGAGAGGTGCGGCAGCCCTCTACCACCGGCAGCCAGAAGTTCATATGGAAAATAGTCCATGAGACTTCCTGTTGTCAGTCTGGTAAGTGACCCTACAAAAAGTTCCGAGCTCCATTAGCCAACTGTGAATGCAAATAATTGCTTTCCAGTTCAGAAATATGCATCCTTTCTCAGAACGGGGCTGACATCAAGCCCAGACAGTCTCTGAGTTGGAGTCCCTCCCCCAGCGAGCCCCCCTACCCACCTGTTGCCCACGGTGGGCTGATGCCCCCATCAGAATGCCATCTGCCTTGGTTTCACTGCCCAATAAAAGCAGATTTCATTAAACAATCGCTCCAGGACGGACTGCGAGGATATCATTTTAAGGAGCCGAAATGGGCTGAATCTTAGATGCCTGCGGTGTTTGCAGCAATGACTTGGATCAGAATAGTTGGGAAATGATGCACGGCAGACCCCAGGCCATTTCTCTGTCCAACAGCTGAGAGTCACCCCCACGGCGTTTCCGATGTGTGTGTGTGTTTCCTCCTGGAACGGTGAGTTAAAAATAACTCCCTTCCTCCTCCCAGGGATGCTCTGGCAGCCAGCCCACCCCCAGGCATTCCGCAGGAGGGAGCCTCCTGGCTTATCTCTGGGAAGCCAACAGTAAAATAAATAGCGTGCCCGCATTATTCAGATGAGATGCTAATCCAAACTTCCCCAGCCTCGGAGCCCTTCTCCCTCTGGTCGTGATGTCGCGGTAACCGCAGCATCTAACAAGCCTGATGAAGGAGCATTTATTGGAGCTGGACTCTGTGGTTTGACTCTGTGGTTTCAGGACCAAAGGAAAGACCATCATCCCCCGCCCCCGACCCTGGGGCATCTCCCCGCTCCTCCTCCTTGGGCTGGGACGGCTGGGGTGTGCTCAGGCCTTCAGGCAGGGCTGCCTGGGAAGAGCCTCCACTGAAGGGAGCTTGAGGTTTTCGTCTGATTTGCGTCCTTGCCAACAGCTCAGCCTTCCTCCAGCCAGAGCACTTCATGAAAGGCTCAGGGGTGGCCCTGCGTCTGTCCGCTGCCCTTCAAGGCACAGCCCTGAAGCCTTACTGTCTAGTCCCCGGGGCAGCGAGGGGTCATCACTGTGAGTCCTGGAGGAGCAGCAGGGCCCCCGGGGGCAGAGGACAGAGTCCAGCCCCAGACATCCCACCAGTTCACAGCGCTGTCGCTGTAGCTGCATCTGCTCCACGTCCCCGGCTGTAACGTACCGGGGATGACACCTGTCCTGCCTCTCCTGGGGGTCTTGCAAACCAAAGGGAGGGAGGTGTGTGAGGTGCTGTGGACAGTGAGAAGCATCCTGCTCCCAGAGGCAGCGTTCCTGCCCTCCGCCGGCTCCTCCTACGGTGCTCGTGACCCTGGTGCTGGGTGGGGGTTGGGGGGGCCGGGGGGTGCGTGGAGGAGACAGAGCCCAGACGGACAGTGCTGCCGCCTCACCAGGACAGACACGGAGCAGGTGGCCCGAGGAGGCGATGCCGACAAGAGTCTTGTAGCCGTGACGTCACCCACCGACATCTCCTCTCACCCCCGCCCGCTTCGCCAGGATCTGATACCTTGAAAGTGTAGGTTGTAGCAGGCGATCAAAACCCAATGTTCCTTTGCCTCTGCCTGCCCCTTTCAGATGTCTGAACGGAGCCGTTTCTCCTCCCCCTGTGGGGAAGCTCCAGCACATCCTAGGACTTCTCTGCTTACCGTTACAAAATGGAATCTCTTACGGTCGGGTTCGACCGTGAACTCGAACTCAGTCGCAGCCTTAAAGCATCGTCTCCGAGACAGAGCCCAGCCCCGCGTCCCTCCCCCTCTCCTGCAGGGGCTTCCCTCTGTCCCTCAAGTACACCGCGCCTGTCCCCGCTTCAGAGACCGTACCCTTCGCGTGGCTGACCCCGCCTCGCCCCAACGAGGGGGTCCCTGACCATCCCAGACACAAGGTCCCACTGTGCTCTCCGCGCCATCCCCCCCATTTTATTCAGCCTTTGAACATCGTATGCCGAGACCCAAAATGTCCCTGAGAAAGGGGAAAGTGTCGGATTCAAAAACAGTATGTTCAGCTTACGAATGGCCGGGTTCGCAGCCCCTGGTGTGGACGAAGCTCCCCACCTTTCACGGGTGAGGAAGCCAAGCTCAGAGGGGCCGAGGGGCCCAGACCAGGAACTCCGCCTCCTCCGCCGCGGCCGCCCAGCGCAGTTGGGAGGCGTCATTAGGAAGCCAGAGCGTGAGGCAGGGCACGTCTACACGGTCAGAGCTGACCCCGAAACCCGCCCAATCAAATGCTCATTATGATTTATTCTGGGTATTGACTGACAGACACCGTAGCTAGAGGAAAACACTGGAATCTCTGTTGAGCTCATCATTAAATGCCTCATTATGGAAGAAGGGTCCAGACTGGTCCAGTGGGGTCACCAACGCACACAGCGTTCAATCCCACGAGCCGAAAATGCCTGTGGAATGGAAACCATGAGAGAAGTGTATTTTTCTCAAGCCAAGCTGCCATTTTTCAAGAGCAGCTGGAGGAACAAATATTCCCAAACCGAATGTCAGGTGACACCGTCACTTCGCAGGAGGGACCGGCCGCGGACCTGCTGCCAGATTCGGTGGCATGGTTGGAGCGGTGGCGAGATCCGTTCTCTAACAGGGTTCCATCCCCCCGCGGCCAGGCGCTTCCCGGGGTCTCCCCCGCTAAGGGCCTCCGGGAGCTCCAGGTGCTGTCCCTAGCCAGACCGACTCCGTCTGCAGGGCAGGCCGCCCTGGGCTGGCAGAGAGACTCGGCTCCACTCTTAGGGGACAGAGGCATGAGGGTCCTTCATCCCCCAAATGTCACAGGTCTTCCTGGGACCGGCCTGGGCTGCACGGAGTACAGAGAAGGAAGCAGATGACAGAAGCTGATGCAGCGGGTTAAGCCTCTGCCTTCAGCTCAGGTCATGACCTCAGGGTCCTGAGATCGAGTCCCACACCGGGCTCCATGCTCAGTGGGAAGCCTGCTTCTCCCTCTGCCTCTACCTGCTGTTCCCCTGCTTGTGCACTGTCTCTCTCTCTTCTCTGTCAAATAAATAAAAGAAACTCGGACAGTTCATCCTTCAGGAAATGTGAAAGCCACCCTCCACGAGTCCCAAGATGTGGGAAGGGTCTGGAAAGTGCCAGTGACCTTTCTCGCTCTGTCTCTGTCTCTCTCTCTCCAACCCCAAGCACCAACATAGCAGCGGCCCCTGGGCCAAGGAGCTTGGAGAGGGAACCAAGACATTAGACCGTTCTCCCCCTCCCATCCCGTAAAGGAAATCGGAGTAACCAACAGGGTGATGGACAACGTTCCAGCAACTTCCCTATAGGAGGTGGGGATGGCTGTGTCACTGTCCCCAAGTCCTGCTGCTTTCCTCCGAGGACCAGCCACTTTACTCTGTGATTTATGAACGGAATTAATAGGAAGCAGTCAGGCATGGCTGTGCCCACAGTGCTGTGTTCAACAGCAGCTGTTTCCTGGAGACATTACGTTAGGGCACTAACAACACGGGGAGAATGCCCAGCTGGCCGTCCTGCGGCAGGAGAGCTCACTAGACCGGTGGCTTTTCCAACCACGCCACCAGCCAGGGACATGAGAGGAAGGACATAGGTCTGGGGCTGCAAGCCACAACACGCCTCCCTAGGTCCCTGGGGCCACGCATGAAGTCACTTGAGACAGGTTCCCCCAGAGCCACAAAATTATTCACGCTGCCAGTCCACGGGGAGCCCACAAAGCCTGGCTTCCCTCCCCCTCCCCGCCGGCTGTCCGTAAGCTCCTCCTGCAGTCCCAGCTTGCGGCTGCCCGTCCTGGGTCCCTGAGTGGCCCTGCCTGGCGCCATAAGCAGCAAGGAGCTCTGCCTTTGACCCCTCCAAGGGTCACTGTGTTGTCTCCCACCATCAAAAGAATCTTCGAATCTCACCGACCTTTGGGCCAAAGTGGGAAATCAGCACTGTGGCCAGCCTTCGGCTACCCCCCCACCGTGTGCCCCGTCCTGGCTCATCCTGGCTCCCCGCTGTCTTCTGTTTTCCTCCTGCAGAATCGGGGTAGCCCAATGGTTACTCCTGACATTCTGGGCACAAGTGCCCCTGGTGCTTGTCCCCGCCTCTCCGTGCTCCTCCCCCTGCCCCTCCCCCAAGAAAGGGGGTCAATCATCTCTCCTCCTTCTGGGGCCGCAGCCCCACATCCCAGTCGCTCACTAAGGCAGGCTCTGCGGTGATCAGAAACCCTCCAAGGCATCCCAGTGCAGGGGGTCCGTAAGCACTCATGCTGGCCCTACACACACATACACACACACACACACACACACACACACACACACACACACGGGTGCTGGACACAGGAGATAGAAGCCAGATGCTTCTGGCCGGGGATCTCAGTGGGGGAAGGAGAACAAGCATGGTTTGGGCCCAGGCCCGACGTGCTTCATCAGAATCAGCTTGGATTTTTTTGTTTTGTTTTATTTTGGAGTTATGTCCCGAGAAAGCTACACAGCCAGTGTCCAGGCCACACGGACAGGACGGGGCAAAACAGAACTTCATCACACGGCTGGGAACGGCCATCTGCTTCTCCTGGGTGGCCCCAGGAAGGGCGTTCCCAAATCCTGTATCTTGTGAACTATGTGTAATACCTTTTACATTTGCTTATTCAAACGTAAGTATTGAAAATACTCCATGTATTCGGAAATCCCACGTTGACTTTATTTATCTATATTAAGTAAAGAAATCTGGGGGGAGACTGAAGCGGCCCGGCCGTCTCTTTAAATCAGCCCTTCGATGCGGAGGCCCCGCGAGGGCCAGGCCCCCTGTGGGCGAGCGGCGGAGAGGGTCTGCGAGCTGCTGAATTTTGATATTTCCAGCTGAGTTCGGCTCACTTGTGCGTTTTGGAGGGAGAAGGTCCATCGACTTAAACAGATGATTAGAAGTGGCGGGGAAGGGCGGGGAAGGAAAGAAAAGAAAGGGAGCCAGGGCGGGTGCTGAAGCCGCAGGTGCGTTGCACCTGCAGGACCCGATCCGCGCGGTGCATTCCCGCCCACGAGAGGGCGCGCCTGAGCACACGGCGTCCCGCCCCGACCTCGCAGCCTGGGGCGCTGATGGCCAGCCTCCAGAGAGGCGGGCAGGGGCACTGTGACGGCCTGCAGGAGCCAATCCCGGTCGAGCAGAGCCTGGCCCTGCAGGACTGGGGCTGCCGCGTGGGCTGGACAGAGTTTTCGCCTGGGCACCCAGGACAGAAGCCCCACCTCTTACAAGTCCTGAAGCCCCCTTTGCTTTGGGCGCCTGGCGGGCGCAGGTGGGGTGGGGGGTAGGGGAAGGGTTGGTTTGGAAAGAGAATTGCAATTGCCCCGTGGACTTTGCAAAACCACCCCTCAGGATGTCTTGGAGGCACGTATGCCTGACATGGGATCTCAGCTCTTTCCTTCTCTGTGCACCTTGGATAGAGACTTCTCTCTGAATCTCAGTCCCCGCCAGTCCCCTCCGCCCCCTCAGGCCCTGGGATGAGCGTGCCCAGCTCATACCGGTGGGGCGAGAATTAAATGAGATCCTGGCAGGTGGCCCACAGAGCATCAGGGGCACAGGTGAGTAAACACACGCAGCTCTGTGAACAGACTCTGCTTCCCATTAAACCAAAGAACGGCTTTGGTTGGTTCATCAGCCTAAACCTCATCCCATTATTTGTGGGTGATTAGATCTGGCTGTTAATCCAATTTTCCAGGTCTAGAATTAGCCTTTAACCTTGAGCTAAGTAGAGGTAGTGTCACCTGCTCCAACAACCCACCTGACTACTGCAGAAAAGCCACCAGCTGCGGCGGAAGGATTCTTTCTCACTGGGCTCAAGGACACCAGGAGCCAGACAGAGCTACAGGTGGCCAAGGAAACCTAGTTTCCCCCACCCCAAGCACTAATTACAGGGTGTCTTTGCAGCCTGATGAGTATTTACCCCGCCCAGTGAAACAGTGTGATGATGCCTGACCCACGCAAAAGTTGAACTGTCACTTAAGTAGGGCACGATGTTTAAAATACTCATTTCACTATCTTGTAGCATCTCGTAGTTATAATCTGACGCGTTGCTCAGGACGTATTTGCACATGGGAAGAATCCACTGTTGTTGTTTCCCCGTGACAGAAGTGGCCATGGGCTTGATGGTTGAATCTGAGCATCCGGTTATGGGGAGAGGGAAGCTCCCGCGTGTTTTCTGCATCCAGCTTGCTCAGTGTTGGAGAAATGTGCGGTACAGAGGACCGGAGGGCAGCCAGACAAGGTGGGAATGTCCCATCCATCCCTGGGGATGCATTCTCAATCCCTGTGTGCTTTTATGACTTCACCGATAGGATAAAGTCACTTCACAACTCCCCATAGCTCAACACTGATCACAGCAAGAACGCCAGAGACTATGACCGAGTGTAAAATGCTCCGGCTGGAAGACTGTGTCGGTTCTCCCAAGTCATTTGACTTGTGCATTTTTATTAGTGATGGGGTTTCTGCTCACATCCGTAACAGAGCACTCACTAAGCAGCGGTTAGTTCCGCTTGCCAAAAATATTTCCAGGTTGCTTGTCTACTACGAACAGGATGGAACAGTAACTCTCTGCCCCTTACTGCGGGGCGGGGGGGCATACGATGAGGCCCGAGGGCCCAACGGCCTAGAATAGAAGGGACACCCCTGGTGAGGAGGGGAATCCATGGTGGATTGCCTGCCACTTCCAGCTTGGTGGCAGTCACAAAGGCTCCCAGACCCTGCACGATCGGGAGCCCCTCCGTCAGCATTCCTGACCTCATCATCCATCACATCCCCACCCCCGTCCTTGTCCTCTTGCTGTTCCTCCAACACATCCCATGCGCTCCCAGACTGGAGGCCTCTGCAACTGCTGCTCCTCCCTCGGCACACCCCCAGCCCCCCACTAACCCAGGGGTTATTGCGATATTGCTGATTGTCCCCTGTTCCACTTCTCTCTGCACCACGGCCCCCGCCCCAGCGGAGTCCCCACCCCGCTTCACTGTTCTCCGCATCTCTTTACCCACAGCGACCTTCCCCACCTCCCCCGCATTTATGTATTTGTCTGTCACCTGTCTCCTGCCCCGGAAATTTCAGTTCTGTTTGCCGTCACATCCCCGGAGCTCAGAACAATGACGGTCGCAGAGTTGGTGCTCAGTAAGCACGCACTGGAAGGAAGAGTATAAATGGAAGGGCATAAATGCTCATCCCAAAAATTGGGGTTGAAGCAGGTCACATGACCAAGGGGAAAGACAACAGAGTGGGATGTGTGTGATGCCTGGTTGAAGGGAGCCAACGCTCCACCCCACGTGGGCAGCCCCCACCACCAGGCGTCACCAGCGTCTTCATCACCATCATCGTTGCTGTTGTACATACCATCATCTTCCTCATCCCCATCATCGTCAACTTGATCATCACCCTTGTTGTACGTGACCATCATCATCCTCACTGTCATTGAACACCATCACCAATGTCCTCATCACCAGGATCACCATCACCACCATCATCATCCTCATCCTCACCGTCACTGTCATTATCATCATTGTTGCCCTCATTGTCATCGAACACCCTCACCAGCGCCGCCACCACCAGCGTCACCATCCTCACCATCATCAACCTCATCGTTGCCCGTTGCTATCATCCTCTTCCTCTCTGTCATCATCAGAATGACATTGTCATTGTACTTCATAGTCGTCTTCATCATTCCTAGATGGAAGTCCTCGTAGGAACCACTGAAGCAGAAGCAGAGATGTGCTGGGACAGTCCCCTCCATCAGGCTCATGAGCAGAGGTGCCATAAGGCATCGTCATGAGTGGGAAGCTGGTGACGGTTTGATTTTGTACGCAGAGGCAAGACAGATGTAAAGCTCACGTGTTTGCGCGTGTGCAGGTGCACCAGTGGACACATTGAGATGAATGACGGTTTGGGGGAACAACCCCGAGGCACCCACTGTAGTATATCTTCCCTGCATAGAAACGAATCACCCCAAGGCAGAGCAAATAGATGTCCCGTAATAGACACACATTACATAATCAATCACAGGGGAAATCGAACATCTAGTCCCGTAGTATTGAATTTAGGGTGAGACGGTGAAATTCACTTCACGTTTCACTCCGTTTTGAGGCCAAACATGCCATATGGAGAATTAATGAGACTGCAAATTTCCTACAAATGTTTGTACCCTGATATTCTGGGGTAATGACCATGTTTTCTATTTCAAAAATTACTGGGTAATTTATTGCGGGCTTGCAGTTTCTCCAAGGAAAACACAATTGTCAGTTTGTTAAAGCTAATGGGTTTGGGGGGGTGGGGCATGGGGTGTGTTCGCGTCTTCATCTCTTGCTTCTGGTCTATTTGGTGTCTCACATTTTACCACAAGGATGAGTAACTGACTCCAGGTGGCTGGCTCAGAGGGGTACCCAGCAATGTGACAAGGGGAGGAGGGCATGAGATGACAGGACATCCGGTTTTTAATAGACTAAACCAGGACACAAAACGCAGATGTGGGCTTCACTGGCTAAAACAGGTGCCCTCCGAGGCAGTGTGTTGGGGAAGTTGCCATGGTGGGCCACATTTTCTGGCAGATATCACTTGGACTTTCAAGTACTTTTATTTTCGTATCTCCTTGCCATTCAATCGGTGGAGGTGCCTGACAATTCAGTGTGAAGTATCTCTTCTCCAGGGCTCTTAAAAAAGTTCGCTCTGTGCACGGAATGCTATGGTGCAATTGTCAGACGAGGCAGCTAGCAGAGCGTTACCCCCTCTCTGACATGCTCTGCAATATGTGAGCTTTCCTGAAACTGGAGAACAGCACAGTCTGCGGGAGGGGTAGGAGTTCGGCTGCCTGGATGCAAATTCCAGCTCTGTCCGTTGGGTTTAGGGTATATGCTTCAATATTCCCAATGGCAAGTTGGGGAGCTAAGTAGAATCTAACTTTGCGGGGAGCATGAAATTAAGTCAGTGACTGACAGCTCCTATGTTGATTAGAATATGTATTTCGGATTTCCTTCTTCCTTTGAATACTCAGAAAAGGCTTGAAATATCCATAAACATGTGGCCAGACGTGATAGCCTGCCAGAGAGGAAGGGAGTTCTGACCCCTGAACTGGCCCCAGCGTCCCACCAGGAGGACAGCAGCGATGCAGTGGGTCTCCAGCACAAGCCTTCGAGAACGGGACAGGCTTAGCTTGATCATGGAACGGTTCTGTTTTGAGCTCATCGGCTGGCAAGGCATTGCATACGGGAGGAAAATAATGCATGGGAAGCATCAACGTTCTTGTCTTATTTCATTTAAATTGCAGCCATCTACTACAAGGTAGGTACCACTCTTTCCCTTTTACAGACGGAGAAACAGATTGGGGAGATTAGGTCACTCGTCCAAACATTCTGCACCATTTAAGTGACCATGTCTGGGTTAACGATCTCGTGTTTCTGGTCCTACAGTCAACATGTGCCTCTCCCTCCTCGGGGTTGGTTTCATGCTTCGCCGTCACCGTCTTGGAATTCTTAACAATTTGTGCTTGTGTTTGTGAGAAAGGTCAGATGGGACAACAGACTGGCCAGGTGAGCAGAGGGATGGCCACGCAACATGCATGCCTGCCGATCCTACCCGCCCCCCAAACTGATGGTGTCCATGGTACTGTACAAGCAGGGACTGTGGGAGGCTGCATGAGTGTCCGGGAGACTCGGTGTGAGTGCGGAGTAACCAGCTCTGCCCCTTTCTCTCAGTCTCCTTTAGAACCGGAACTTGCAAAAGTAAGTCGTATCTTAAGAGCCACGAATAACCCAAGAACACTATTGCTTGCATTTTGACTGTTACTCTCCTGTCTTAGCCGTCCAGTTATACTGAAAATGAGGCATAGATGCAAAGCGGGAAATAGAACCATACAACCTTCCCTAATGCATCCGCAAGCCAGGGGTAGAGACTATTAGCAGAATGTGTGCATATCAAGACTGGAAATAACAGTTGTTTCTGTTTTGTGCAACATATCTGCTGTTCTGGCAAGAACGGAATACGTAGGCATGTAAACGCAACGAGATTTGGATTTTTCAAAATCACCCAAACCATCCACTGGTGACATTGGAAGTTGTTGGGAGGTCATCTAAGGGGCTTTTGAGTATTTTTTTTTTTTTTTTTTTTTTTTTTGCTTCAGTCCCTTGAGATTAGAGAGTGCTTTTGTCTAGGGCTGAGAGCTATCCTTGAATATAAGCCACAAACAGAAGGAAAGGTGATTGGGCTCTTTTTCCATTTCTTTCATCCCCAAAGAAATGGATTTTTTCAGGTTTTTATTACCTGTTGCCAAATGAAGTGTCTCTAACTTGTTCATGGTGATAGCCCCACTCGAAGGTAGCTTGAGGTCTCCGTAGACTGTGTCATCAAGCAAAGCTTATCGGGAATTTTGTGATACAGTGTTTTCAGATTTCTGCAGAACAGCTTTGGGCTACCTTTTTTTTTTTTTCCCTTCTTAAAATCAGTTGTGCATTTACAGGAAGGCAATCAACAGCCCTGGCTACCATGGTCCAAGGAAGCCCCAAGCAAAACCAGTCCTTTTTCCAGCCTTCAGACAACCCCAGCCAGGTCTTGCGCAGCTGCCCTGGGACGAGTTGGGATTGGCAGGGTGTGGTGGTCAGCCCGGAAGGGCGCTGCAGATCCGCCTCTGGTTTCTATGCACCGCTGGGCCACAACAGGCCACACGGAGCACCATGGAGTGTCAGGTGCTCCCCTTGTGGCCTGAACGAGGCCACCAGGAAAGACCATCCTTGAGGCTGAGTGTGCAGTGCGGACCTTTATCTGTCAAGGCATCCAGGTAATGAAGGTGCGTGTGCAGCGTAAGGTGGCAATGAGATAGGGATGCTCGAAGCTGGAGGTGAGCAGCCTGTGAGTGTCTAGTCCAGACCACAACAGGTCCCACCAAGAACTGGGAGAATCGAAGGGGAGCCAGTCGCCCATTCTCTGCACCTGCGGTTCAAGGACTCAAGGTGGGATCCTCTGCAGGCGGAGGTCCCATCTGTGGCTCCTTTCTTCCTTCACTGAAACTCTTCCTTCCGCAGCCCCAAATCCCCATCCCGCCTACAAAGCCCACGGAAATCTCCAAGTCTTCCTTTCTTCTTTCTTTTGAGGAGGCCGGGGGAGGTGTGGCAATCCTGAGATTGCGGAGCATCTGCCCACCGGTGCGGGGACAGAAGCAGAAACGATCTCTAGGAGAACATCTGGGCTTGGTTTATTGTGTTTTTGGATTCTTGGGTTTTTTCCATGACTGAACTTAGGTATAATTTACCTACAAAGAAACGGCTCTGTCTTAAGTGTCTAGTTGTGTGAACTGTAATGCAGTTCTTGGTCAAAACAAAGAATGTTTCCATCACCCACGTCAATGTCCCTTTTCAGTGAATACACATCATCCACGAAGGCAAACCCCGCCCTAGTTTCTATTCCCAGACTTTTTTTCTCTTTGCTATTCCTGAATTTCATATTCATTGGATCATATAGTGTGTCCTCTTGGGTTTTGCGTTTTTTATTTCACTAAATACAGAAACTACATTTCAAAAACCAGTGCATTACATTAATAAGGTGCAAGGAATAAATAAGTAGCTTTTTTTTTTTTTTTTTTTCTCAGCCCTGCCCCACTGTTTGAAAAAGAAACAATTGTTCACTCACTCTCCTTGGATGGCTGTTCGGACTGTGTGGGCTGTTTTCAGTTTGTTTGGGTGGAACTGTGTTCTTAACTGCTCTGGGGTAAATACCCAAGGATGCCACTCTTAGTTAATATGTTACATCTACATTCCACTTAACCAGAAACTGATACAATGTCTTCCAAAGGGTGGATAGTATTTCCCAGTCCCACCAACCAAGTCTGACAGTGTTGCCTCCTCCACATCTCTGCAAACAATGAGATTAGCCACAATGGGCAGAAGGTAGGAGAACTTCCTTCTCACTGAAGCTAGCATCTCCCTAATGACAAATGATGTAAGCCCCTCATTGTCGTGCTGTTCACAGATCTTCCTTTGGGAAGCTTGGACTCAGGTCTTCTACCCATTTTCAGTTGTGCCATTTGTCTTTTTATTAACTCGCAGGTGGTTCTTTCTATATTCTAGACATGAGTCTTTTGCATGGAGAACATTTTCTGGAAATACTGCTTTAGAGATGGACTTCTCAAACCCTTATATATGGCCTGAAACCTTCAAGGGGGAAGATGAAGTTCCCGGAACACCTTTTTAGTGTTTTGTTGTGGTGGTGGGGATTGTTGTTTGTTTGTTTTTTCCCTCCAAGTGAGCTAGCCCCGTCTCCTGCCTATACTATATGTGGAGAAAAGTCATGCGCAACAGTCTAGCACCATGAGACCCAAACGTGCCCTAGAATGTACCTGCTTAGCCCAAGTCCTCCAGCGACACTTTCTAAACATTTTGCTTGTTTGTTTGTTTTTTAGGAATTATCAGGCTCCCCACCTCCCACACGACGGTGGACACTTTGGAACGGGGAATATCGCAGCACGTGGGTGGCTAATGCAGAGCCCTATGTGGGGTCGATATGTCTTTGGTTTATTTTTAAAATGCATCTCAGGGGGTGCCTGGGCGGCTCAGTGGGTTAAGCCTCTGCCTTCAGTTCAGGTCATGATCTCAGGGTCCTGGGATTGAGCCCCAAGTCGGGTTCTCTGCTCAGTGGGGAGCCTGCTTCTCCCGCTCTCTCTGCCTACCTCTCTGCCTACTTGCGATCCCTCTGTCAAATAAAATCTTTTTTAAAAAAAATGCATCTCAGGGGGACACAGGGCGGCTCAGTCAGTAGAGCAGCTGACTCTTGATTTCGACGCAGGTCACGATCTCAGGGTCATGAGTTCGAGCCCCACGTCGGTGCTGAGCGCGGAGCTTGCTTGGGATTTCCTGTCCCTCACCCTCTGGCCCTCCCCACCCCCTCTCACACACTCTCTCTATGAAAAAAAAAAATTGCATCTCAGGCCATATCTCTTTCCTGTTCGAGGCCACCAACCCCCCCGGCCCCCCCACCCCCGGATGGAAATCATTGTCCGCACACAGCCAGGCTCTAACGGGACGTTTCAAGCACGTGGAAATTCCTGCCTTAGCATGTTCTAGTCCCTCAACCTAGAAATTCTTGATTTTATCTGCCCATCAAGACTGGGTCACTGTTGTCAGCATTCTCTCCTCCTGGGATCTTCAGGACATGGGGTTCTGCAGACCTTCTGCCGGATCCATGAACCTGGAGACAAAGCTGATGTGTTGGACCCGTTACTGTCACAGTAAGTTAGTGGTTATTTTGTCTCTGCGTCATCTCGTACGAACAGAAATACTCTTTTCGAGGTGAGAACCCACCTGGAGGTTTTCTGCGTTGTTCCATAATGTTATGTTAATAATCAATAGAGCGTATTTGGCGGTTTTCGCTACCTAGAATCTTGCCGCGAAGGTCATGTAAGTTTTTGAAAAAGTAGTTCAGAATCTTCGAACCACAGGTTTGTGACTACAAAAAGTTAAATAAAATGTAAGGTGAATAGTATCAGTGTTTCCATGATTCATTAATAGGTCTCCTGTGGTCATGCCTTCTCCAGACACACACCTCATCATCAGGATGAGGACAATTCCAGGCGGTCGGTGGAACCAGGGCTCGCTCAAGGCCTCTGTGGACCCCCGGATGCCCTTCCGTCAGTAAGGTCATACTTGAAGGCAGATCGAACATTTGAAATACAACCACATGTAAATATGAAATAGAATTCTTTTGCCTCCAAAAATATCTAGTTTCCCTAAATCCTTATTCTTTATAAGTGGCTACAATGGCTTGGGCATCACTGTATACATTTGGAAATTCTTGGTAAGTTAGAAAGTCTCACTTGTGAATTGTTTCCAAAAACCATGAAAATGTTACAGCTTCTAAACTTAACCACAAACAAAGCTGACATGATATTGTCTTTCTGTAGTCGTTTTGAGTTTGGTGGTTTTCTCTTTGCATTTTAGACTCTGGGTGTGTATGGGGCTAAGGCTGCCCCAGGCCTGGTGCCAGTGTCCCCAGGTCAGACCCCGATTTCAGGTCCCAGAAGGAAGGACAGGAAGTGCAGAGCCTCCCTGAGAAGAAGGGACGGGTCGGGACAAAGATCTCATCAATCCAGAGATCCCTGATGTATCACACTTTCATGTTTAGAACCTCTTTGTGTTCCTCAAAGGAGCTCCACGGGCTAGCATTTCCGGACTGAGCAGGAAGGAGTCCCCCTGGGGGCAGATCTGATCCACGTGGGGAAACAGCGAATAGGGATCGTCTACCTGCCCCCACCCTCACTGGCCACCCGGGCCACCTTCCCAGGGTGCACAGGAAGGACCATTGCCCACACCCGACCTCGACAATCTAAATGCACATTCTGATTCCTGCCACATGGGCCACTGGAAAGCTCCGAGGTCAAAGATGGCCTGAACATTGCGGTAGATCAAGAAAAATGGGAACTACAAGCTCCCCCGTTATGTTTTATGAAAAAATAATGCTATTAAGGGGTGTCAACTCTGATACCATCCGTTATTAATCCTGCAGAGTTAAAAACTAGAAACTGGATACACAGTATTCAAGTTCATGCGAACTATTTTCAGGGCAGGCAACATGAAAACAGAATACAAAAATACCCACTTTGACCAGCCCTGACCCCTAATGGCCCGGTAACTGAGCAGGATTCTCCTTCATGTGCTGGTCCGTCCAACGCACCCTAGAGACTCACCTGGTGTTGCTTCATGCAGACTGAGCTTGCGTCAAAGTGGCTTCCAAGGTCCCAGCGATGCTGCCTTCTTGAGTTCTGGTCCACCTCGTTGTTTGAAGGAGTCAAGGCTCTGAATGCGTGCGTGACGCCAACTGTTCTCTCTTTAGAGCTCTTGCCTTTTGCAGGAAGGGCGGGGAGTTCCGCAGAGACCTCTGTGTGTCTAGAGTCTCGCTGACCACTTCCCGGGTTACAAAGCCACCCCAGGCCCCTGTAACGATCGCGCTGAACTGGGAGCATGGACGGTGGGCTCATAGTCGTCGCAGACGCCTGGGACAGCCAACCTGACACTGCCTCGGGGAGGGAGCTTGCTTTTCTAAAGCTGCATTTTGACAGAGGCATGGTCAGCCTGGCGGGCTTTAGTTCGGGCAACCTAGTGTGAGCGAGCCTGCTGGGATGGGGTCCCTTTCCCACTCACACTCTGCAGCGTCGTGGAGACCGGTGTGTTGAAATGGTTTAGCCCTCCTGGAGTTGAATGCAACACATCCCAAGACAATGAATCTGAACTAGAATTTTTGGTGCCTACGTGGGTTTTCCTGGGACACACATTTTATAAGTGAAACTGGCTTGCCCCCCGCCTGGCAGGGACGATTCTTAATAAAGATTTTTCTTTCATGAAAATTCAACTTTGTAAGCTTTAAGGAAAGATGAACTTTTCTTGGCTTTCTCCAAGAACGGAATGTGCATGTCTTCACTACAGAAACTCATGGACCACCACTGTCCTCTCTCCGGAAGGCACCTTCCTAACCTGGAGAGTTCGGCCAGAATACTTCCCCTGGGGCACCGAGCAAGTCTCCTTCCCTTGGATTCTTGCTCTCGTATTTAAGTCAACCCTTCTTTTCTCGAATTCTCAGGGTCTCGGCCAATAACTGTCCGCAACACTCTGCAGACACGGCCAGCTGCCTTTACACGGGACCTAAGTTCTTCTTAATACCCTCCTTCAAACACCTATTTGAGGATGAGGTGATTTCCTGGAACCTACCAATTGACTATTTTACTATAACAAGGAATCGTCCAACACGTTTTATTTCTTCATTTTCAAAATGTTTGGAAGTGCCTTTACAGATATGTTCAGTATACCAAGGAACATACACAACAGATCATCCTGAAAACCGTGGGTAATATGAGAAAGACGTCATACAACCGAGAAAGTATATAGAAGCACAATGTTATTACAGCATGCTCCGTTCATAATATCGGGCGTGTACCAGGCAACAAGAACCCAACTCAGAAAAGTAGAAGGTAGGGGATAACACCTTTGTTTTTCCAATGCCAAACCAAATACCCCCCCACCCCCCACTGTCGCCACGAAGCCAGCCAGAAGCGGGCTGGGTGGGTTTGGCCGTTCACTGCGCTCGGCAGCCCAGATCAGATCCCCCTGCCTGAGAAGAGTCAGGGGACCGGACAGATTTAAGTTGGGAGCACACAGCATGCTCTTTGGAGACCTGGTGTAGATAAGCAGCATCTTAAGAATCGCTGACCACGGGGAGACACATGTGGCCCCCCACCGAGAGCCCTGGTTTGCTGCATCGTACCCATCATTGTTCACGTAACTACAATTCTCTACTCTCAGCTTCTGCCTTCCATACTTTGGCTTAAACCCAAGACCATGCCTGGAACTTCCATGGTCACGGGGAGCGGGGGAGGGGGAGGATTAGAAAATAGATTCGTTCCTGGAATCCACATTGAATTTTAAAACTGATGTTCAAAATAAGGCTCCCCATGGAGGGCAGCTAAGGGAAGTCCCTCGCTTGGTGGACTGAGTGCCCAGAGGAAACACGTGGGTCCCTCCTTTGGCCAGCCTTGGCGTCTCTAGGGTTGGGAACTGCCAGTGGTAGGCGATTTACAGCAGCTGAGCCACAGGGACAGTAAAAGGCCCCCACGCAAGTTTCCAGATGTGCCCAGGAGAGACGCACAACCCGGAGAGTGGAATACGGGGCTGAGAACCTGGGAGGGTGTGCTTTACCAACACCTGGCAGGTGCTCCTTCTCAGCCTAAAATATCCCTGGGTCTAGAGCATGTTTGCCTTAAGTGGGAACCGACCCAGATGAAACACAAGATCCTGCAGTCGTCATGACAAAGAACACAAGGCACACTCTCCAAGGAAGCCTCTCTAGGTGAAGAAACTGCATTACCTGGGCAGCGTCTACACTGGCATTGGTGTTATTTCATTCGGCGAGTCAAATTCCTACAAAGGAGGTCATCATAAAGTAGCACATTATTTGAGCTCCAACCTTACCACAGGAACCAGAAAGTGGTACGTGCTCTTTGGCCAGAGGAAGAAAAGATAGAAGGGTCAGGTCAACAGTGATTGAAGCCTAGAGGAGTACGATTTCAAATGGGTCGAGAGGTCGGTATCACACAGACCCCGAATCCCGGAGCAACATTCATCCCTCTGTTTGGAAAGTGTGTTCTTCCAACGGGCAGTGCCGATCCATTAAAAAGGCCACCTGTCCTCTTGGCTTCTGTAGTCTCTAACCAGATTTCAATCCTCAAGATCAAATTAAAAAGTTTCGTCTTGAACTGATCGAGGACAATAATTAAAGCCAAAGAAATCCTAAAGGCATCTCATGGAACATGCAGATTGTCCAGTTTTGATGACACGACTACATTCTTGGGCCGGGGCAGTGAGTCCCTATTGGACTTGGACTGATATTTTCCATCTAGGAAATGAGTGTCCCACTCACCTCGATTCCTAGAAGACCCCGAGTGCATCGCTTCTGCACTTTCTCATCTTTTTAAAACTTCTAAAAACAAACAAACAAACCAAAAAAAAAACCCCTCCATCTCTGATCTAACCTGCGTAAAACCATAGAAGCAACAGCCCCCAAATTGGAAATGTGGGGGTTTGCATTTTGCACACACTTAAAAATCGAAGAAAACAAATATTCATTCTTTTACAAACCTTCTTTTTCCAAGCTTCGTCTTCTCTTCTCTTTTAGAAACCAAGTTTTTGGACTACGTGTGTGTACCCTCGGGCCAGGGGAGAGCCTGTGGGGGACATGGCTCTGTCCTTCTGTGTTCCAAGGAGGAGGAGGAAGAGGTGGCCAGTGGGAAATCCTCCGCCCCCGGGAGAGCATGGGGGCTCATCTGTAGCCTGTTACTCTGTGAATCTGATTTCATAAGCCAAGCCCCCAGGTTTCCACCCACTGCCCCAAACGAGGTCTTCAGAGCCCATGTAGAAGGGGAACATATTGTGACGGAACAAGTAAGTGCCTCATCCTGAGAGCAAGGGGCAGCATTTGCCAAGACGTCAAAGGTAATGCTGGCGGTGTCGAGAAGGACACATGCGCCAATGGAGGAACTGTGTGGGCTGAGCAGCTCCTGGGTTTTTCTTATGTCTCCATAGCTCTGCCTGTCCTGGACCTCAGCACCCACGCCCCTGCCCTGAATACATACACGAATGAGTCATTCACAAAGAAAGACCAGAAGGGAGACCGAGGCTGGGGGCCAGCATCCTGCATGTCAGCGCTGAGTCCAAGACGGTGTGACCCTGGCCAGGGACGTGGGTGCCACGAGCCCTCCTTCTGAGACATCCTGGGATAAGTGTCACCTGGCTGGGAAAGCAAATAAGAAGCTTTCCAAGGTGAAAGTTGTTGGTAACTTTCAAGAAACATTGTCTTTTGGTTTCCATTTATTGCTCTATCAGAGGTATTAAAAAATCTCTGGCTAAGAAGAAAAAAAAATAGATACCAATATAGTGAAATCATACAGGAGCTAAAATTGAAAAGGGGCTGTGTGCGTAAAATAAAGAAACCACGGAAGAAGGTTTAAATGTTTATTTTCATGTTAAAAATGATGAGTTACCCTGTGGTTAGAATATACTTTATGCTGGGAAATGTAGTCACTTTATTTCTGAAGTATTTCCAGGGGGGGAAAAAGAGGAAAAAAAAATCCGAAAGTAATGAAGAGTAAGATCAAAATATTCTGGCAGATTCCATCAGTGATACCGCCAACGAGCCGAGCCCTGTCCAGGCTGCGTTCCTACCCGGTGTTTCCCCTACCACGGGTTCAGATATTTCGGAGTGGGAAGGCTGTACATTTAAAAGCTACAGTGTTGCATGCTTCTGCTGTAAAATGTATCTATTCCAGCACACTTCTCGGTGAGTCGGATTGCGTATCTCACATACAAAAATATCTGCCAGCCGTGTCCTCCCGTAACCTCCACCACCCGGCCTGTCCCTCCACATCACAGGGGATACGCGGTACATCACACGTCTAGAATTTCGATGGAGGAGAGGGTTGCTGGGTCTATCAACTATCGTGTCACTTACAGAGACGAGGATGGAGAGTTGAAGCCATTTTTGAGATGATTCGAGAAAAGACAATGGTCCCAGAGACGCGTAGGAAGCAGGTGCAGGCGCTCTGTGTGGTTGTTGACAGTGGGTTGGTTGGTTCTCTGACACAGAGCCTCGACCAGGCCCAGCACCCCTCTTGGGAGGATGCCTTTCCAAATTGCTGAAGAAAGTGTGAAAAGGGTCAGAATACACAGAGGCCGACTTCCTAAAACTTAGAAATGAACAATGTACAAAGTGCTCATCTACGGATGGGGCAAACGGGACAAGAAGTAATCTGTGTTCTCCCTGCGCTAACGTGTACACACGCACACCCTCTGCCTGGAGTTGAAGTCTGGGAGCTGACCCTGGCCAGGGCGCGACACAGAAGAGCTGGGGGGTCAGTCAGTCCTCTGTCGGTGCACACCGTCAGCCAGAAGCTTGCCGGGGGCGCTCCTCTGGGACACTGGCAGGCTCTTCTGGCTTCCCCGCCGAGGTGACACGGTGCATTTAAGCTTCACTTCCGTCGTGTGGCAGCTGCTCCTGGATCCCAGGGCGTGGCCTGGGAGGGGGTACATCTGGCAGCTGAGAACACTGGTCTCACACCCCCCACTTCTAGGTGGCCTGGTCCCCATGGGCGTCTGAGTCCCATCCATGGGACCCGCACAGCTTCTAGCCTGCGGCCCCCGAGGAGGCTGGCTGGCACTGGCCTGGGGGGCAGGGGGAGAGGAAGGGGATTGATCCCTGTGGTTCTAAGGTGACTAATCACACTGATCAATAGGCTATTCCTGCTGTGAGAAACCTGGAAACTCCAGGCACGTGCAGGCCCCCAGGGAACAGATTTCAAGGTTTCCTAAGTGACATCTTTTCCCCGTTCTGGTTTAGATATTGAAGGGCGTAGCTCCTATTCATTTTAAGTGATCTGGTTGGAAAATAAGCAATCTTCCTTGACTTGGTGAGCGGGTGAGCAGAAAACATTTAGGACAGAAAGAACCTCACCGAAATCCTGGGGAGCTGGGATAGTGGCCACAGCACGTCAGGGAGCAGCCCGCAGTGCCATTCTACTAAATACTGTATTCTCTGTTCACACACGTGCACACGCGTGTGCATCCAAGTGAGTGTGTGCCGTGGGTAAAAGGGACCCCTGCCCCCGCCCAGGACCTTCCACGTGACTCTCAAGGTGAAGTGAGATAGAACAGCAGCCAGCAGAGGCTACAGAGCCCGGATCACGCCGGGGGGACTCCTGCTCACCCTCGGGAGGCATCTTCAGGGCAGCAGTCAGTTTCGCGGCGCCGAGAACGCGCTGGCACGTTCCCGCGTCTGAGGCCGCCAGGTCTGTGCTCTGTCTGCAGCAAGTGCTCCGACCCCAGGAAAGGCTCTGATGCACAAGCTTCTCAGTAACGCTCCCTTGTCCCTTCCCAGATCCCCTGCCCTCGGCCACCCAGGGCCTCACTGCAGCAGCGGGGGCAGCCTGCCGAACATGCGTGGGGGCACACACGCGTGTGCGTGCGTGAGACTCACCCCCTCTATCCGCTGAGCTCCCTCTGCTTCAGACACGGAGCTCCCGTTATTTCGGAATGCTGACGATCCACAGGGAGAGAACATGGAGAACGCGGCACAGTGAGCGGGCCTAGTCTGGAGAGCTACGTGGCCTTAGCATGAGAACTCCCTGGCGCCCTCCGGGAGCGGGGGGCGAGCTCCCTCCGTACCCAGTCCTCGGTGAGCGGCGGCCGCCTCCTCTGGGGGCTTCAGCCTTTTCTCTGTAAACTCGCTCAGAAGCCAACGCCTGGGTCTCCTGGCTTCTTGCTTCCATCGGGTCAGAAGATTCTGGAAACTTCACCGGCTTCAGCCCTTAGTTCCCCTCGGAAACACAAGATCGGCTGGACGCGGGCCTCTAGAGATCAGACCCACAGCGCTGCTGATCTCCGCCCTGTCCCGTGGGCAAGGGACACAGGCAGGACGCTGTGGCTGCCGCATGGTGCGCGAGGAGGCAGGGTCGGCGTGCTCCAGGGTGCACCGAGAGCTCCACGACACCCCAGAGCTTCTTGTTCCGACGGCTCACTCCTCCGCCACCATGTGGAGTCAACCAGCCGCTTCCTTGCCCCTCTGGCGGGTCTTCGCAACTCTGGCTTTACAGGTCCAGGCCCCAGCCACGCAGATGGCCCCGGAAAGCCCGGAAGAGGTGGGCCAGCCCCAGCGCCCGTCTCCCCAGCTATGCCCCGGTGTACAATGTTGCTCTGCTCTGCTGATCTGAAATTCTTGCTCGGCTTGGAACCCGTCCTGCTCTTTTTTGAAAGACATTTTTTTAAATTTGTGAATTATGCAGGGGGTCACACTTTTGGTTTTTTTTTTCCTGTTGTCACTCTGACTTTCCAACAGCTAGGGTGTTTCTGCCTACCTGCTTCTGAAACTCTCCAACAGTCATTTAATTTATGAAACTTGGAAGCCGACCCATTCCTTTCTCCACCAGTGCCTACCCTGCGTAGGCTTGAGCCCTGCCGGAGCCATGACTGATTATTTTTCGGGGGGAGGGGTCATTATATGGATGGATTCTTACATATTGCTAAGTTGAAACATCATTCTACTTAACTTTCGTTTTTTTTCTTTTTTTTTTTTGCTCTGGTAAAACAGAAGTGTAACCTGAACATAGATTCCTACACCATTTCCTTTCTGTGTCATAGTAATTTAAAATTTTGATTTCAGCTTGGATAACAAATTGTGTTGACCGGAAAGCACCAGTATAAATACGCCTCTCAGGGTCTTTCTGCCCTCAGAAATACGCTCCAGGAGTCCCCCACGAATGTCCCACAAGCAGAAGATAAAAACAAATGCGGTTGACAAGTGGTCACCCAAGTTTGTAAGCGTCGTATAGAAAACTGTAAAGATGGCCCTCCCTCGCACTATATTAATATTTTATGTAAAATCCCGTGTCCCAGTCCGATATACGAGGACGTTCCACAATGAAGAGAAGGGAGAAGAGCGTGAGGATAAGCTTCTCAGACATCGCCCCTTCAGTAAGGGAAGTGGGCAACGGAGAGCACCTGACGTTCGACCCAGATGCGGCGAACGTCGGCGACTAAAACTCATGTGAAAATCAAACGTCTCCGAGAGAGGAGACCATGATTGCTTTTCTTCGTGTTTCAAAAAGAATTCCAGAGGCCAAAGGAACCAGGTGCAGGTGCAAATGTGTATAAAAATAATGAGCAGCCTTGTTACAAATAAGAACGGCTACATTCAGCATCTTTCACGAACGTCCAGTCTCAGGCCAAGGGCGAGGAGTGTCCACTGTGCTTTAAAAGTTCTAGGAGTAGAAAAATCAACACCCGAGCCTTTGCGAATCCCACGCGGCCGTTTGTCGCGAGATGACTAACAATGTCTGTGGGGCCAGGTTTAGTGTGTTTCAACTGAGCTAGGAGCAGGTAGCAGATACGACTGTCGCCTCAGAATTTCTCCAGGAGCTACAGGTGGCTGCTTTCGAGACATTTCCCGGCTTACAACCCGGCTGCTGTTACTCTCCGGGCCTCTGACACCTGCTCAGAAAGGGATCCCCTCCCCCCAGACCGCCCCAAACGAAGCTTTGTTAAATCACCCCCTATTGCTGAACAAACTCGCTGCTCCACCGTTCCAAAAACAGAAGGCATAGAGGTGAATACGAACGTAAGAAAGGAGCTCACATGGGGTCCTGCAGCCTTTCCATGTAGTCTCTGAGGTCCCGGGGGCCCCCCAGCCCCGTGTCCTGACACACCCACTTGATGTTGTCCTCACTGTCAAACAGGATGGAGTTGGTGTACGGGCCGCCGTCCTCCGGGAGGATGGTGGTGTAGGACGTAAACTTGACTCGCTTCCGCTTTGGGCCCGATGGATTCAGAGGCTCACTTTTCAGGTCCTTCTCATAGACATAGTCAGAGGGCCTGAGCAGCTGGCTGTGGAAGGTCTTCTGGGAACCGCCGTTGAGAAGGAAGTTCCTCTCCTCGAACTGCAGCCCCCTGTCTATCATGGTCGTGCACTCCTCCGACGGGAGGGTGATGTCCACGGGGTTCTCCAGAAGTTCCACCTCGTTCCCAAGCCAGACCCAGTCATGGGAATGGGGGATGTTGCCTTGCTCGCTCACGGCGAATCTTTTGTGTCTGTATTTCCAAGCAAATGCCACACAGTTGATCAAGAAGACCAAAATGGCCAGGCAGAAGACACAGAGCAGAGCGTACATGCCGATCTCCAAGTCAGTCAACCCCCTTGAGGTCACTGTCAGGTCACTGGGATTATTGGGTTCCGGTAATTTCCCTTGAGTGGGGAAGCTTGTGAAGGCATCTGCGCCGCCACTCTTGAGTGACTTCTTATCCTTTCCTTCCTGGGGAGACCATGGGGTTGTGCTTTTGTTGCCACGTTCCTCGTGGCCAACAGAGGCGCCATGTTGGAACCACTCCTGACCTGCTCTCTCCTGGTTCCCTTCACGGTCTATGGAATTACTGAGGTGGTCTTTGTATTCCCGACTGATGCCCTCAATGTCGTTGGTACCTCCTTGGTGCTCATCAATATTTGGTTGAAATCTGACCTTGACATTTCCTTTACCCACGGCAAGAACGCTCTTCCTCTTGGTCTTCTGACAGGGCTCACTAATCATCATTTCTAGTTTAATCAAGGGCCCTTGCCCTTCACCCTGTGCGACCACCACCGGCCATCTGGACTGAAGATTTGCCTGGACAGACACCACCATTTCATCCAATGATGACACAGTAACTGAAAAATCCTTGGGGTCATAAATGTCTAAGGGTGTCACCGAACCATCACTGAACAAAATCCAAGAACTGACTATTGCTTCCTAAGAAAAATGAAACCAAAGCATTATGTTATGATCAGTTTCCTTCAAATTGCAAACAAATACAATTTCCTATAGAAAATTATTTAAATATAGAGACTGAGGAAAGTAAACTTCTATGTCTTATGATCTTGACTGGTTCTTGGCATGTCTTGAACTGACATCCAGAATGCACGATTGCCCCACTGACGTGAGAAGCAAATGATGATACACTTTAAGGAATGCATTAAAGTGCATATTAATTTATTGCATGCCAGACAACAGAAGTTGACTCTGACCTTTCTAAAAAACACTTTGAAAGATCAGGCCATTGATCTGAATCAAGATCAGGTTCATCAAGGCTACTGCTCCAGATAATATCATTTTGAATACCCTTTATTAGGAAGCCAGTGCCAAGGAAATGAAACACGCACCGACAGAGGGCCCTGGGACACGATGCCTTAGGAGAAGAGCTCACCAGAAAGGCACCGTGCCCAGGTGCCTTGATGAACCTTGTCACGAGGTCAAAGACAGAGGAGAGCTTTAGAGATGGCAATGATTGTAAACAGTAGTGATTGGCTGCCCATTAGCCATGCTTGTTTGAGCAGCTGAAATGGAAAACCACCTGCTTCGGCAGAATGACAATATGGGATCCTTTGGTCATGGTCTAGCAGGGTGTGCTGAGCACAGATAAGGCTGCGGTAAAGCATACGGGACATGGACCTGTGGTCGGTGGATAAAAGCAAAAACGAGCCACATGTATCTAAGTCCCTGGTATTTTTCTCAAAAAGAGACAGGGTTGACCCCGACCAGAAACAGAAAGAAGCTTCAAGGGCCTCCCGTCCTAGCTACGAGTGCTCTACTGATCTCCTCCGCAGACGTGAGAGGGAGGTGATCTCAAATGACCCGGACTCAAGGATTCTGGAATCCCACCTGCTGTGGGGCCTGGAGAACGTCCTGGGCCGACACCGCTGAGACGATGGCTCTTTTGTCTGCTCTGTGAGGCTGCAGGGCAAGCGACAAGCCGGCCACCAGCTGCACGCCCAGGTCCGCGATGGTGACACGGTCATCCAGCACGATCACCGTCTTCTCCGCCAGGATGGAGTCGGAAAGCGGCGAGAGCACCTTTGAAGGAAGTGAGAAAGCTCCAGGGTCTGCCGCACACAAGGGTCAGGACCGCCTGATGTTTCCACCAGCGCGTTCCCTTAGCTCTCTGCTGGAGGAGCGCGCCTGTGGGGACTGCGTGGGCCCGCAGTGCGCTGCAGGTCACTGACGCGCTTGCCAACGGGAGGAGTATGACACGTGCTGGTCCGTTGCCTTTCCCCTGGTTCAGGCCACGAGAATACCAATGTATTTCCCAAGAAGACTGCAATTTAACTGCGAGGCAATACCTAGACTGCCCGCCTTGGCCCCAGGCACTCAGGCAGCGACGAAGTTTCCCAGACACTAACAGTTAGAGGTGGAAATGGCAAAATTGTGGGAAAGCGCCCACAGGGCACAGGGTTCTGCCACCATCCTTCCAGGGGGCAGCGAGCCGTTCCCCACAGACAACAGTGATCGCGGTGTGGGCCGCTGTGTCACCGCTGGAGACCATGTAAACAAAGTGGGAGAGGGGTTTTTAAGGTCCTAAGAAGCCACTGCTTCTAATTTAACATCTATTTTTTGCAACTAGGGGGAGTAACCGACGGAGAGGAACATCTAGTCGGCAGAATTTCTAGAACTACCCACCCCCCAAGATGTCCTCACTAATCTGTCAAGCCTGGGAACGTGATGATGAGAAATCGCTCTTGTGATGATGTTACGTTCACACAGCAGGTCTGCCTTATCACAGAGCTTATCCTGGATTCCCTGAGTGGATCCATTGGCGTCCCGTGAAGCCCATACAAGCAGAGCTTTCCCCGGCTGGTGGTGGAAGGGAAAGTCACAGAGATTCCACGTGGAGAGGGACTTGACCCAGCAGTTACATGAGAAGTGACACAGGTGTCTTCTCAGAGCAGTGACTGAACCTAGCGGACAATCCATGAGGAAGACCCCCCAGTCCCAGGCCCATGAGGAAGTGCGTGTGGCCAGCAGCCTGAACGGGCTGGGGAGGGACCCTCTCCCTGAGTCCCCCCACGTGAGCCCTGCCAGGCCGCCACCTTTGTCTCAGTCTTGTGATGTCCCCAGTGTGGAAGCCAGGCCCGCTCACGTCAACTCCTGACCTAACCCGAGTCAATAAATCGATTCTGATTTCCGCTGCTCAGTTTGTGATAATGTGCTCCACGGAATAAAGAAGTCATGCAAAATAGGGCATGTTTAGTCCAGCGCCATCAACATCAGCTTTGGCACCACCTAAAATAGGGCTTTGTTAACCATCAGTGGCAACGCCTTAAATTTTTTTTTACTAAAAAACATGCTGCTGTCTTTCTGCATAATTATTCCATTACAACTGATCAGAGAAATTGCTTTACCATTATTCTAATAAAATACAGAGCATGTATCTGTGGATTTAAAAGTTATTTTTAGTACAAATATAGGCTATTTAAAAAAATTTTCTGTCCACTGTCCGAAGTGTAATATATAGGTAAGCGGTTAACCCTCAGGGTTGGGAAAATAAAACCAGCCCCCCCAGGCTGGACCAACTTCTATCAGTGATATGTGAGGAGTCCGTTATCACGAGGGGAGAGGTAGGTTCTGCCGAACATTTAATTTCGCTTTCACTGATGAAAGAAGTTAGGTCCTATTTTTCCCCAACCCTCCCCACTATGCAAACATTGATTTACATTAGATTATTGATATTGATGAATTCTCTGCGCTGCCTTTGAGTCTCTGGCATGCACACACCCGCGCTCGCGTCCACACCCCCACCCCCTCGTCGGGGCCGGCCGGGGCGGGGCATCACCACGTACCTGCACGGTGGTTATACCCGGCTCCCGGCCCACCAGGGTCCTGCCGCCCTGGAGCTGCGCGATCCTGGGCTCCTCCACCTTCATGAACTCGGCCACGAGGTCGGTGATGTCCAGCTGCCAGTCGGGGCCCAGCATGTAGCTCAGCTGGCCCACGTTGGGCGCCTCGGCCACGAACTGGGTGAGGACGCGCACGGTGGCGTGCTGGTACTGCAGGGAGCACCCCTTGCCTCTCTTCTCGTCGTCCTCCTCGTCCTCGCTCTCCCGGGTGGGCCTGGGGCGCAAACAAACCGGGTTGAAACGCGGTGGTGCTGAGGGGCTTGGCACACCGGTCTTCCAGACTGCGTGGGAACCCGCGACATGGTTTCTCTCCCCACTGTCCCCGGTGTGCGCCCGCACGCTGCCACCTGCTCGAAGCCCAGGAGGCAGCGCCACCCTGCGGGACACGCCACCCCACGCAGGCAGCGGCAGCCTCCCGTCCGGTGTTCTGGAAGTCTGCGGTTTGAAACTGTCCCCACTGCGGAGGCCATGGGGTCCCAGGTGGGAAGAGCTAGCTGGGACCAGTTTCTACTCCTCCGGCCCCACACAGGCCTGGGCACCTCCCCCCCGGGAATGACCCCTGACACCCCCGTCCCTCTGCTCCCGCCAGGTGTGTGGGACAGTCACCTGGGTCAAGGTGTGAGCAGGAGAAGCCGGCCCCTGGGGGACGGCAAGATCGTTGTGACCTACTGGGGTGTGACAGTTTGGAACTGGCTCTGGGATGGCTGAGGTCCTCTGCTCCGGGCAGCGTGGCTTTCCGGAGCCCTCAGAGGTGGAGTGGGGGGGGGGGGGCTCCCACCTCCCACCCCCAACTCTGCAGTGCTGGGCACAGAGCAGCTATGGGGTCCTAAGGGAACCGGGAGCACCCTGGCCTGCGGATCCTCGCCGGCCTCTGCCCTCCTCCTGTGGACCCCAGACCCTCCTCTCGCTACCCTGTGCGCAGCCCACCAGAGAAATCCTCGTTGGCTTCACTGTTCCAGAAACTTCCACTCCAGATGAACCTGTCCCAGGTGCTTTGGGAGAGGACCTTGTTTGGCGACCAGTCGGCGACCATCGGGGGACAGGGTGGTGTCAGAAGCAGCCACGGGAGGGATTCAGACGCACGGAGTCACACCTTCTACGGGCTGGACGCGCTCATGTGACCATGAGAGCTGACACAGGCGGACCGACACACCCATGCGACTCCTCTAATCTCCACCCCAGGGAGGGAGGCTGTTTCATTAATTATCCTGATCTTACAGTGGGGAAACTGAGGCACCGAGCGGAGAGGCCGTTGGCCCGGACACACAGCTAGCCGTCTAGAAGCGGGATCCACGCCCAGGCCGCCGTGCCCCTCTGTTCCCTCTTCCTCTTTATAGCAAACTCTGCCCATCTTCAAAATGTTCCCCAAACTTATTTCTATTTCCCCACCAAGACGCTGAGGCCGGAGTGGTTGGTACGTGGTCTACACAGCCACAGAACAGTGAATTTACAGACTTCCACGTGACTTCTGAATCCACTTTCTCTATTTTTTTTTTAAAGATTTTATTAATTTATTTGACAGAGATCACAAGTAGGCAGAGAGGCAGGCAGAGAGAGAGGAGGAAGCAGGCCCCCTGCTGAGCAGAGAGCCCGATTCGGGACTCGATCCCAGAACCCTGAGATCATGACCTGAGCCGAAGGCACCGGCTCAACCCACTGAGCCACCCAGGTGCCCCATGAATCCATTGGGAAAATAATAGGAAAACTTTTCACCAGAACCTATAAAGAAGCATCCTGGGTTTCCCAAAGTCAGGGGCGAGTATCTCTTCGGGCAGGTGAGATGGTTTTGTGTTGCGAAGGGACATAGGATCAAAACCTTGGAATGACATTTGGAAAAGTTATTCCCAGTTTACTTTCAGTCCTTCTGATGACACCATAGGGGATGAAGGTCTCTGGCATGGGGGCGGGGGCTGGGGTGGCTCTGACGCTTATCCCACACACGCTAGTCAACCTACAAGAAACCATGTCACATGGACTAACAGCAGTATCAACACAGAATGTAACACTGACACTTCTTTTCTTCGTGTTAACTTTGACCAGTGGGCCAGTTTTGACAGCGAGGTCAAATGTCCCTTAAGGAAATGAATAACACTGAAAAGAGAGCAATATTAAGATTATATTATGAGGGGGCAGTCTCATAAATGTGTTGAGTGAATACATGAAGTCCTAGAAATACCATATTAATGAAATGGTCCTGTTCTCTTAGGACAGCATTCTATTATTAAAAAAAACAAAACCCAAAAAACAAACAAACAAAAACTTTAAATTTTGAATTCATTAGAAATTCACAGTAAGTTAGAAAACCACATACAGGGAGACCCCCTATACTCTGCAGCACTCCTAGAGTTAATGTCTCCCATAATCGCCGTCCAATGCCAGGATCCAGAAACGGACGCTGGTACAGACCCTGAGTATAACACATTTCAGCAGTTCGACTGGGACACCTGTGTGCACGTGCATGTGTGTGCGTGTGTGTGTTTCTATGCAATTCGGTCACCTGAGGATTCGTGCAACCATCACAACAGTCAGGACACAGAACTCGTCTGTCCCCATGGGGGAGCCAAGGGCTCCTTCCCCAACCCATGGCGACCACCAGTCTGTTGCCCATTTTCCACATCTTTGTAAAAGGGGCCATACAGGACATAAGCTCAGAAAGTGCCGGCAACGGTGGCTTCACTTGGTGACTTATCCGTCGCTGCTATGGGCGTGAAACGGGACAGCCTCTCTGGAGAACAGCTCGGGAGCCTCTTTTGAAACTAACTATGTCCCATTCATACGACCCAACAATTATGGTCTGGGGCACTTTCCCCAGAAGACACGTGTGCACACGGAAACTTGTCCAGGAGTGTCGCAGCAGTTCTGTCCGTGACCGGGCCCGGCTGGACACAGCAGGAGTGCCCCCTCCCCCACGGACAGCTGATTCATCACGCAGAGAGAGGAAAAACCATGGATTACCACTCAGCGCTACGGTTACGGGAATTCTCCATACGGCCAAGAATAGCGGTGGATTTGGGGGATTTATGCTGGATAAAAACACGTCCATTTTAAAAGGTTACACGCTGTGCAGTACCGGCCCCAGGCTAGACAAAACTCTGTTTTCAAGGGGTCAAGTGATGGGTCAGGCCCACCTGGATAATCTCCACGTCTTAAGGCTGGTGCGTTTAGAATTTTAATTACCCCCGTAAAATCCACTCCCAGAAGCACCAGATCAGGATGTGAGTGAATAACCAGGAGACGGGAACCCTGCTGGGTGTCGTCTTTAGAATTCTGTCTGGTCCACAGTGTGTCACTTCAGACTCAGGACAACTCCCTTCAGTAACAGCATCATCTCCATTGCTAGATGAGCAACAGAGAGGTTCATCAGCGGGCCCAGGGTCACACAGCTCTATGTGGGGAAGCCGGAGTAAAAACTCAGTGGCTTCATTCTAGACCCCGCAACTTCACCACCACGCCACGTTCCATGGATTTAGGCTGACACCTACAAGCAGGGACCTGAGCATGAATAACAGGGAGGAACAACGAAGAAATAGGGACTAAAAAAAAATAACTATACCCCACACTAGGTGCTTCTTAGCGGTGCAACATGACCCTGAATTTCAGCAGCTACTCCCTGAGGAGGACACGACTCACAGCTCCGGGATGATTTCCTCGTCAGAAGCCTAGTGAGTCCCCAAGTCAAATCCTTCGGAACCCCAGACCCACACCACTGTGCCCGCAGCAGATGCTGCCTCCCCGGGTCCTGGGCTGCTAAGGGCCGTCTGCCTCCCCCTGTGCTCCGGGTCCCAGCGGCCTGAGACCACCCCCCCCCACAAGCTCCTCACCTCCTGTTGGAGGCCACGGGGATCCTCCAGCCCTTGATCTGGCTCAGCTCTGTGTCTGAGATCTCAATCTGCAGGGGGAGTCTGGGCGCCCAGACGGTGACCTCGAGCTGGGAGGTAAAGTGCTGGTGTGTGAAGTTCACGGTCGTGTCCACTTTGCTCTTCATTTCCTTCCCGTTCACAAAAATGGAGTCGCAGTGGTTGGAGACCTTTGGGAGAAGCAGAGTCTCCAGATGCATCAGCAGGAAAATGCGGGACCCGGGGGGGGGGGGGGCGGGGGGACAGCGAAAGTTCGTGAACTCTGATTTATTAGACACCAAGACAACCAGAAGAACACGACTCGAACAGAAGGTAATTTGTAGGCACTAATTAGTGACAAATACTGATAAATAGACTCCGGGAAAGCCATTCCGTATTACGAAATACTGACAAGCAAAACCATAAACATGATTTAATGGAGTTCTATAACCTTTGTTGACTCTTTTGTGTGTTTTTTTCTTTACTTCACCTTTTTTATGTACTCAAACCACCACTAATCAAACCCCAGGTGCAACATATTTTCCTCCCGTACCATATTTGAGGATGCCTAGAAGGTAGCCATATGTTGCTAAAAACAAAAAACCCAAAAAACCCACGTTATTCAAGCCATAAGGAGGATCTTTTCTGAAAAACCAAGGAAGCTTTGCACTAGATTCTCATCTTTGTCAGAAACTACTCAGGAAGTATGGGTATGAGCACTGGTGCCCCATTGCACTGGATCCCTGAGGGAAGCTGCTGTCACTGGGTTTGGCTCTGCACTCGGGGGCTGCCCCGTCAACGCCTGTGTCCGCCGGCTCCTCGTCACACAATTCCAGCCTCCATCTCGCGTCACCTCCTCCGGATAAACCAGTAAGATGTGGGTGATGTCTCTCCATGGCCATCAGGAAAGTATCATTTAGGGAGAGCGAGGGTCACTTCGGGTGCAGGAGATGCCCCAACCAACAGTTTGTCACAGAGTCACGACTGCGAGGGGCCCACGATGGGACCAAACTGGCTGAGGTCACCCACTGCTTTTTGGGGTGCAAGCCACACACAAAGACGCACTCTCGACCCTCTCTTCCTCACCGGGGTTGGTACCCACAGCCCAGACCTCCCCTGCGAGCTCCAGATGCTCAGGTCCAGAGCAAGGTCAGAAACATCAACTTCCAAACTCCAAGAGCCAACCTTCTTATTGTTTGAGATAAATTATCATCCCCACCCGTCCCGGCACTCACCCCAAGAAGAAGAGTCCTCGAGCATGAATGTGCCCCCAGAAGGAGAAGGAAGAGATGCACGCAGTTCACTTAGAGGGAAATGGAGGACCAGGAGGGGCTTGAGCAGCCGGCTGCTGAGCCCTCCTCCGCGCCTCCGGGCTCAAGGCCACGTCCACCTGCCGTGTCCCCATGTCCTCAGGCCCCTTTAGAACTGGCCGAGGTCACTAATGGGAACATGGGCTGAAATCCCAGTGACAGTGACAGTGACTGGGTGACCCCGGGCTCAGGGAGCTGGAGGGCAACAGTGCGGGCTAGCTCCACGCGAGGGGCCCCCTCCCATTCTGCGAGGAAGACTGAGCCCTCCAGGGACAGGGAGAAGAAACACGAGGAACCGAGCAAATTGGCTGTCTTCCGGGGCGTGCCCGAGGGACCCAAGTCTCCGTGACTGTGCCCAGGCTTGGGAAGAGAGCAATCCAAACAAGATCTTGGATTGGGGCAGAAACAGAACAGAGGAGCACGTCCTTATTGTTAGAGCCCAGTGATGCCGACGCGGCGGCGGGCCCCGAGGCCCTTCCTTCGGGTACTCGGAAAGGGCTGGGAGCCCAGCAGGAGCACTCAGTGGGACACAGACACCCAGACCCCTGACGGCCACGGGCGACCCCCCTCAAGAGAACAGGTCCCCTCAAGAGAACATCCCCCTGATCTCACGGGATCAGCCGGCCGGCACCGGCCCTAGAACGTTCCCGATCCCACCTCCTGCAGTCCAGACCTCGACTCTCCCGCATTTGCAGAAAATCCTGGTTTCTCCTTGTCCGTCGCTACCCACCCACCCACACTCCCACTTCGAAGCACCTCGAAACACGTCCCACCAGCAGGAACACACCTGTTTTGGAAACCGCGGGACCCTTTCTGTGCATAGGAAATTTCGGAGCCTGTGCAGTCCTAAGACCGCCTCATCTTTCAGGCGATGAGGGGTGGCCGGAGTGGAAAAACTTAAATTAAGAAGGTAACAAAGTCAGAGGCCTTGGGATTTCATTCGATTGCTTTCTCCGGGGACATGTGTGTCCTTGGAAGACAGTAGGTGTTGCCATCCTTAATGAATCGGATTAAAACAGCTCAGATGAGGGGAGTCCCGTTGTAGGCTAAGCTCCGAGTTGCACCACACTGCACACAACTTATATCAGCTTTACGGACTGTGCATTTGTGTCCCCCCGAAATTTACATGTTGAAACCCTCATCCCCAATAGGATGTCTGAAGATGGGGCTTTGAAGGGCCTTTGAAGGGCAGTAGCATCACAAGCGTGGAGCCCGCGTGGTGGGGTCAGCACCCCTAGAGGAAGAGACCTGGGAGCCTACTTCCTCCCTCCGCTCCACCTCGTGAGAATAGGACCAGAAAATGTGGTCTGTAAACCCTGGGGGGAGGGAGGCTCGTCCCAAACCCCCACACTCTGGTCTCACACTTCCCCACTTCCAGAACCACCAGGGAGTAAATGTTTCCTGTTTGTGGACTCCATGTTCCCAAGCGTATCTACTCGCCAGTATTGCTCCCAGCACCGTCTCAGTGGATGCAGAGCAGCGAACTTTGAGTCCCCGCCCCCGCCCCACAGGTTTCAGCCAAGGTCAGAGGCGCTGAGGCTCCGCCCTCCTGTGCCAGCCCTCGCGCGCGCAGAGACCACCCGAGGACGGACACCAGACAGAGCGGGGCAGGGAGCGTGCGGAGCTCCTGGGCAGGGGCCGGCGGGATCGGGTTCGAATCCCGACCCCAGCACAGGGGTCGTGGGGCAGCCCCAGGCGAGCAGCTTCACACTTCCCAACCTCATTCCCTCTTTCGTAAAATAGACTCTCCAGGATGAGTTGATTTGGGGAGTTCAGCTTATGGGCTACGTGTGCGTGTGTGTTTCTTCCCGAAGGTTCAGTATTAGCTAGTTCAGTGTCTGCAGTGACTTTAGGGAACACGGCGTCGGCAAATAGTAGGACGAAGACAGTAGGCACCTCCCATTTGGATGGACCTCAGGGCCTGCAGCCCTCTCCTCCCACGCACAGTCCCCACAAAATCTCTGCGAGGTGGGCGTCACGATCCTCACTGCCCCTGCTTCGAATCCGGGGTAGAGGACAGAGTGCCTCTTGCCCCAGGCTTTGGGGGGTGGGCAATGATGCGAGCCCTTGGCCCCCAGGACTGCCGGCCCCTGGTCTCGTCCTACCTCTTCCTCCTGCTCCTGTCAGGCCTCTCCAGCAACTTCCTGTCCTCACCGGGTAAAACCCAGACTCCCGATGATGGTGTACAGGACTGATGACCTGGACCTCCTCCTCCTCCAGCCCCGCCTTGCCCAACACCCCGTCCCCAGCACAGGCTCCGTGCCAGGGCTCCTTCTTCTCGCCCTGGACCTCCCCTGGGCTCGTGCCCCTCCCGAGGCCCTTCCAGGACCCACCTGTGCCGAGATCTGCTTGTTGTCCAGGTCTGCAGAAACATGAACCGGTGTCTACCGGCCGACCAAGCACACACCTGCACTCCGACCCCAGCACGTGCACCCCTTCCTCATTCCCAACAGGACTACAATTTTACTCGAAAACACAGGCCCCCCCATCCATCGGGGCCCCGCCAAGCCCGCCCCGTCAGGCTACCCCACTCTCCTTGCCAGTGATTGGCTTAGGGAAGACTGTATGACACAGTTCTGGCCAATGAGGTGTGAGAAGCTCACATGACCCTGGGAAGGGTCTCCTTGCTCCGAGATGTTCAGGAAGCTGCCCTCCTTCTACCGGATGCTGTCACCCTGCAGATGACAACAGGGACTGCAGCAGTGATCTCAGAGCCGTGAGGGAGCTGGCTGAGGACCAGGCGGACGCTGCGAGTATGGAAGAACAGAAGGAACCCCTTCCCCCAGCCGGGATGGAGCACCGGACACACCCACCTGTCACCGGCTGGCCGCCGGCCTTCGTATCCAGGTGATTCACTTTCTCTCATTGTTAAAACCGTTTGGTCCATGGCTTTTTGTGACTTGCCCCCAAGAGCAGCATAGATCTTATAGGACAGCTGGAATGTCACTCCGCTGAAGGTGTCCCTTGAGTCATTTCTCATTTTAACTTGGCACTCCCTCACCTGGTCATTCTGCATCTTTGGGACACTGTTTGCCTCTGATTTACCGTGTGTGCACCTGCGTAGACTGTAGTCACACTATGTCCCTATTGCCTTCAGCATGTCACGTACAACAGTCCTATGGCGCATATCCCGTGGCTCACCTCCTATGGGTTACACCAGATCGCCCGACCGACCCAGCACTGTACAACTCCCCTTTCAGTACTTGGCACCATCTGAATGCTCCTGCTGGTTTTCTTGTTCTTGTCTTGTTCCCCATCTGGAGGTGATCTGCTTGACAACATGGACCCGTCCCCTTAACTGCTGCGTCTCTACGTCTAGCACAGTGCATGGCACACTGAGGTGTTCAACAGAGAGACGCTGGGTGGGAAGAAGTCTCAGTGGTTTCCCCCGGGTGCCCCCACGAGAAGCCCGCCTGGGCAAGAAGAGGGGGAGGAGCCTTAGACAAAGGCATCGTGTCAGTCACATTCAGAAGAAAGAGACGGACCAGGAGGAGAAACCAAGGGCAAAGCTCAGGAAGCCGCAGGTCAGAGGGCGGACACGTTGGATTCCCAGCATGAATGTGGCCTTTGGCTAGGAACTGAGATGTCTGTGTCATGTCACACGCACATGTGTGTGTGTGTGTGTGTGTGTGTCGGGAGGGGACAGGAAGACACGACAGCAAGGTCGAGATCAGCCAGCCTCCCGCCTCTCTTCTAACGGATACATTCAGGGCTCTCTGAGCCCCCAGGGAGCATCGAACACACAATACGGTGAATCCTCATAGGAGAAGAGCCGAGGACGGGAACGTGGACATTGGAAGCAGACGACCCCCGCCATGTCGGTGTATGCGCGTGTGCGAGAGGGCTTGTGTCACCTTGGGAAGGCCGCCTTTGGAGGTCACTGTTTCACTGTCAAATTATACTTTCGCAGCTACTTTACTTCAGAGTAATAGAGGAAAATGAAAACGGGTTTCCTTGGGGGTCCTGTAAGACGTATCATTTACTTCATTTTCTATTTCAAAAAGAGGCAAGAATTGAGTCTGTGTTTCAGCTGCCCTCTGAGTTTGCTGCTCCCGTGATCCATCTGTCTGTCTGTCCTGAGAAAGTGGACTGCTCGTAAGGCTCTTCGAGACCCCTCCCCCACCCCAAGAAAGCACTAGAAAGGGAAAAAGCTACATGGTCAGATAGTACGTTTCCCACAGTTCACACACACACACACACACACACACCCACAAGGCTGAAGTCCTATATTACAATCAGCAAAAAAAACTTAAGAAAAAACCTTTGATATTCAACAGTCGATCTGGATCAAACAAATTGTATTTATCACCATGATGAGCAAAAAATGCACTGTGTGAGAGGAGCAGTGGGTGCTCACAAAATATCTATTTTGCCTTGAGTTTGGACACTTCTCTTTTTTTTTAAAGTTTTTTTTTTTAAGATTTTATTTATTTATTTGACAGAGAGAGATCACAGGCAGGCAGAGAGGCAGGCAGAGAGAGAGAGAAGGAAGCAGGCTCCCTGCCGAGCAGAGAGCCCGATGCGGGACTCGATCCCAGGACCCTGAGATCACGACCTGAGCCGAAGGCAGCGGCTTAACCCACTGAGCCACTCAGGCGCCCCAAGTTTGGACACTTCTAAGAAACATAAAATAACAGCCATCAGGAACTGCTTTCTACGCACCTACCATGCGTTACTTTTAAAAGTAGATGCAGACGTTTACCCATTAAATCCTCCCAATGCTCCATGTTAGGGGTTCTGTCCCCATGGCATGGATGTGGAAACTGAGGCCCAGGAGAGGCTGCTTGCTCAGGGATCAGAGCTGGAGAAGGGCAGGGCAGGGGTTTGCACTCGGCCCCTCTGAGGCAAGGGGGCTTCTCAGCACAGAGCATAAGGACCTCAGTGCAGCCTACACAGGGAGAAGTCATGGTCCTGCCCCTGAAGGACATGACTGGGAAAAGCAAGACCTAAGTACATACGCCAGGATTTTGTATCCAGCTTACGGAGGCTCCGTTATGTTCTGGGTCTGTCTAAAGGCATGCTTGGTGGAGTCTGTGGTTCACACACCCGTGAAGCCTTGACCACACTCAGACACGGGACATTCCCATAGTCCCAGAAGACCCCCTGTGGCTCTTTGTGGTCCACTGGTCCCCCTGCCCCTGCGTCAGGCACCCGGGATGTGCTCTGCGTCACCAAGCATCAGGTACGGATTAGTTCAGATCGGCCTGATCCTTAGTCCTCAAGGCCATGGACAGGGAATGAGAGTAACACTCCGGGTCCCAGCCTGGGGTCCAGAGACCAGGGGCCTCGATCGAAGGCTTCCCTCATGACTTCTGAACATCACTCCCTATCATCTGGGGCCAGACTCTGCCCCTGCGAGCCCGGGGGCACTAGGCCTTCCAGCTCGGACAGTCATGACTCCATCATTTGGAGAATGCAGAGACAAGATCAGAGCCGAGGCGTCTTCTGATGTAACATAACGTTCCTCTGTCTGAGATCCCTCATCTGCAAAACAAGAATAGGTCATCTACTCATTTAACAAGTGTCTGGTTCGTGTCACCTGAGACCCGGGAGCTGTCCTGGGTGCTGGGGAGGGAGAGACAGACAAGTCGAGCAGCAAGCAGACAGAGGGCACATCAAGTCCCTAGGTGGGTTTGAAAGGAAGCCGGAGCCGGTGCGAGCGCAGGCAGTGGTGACAGAGGGGTGCTCTAAGAAGGCGCAGGGAGCCCCCTCACCCCGGACAGGCAGCATCTGAGCAGAGGCCTGATGAGGTGAGGAGTGAGGCACAAGGACGTGCACATCTCTGAAAGTGGAGGAAACAGGAGGGGCAAAGGCCCCGAGGCAGGGACTTTCTTGCCATATTCAGCAAAGAGAAGGCACGTGGGCACAAGGGTAGCCAAGAGGTTGGATGTTACCCGTGCTACGCGAGGACAATGAGAAGCTAAGGAGCCTGGAGCAAGGATGTGGCGCGTTCAGGCACGGTTAATAGGAAACCTCTGGCAGGATCGCGAGAAGCGGATACCACGTAGGGTCCGCCAAGCTGGTGCAAGAGCGACAGGAGGGTGGCACCAGTCAGGGTGAGAGAAAGGGAGGCAGCGAGAAGTGGCCCCATTCGGGCTGTATTCTGCAGGTAGCCTTGGGCGGGATCGGCTACTGGAAACGAGCCTGGATGTGAGAGAGACAGAAAAGCCAGGGGTTTGGTCTGAGAACACGGATGAAGGGCATTGCCGTCGCCGAGAGGAGGGAAGGCTGCAGGAGAGGCGGACCGGGGAAGAGAGAGGGTCTGGAGTTTGGGTTTGAAAATACTAAGTCTGAAATGTTCATTAGACATGCAGACGAAGATGCAAAGTGAGAAGCTGGGACCGGAGTGTAGCGCTGATGAGAGGGACTCGGGCTGCAGAAATCCCAGTACTCCCAGCCAGGACCCCAAGTAACACCCCTGCATGGAAGCCTCGAGCATGCCAACACTTAGAGGTCACGGCTAGGATGACTGAGTGCAGGACACTGAACACACGGGGCCAGTGTGTGACGAAGGGAGGGCACAGCAGAGAAGGCGTCTCGGCAGGGAAGTAACGGAGGTGCTGGGAGAAGTCGCAAGGTGCTTGTGACTGGTTATCGGTGCTGCCGCGAAGTCAGGTGAGGCGTGGACAGAAATCTGATCGCGGCATCGGCCACGCAGGATGCCCTGGAGACCCTGACACAGGGGCACTAGGGAGCCCAAGAGGCAAACACCTCATGAGGGCGGGCTCAAGGCAGAATGGGATTGGGAGGTCTTTTTTAAGGAGAACTTCTTTAAGGAGGTCTGCCATAAGTGGGGGCGTACAGTGGATGAGAGCACCTGTTTGAAGTGCGAATTAAAACAAACCACAGAATTCACTTAGCCTGGCACACAGTGGGGGCTCATCACTAGCCCAGTAATCATGATTTCCCTAACAGCAGTGGTAAGAGTGAATCAACGCAACTGCCACTCCGAGCTTCACCAGATCTGCTGGCGAATTGGCTGCAGACTGGTCTACAGTCAGGCGGCGAGTGTCCGTGAGTCCCAACCATCCGTCCAGCTCAAAGGGCTCATTTTCCCAACCTTCGCAGGTCGAACCCCACAGCCCCTCAGCCCCACACCAAACCCACCAAATACCCACGAGCAGTGTGGATACTGAGGTCAGAGAAGAAATCCATTGCCTGACCACCCGGAGCTTATGGCTGAGAACGAGCGAACGGAATCACCATTTCCCGAGTGAGCATCAAACGTAAGTTGTTGATAGAAATCCGCATCTTAATACTCCGGCACTCTTGACCGGTACCTGTCATGTAGCAAGAAGAAAACGGACCTCTTCAGGGAGGCTTTTCAATCCGGTCACCCGAATAAGAAAGAGGACAAAATCACAGACAGAAGTGCAAGTTAACAGTTGGCCAACCGATGGCAACACAGAGCAAAGCCTTTTTCGGAAAGAAGGAGTAGTTTCCCAGGTCCGAAGGTGGGGGTCCGTGACGACTTCTCTTACACACGTATGACCTCTCTCGTCCCCCTAGCTCCATGGTGGGTAGATAGGAGGGAGGAAGGCAGGAAAAGCAGGGGAGGCAGGGGTACTTCTCTAAAGATGAAACCCAGCAATACTGCATTTTGCGGCATATGAAACACGATAGCGTCTGAGATTCTCAGTCGCCGCAGGTGGCAGGTTTTACAACTGTCCCCAGCACCGTACCCTTATCCTTTGCCCTCTTGGTGCTTGCAACCTGGATGAGCTGAACCCCAGCAGACCTGAAGTCTCACGAGCAAGGACAAAGTGCTTGTGATGGCCTGCGATTGAGATACGGGGCTGTTTGTCACGTAGGAGTAACTAACTGATGCACTCGGTGATGACGTGTTGTGAATCTCACCGTAGAAACTACAGCTTGTGCCATGACCAATGCGCAAGAAGTACGGACAGAGAGGATGGACAGCCGCTGGAGGTTCCTGAAAAGCTACTTACCCGACTACGTGTAAGTCGCTCTGAATTTTCTGTCCTGTTCTGTTGCATCCCAATCCATTCACTCCTCTCAGTGGCATTCCGTGTGAGCCGTCCCATGCCATCCGTTTTTACAAAATGCCGGCGAGAGCCCAGAAAAAGTGGCCCTTAATTTGCACCTGAGCATTGTGGGAAAGTTATTGCTGATCCCATTTTACAGATGAGGAGACTAAGGCTCAGTTAGGTCACCGGGTTCGTAGTGGAGAGGGAGAGCCAGCGCTCCAAGCTCTTTGCTGCCCCAACAGTCTTCTGTTGTACTCTCCCGTTGCGACCTCTGATCCCCTCTCTTTATTTCGTTTATTCTTGGCTTTCACTGAAAGTATTCTTAAAATAAGAGACGTGGGTTATTCCTGGCTGAATAAAAACCAGAGACAGAATCCAGTCAGCCAGGTCCCGGTTTCAATCCAGAGATGTAGAAGGCTGCAAAGAGCATGCCTCCCACCCTTTGTCAAACTCGCGGAGCTAAAGTGTCTTAAACCCATAGGAGAACGGAGCTGTGGGGCTCCAGACCACGCTGGAATCTGGAGAAAGACACATGCCCACCGGGAGAAAGGGAGACTGAGCACGCGCATCCCTGGGCAGACGCTGCAGGACGCCGCATAAGCCAATAAAAGGAAATCCGGGTGAAAACTGTTACAGGCTCGCCAAAGACCAAGTAGGGGCTACTGCGAGTAGGGGGAAGGCCCTTGGATCTAGAAATGTAGGGGAGTCTGTACCCCTGGTGAGCTCTGTGAGTCCCACCAGGACTTGGGATGGAAGACAGGGTAAGGGCTGGAGACAGCTTCCCCTGGGGCCACCCTGGGCACGGGTGGAATCCCCTACATCTAAAGGAAGCAGTCTGCATTCGACTGAAGCTGCTTTCTTAAAAACTCGTGCATTACTCTGGCAAAGAGCCATACGTTCCGGTTAAACTGTAGACAGTGAGAATCTCCAGGACCCAACGTGCCCCTGTCACGTTAGCGGGCCCTCAGAGGACGCCAGGCTTTCGTGAACCAGATGCATCCAGCTCTCGGATTTCCTGGTCTGCCCCTTCCCTTCGGTTAGTAAGCATGACCACGCCACCTTGGTCATCTGCGCTGTCCCTGGAGCGTTCCTGAACCTAACACCCTAACACCGTGGGACTTCGGAAGCATAACCCGAGTCTTAGCTCCCTCCTCCGCGATGCCATTTGGCCTCCCTGGGCACAAAGCGAGAGTTTGCGTCTAAAACGGATCCTCCTCTTCCCGACGGCCCGTGCAAACGGCAGCTGGGCTCCGAAGTGAACAGAGGTAAAACCGCACCCCGCCGGCGTTACACAAGAAGGGCTCGGTTTTCGTTCATAAGGCACAGTTTGTGCCTTAACCAACTGAGCCACCCAGGCGTCCCCACAGTTTGTGCCTTGATAAATCGCAGTTTCTGATTTCTAATACAAAAGTACACACGGTGCCACGGATGTCCGTGAGTCATGTGCGCGGCTGACATGTTACACACAGCAGCGGGGGGCGTGGCGTCTGCAGGCCATTCCGTCCTCTCTCTGCTTGGAGCGCTCGAGGGAAGCAGGGGACTCGGGGGTGTCCGCTCCTCCGGCGGCTGTCCCTGCCTACACTTTCCGTAAGGACAGCGCGGAGTCCCTCCGACAGTTCACGGGCCCAGGGCCGCCCTGGGGCCTCAGCCCGCTCTTCAGCGCCTTCCTGAAGGGGGAGAGGTCCACGAAGCCAACAGACCCCTTCGCCTGCCCCTAAAGGACACACCACGAGTCTCTGATGACGGCGGGTAGACGCTTACAGCATGTTGTGCCCACAGGTACCGGCTCACACTTCACCAGGCAGGGGAACAGCCGACGATCAGACGCACCATCCCTACCGTGTGTGTGTGTGTGTGCAGGTGTGTATGTCAATGCGAGTACACGATATTCGGGGCCGAATGCATACAGTTGAATCGTCAAGAGTTAAATAATCCTGCGATACAGTTCTGAGTCCTCCGGGCCTCTAGTATGGTCATGAAAACAAACACAAACATCAGGACTGAAATCGGTGGCGACGTCTGCGTCTCCCACCCGTGGTACAAGCTGCTTACGTATTACACAGAAATGGGTATTGATTCTCCTAGAGCACTCTGGGAGAAAATGTCCAAGGACTCTGGCTACAGGAACCTTGTATCCATCTCTTTTATCTTCACATGCTAAGACCTGCCCTATTCACGCTTACTTCTCGGCCCTCCTAGATTGGAAGGCAAGGCTTTTGAGGACAAGCATGTTGCCTTATTTGATTCTCTGCAGCCAGGATCGTGGCCTGGGGCCATGAGAGAGACCGAGTGGCTGCCCAACTGTGAGCCCTGCCCTGCCCCCCACAATCCCCCAGCCAACAAGCCCTCAGCAGCCCTGTGGTCCTACCAAGGCCCCTGCCCTCAGGAGACTCCCCGCGTTCTCCCTAAACCAGGTCTGAGCACGACTTTGCACTCAGTCATGTTTCTTTCCATCCATTCTTTCTGGCTTCCTGAGCTCGACCACACCTGGGAGGCACCCTTTCCTCACCTCTACAAAGCGGTCAGCCCGGAGCCAGCCCGTACCTCCTGGGCTGTCCAGGCCCCTCAGCCAGTGCACGCCTTGGGGCCGGCGGGCAGAACGGAGGCCGCTGAGCTTCTGTCCTTTCCCATCTAACACACGATCCACTGCTGACCTCTGAGGTCCTGGTGCTGAAAGAGACCTCAGAGATTATCTGATAGGGCCCCACGCAGAGATGCAGCCTGGGCAGCCTGGGGCCGGGCAGTGGGGAGAACAAATCCGTCTTTTTTTTTTTTTTTTAAGATTTTTTATTTATTTTTTTATTTGACAGAGAGAAATCACAAATAGGCAGAGAGGCAGGAAGAGAGAGAGGGGGAAGCAGGTTCCCTGCTGAGCAGAGAGCCCGATGCGGGACTCGATCCCAGGACCCTGAGATCATGACCTGAGCCGAAGGCAGCGGCTTAACCCACTGAGCCACCCAGGTGCCCGACAAATCTGTCTTAACGGCACAGAGAGTTCACACGAATCTGGGGGTCAAACTCAGGCGCAGTGAGGAGACCAGTGATGACGTACGGTGGGTCCTGGGGAGGACCCCGAGGGCACAAAATGAATCCAAGGGTCCCGGCCCTGGAGGAGGCCGTGATTGGTCGAACAATCACCTACAGGGTGGTCAGGCCTGCCTGGCTTGAGTCCACTTGAACTACAAGGAGGGGCTGCTGGGCACGGGCAGCTGAGGCGCCCAGGACACCTCCTGCCCTGGAGGGCCCCCTGACCGCCCCCTCTTGTTCGACTTCATCTCCTGCTTAATCACTGGCACTAGGGCAGGGCACAATCCCCGCGTTCTGCTTACTGGGCCGCGCCTATGCAGAAAGGAAAGAATTCTGGTCCTTTCCCACTAGCAGGGAAAAACAATCTCTGCCCAAATCATATTCAGCAAGGTTTGAGTCCACCTTCCCAAACAAGTGCTTCCGAAACTGTCTTTGCCCCTTAATCCAAATGACACCAGCAAATGAGGCCCGAGGTGATGATTTATTGTCAAGTTTAGCATACGCTTATCTGCGGAATGTTTTCATGTTCGCACCTCGTCCCCTGACACAGGGAGATTTTAAAAGCTCTACCAACGCTTGTTAGTTTAGGAAGGGATCCAAGCCCTTCGTTTTCATCAAACGGTGCCCCAGAAGGGATTAGGAGCTGTGGATCGGGTGAAAGCCCAGCATATGGCCCTGCCCAGCCTCCCGCGCCCGCGCCGACCGCACTCCCGGAGCCTGCTGGAGAGAGGCGCCAGTAATTAGCTGCCACTGGCACGGATACCAGAGTCACAAGCTTAGGTGTTCGGGGCTTGCACATCAATTAGTCCCATAAGAGAAGAGCATTTTGGCAGGATAAGCATATTCTCAGGGGAACGAGAAGGTTCATGCTTTCCAAACTTATTTTGAAAGCACTGACTTAGGAGAATTTCTCTTAGAGCAGAAACTTTTCTAGAAAAAACAGTGAATTATGAACCCCGGGTGGACAAACTGGCAGCTGAGAGATGTTATCTCTGAGACTCCAGGTAAAGGGAAAACATGGATGCAGAAGAGGGTCTTGTGCAAGGTCCGAGCCGGGAAGCGCCCGCCGAGACCAGATGCGCTGGCGGCTGCCAGGAGAGGGCTGGGCGTCCCCAGGCGTGCTCCAGTGACCAGCTCTGGAGAGCCCGGCCTGGTTCTCAGTCACGGGGTTTAGGAAGCAGTGCCTCGCCGTGCGGAGTCCCCAGACGTTCCCCGATGGCCTCTGTGTCCGTCCCAGCCTGGCCTGGGCTACGTGACATTCTGGGGATCAAAACTCTGCTCCGGCCAGCCCGAGAAGTAGCCCCATGGTGAAGTTAAAGCAGTTCATGAAATGACTCAGCTTTGTGGAGCCTCCACTTAACATCCAGGGCATGTAAAGGTGATCGCACCTGGTATTCTGTCCTACTATTTCTCACTAATACAGCTAACTGGCCTAATGCATATCTCGTAGATCTCAGTTCCCATGCAGGTAGACTGTACATTACCCTCACAATTGGCCTGGGATGCAGCAGCAGAGCGTTGGCTCAATAACCAAACCCCTCCCGGACTGGGGGGGGCGGAGACCCAAACGAGGAAGAGGTCGTCTGCTGTTGGGGACTGTGGCAAACTCAAGGGAGACCCCAAGCCCAAGGCAAAGGGGACAGTTCTCCTCCACGGCCTACCCCGCCACACGAGAACCCTGGGGTTGCATCCAGAGATCCAACTTCGCGAGGGAAACGGGAAATCCAGGGTTTTGGTAAAACTGACTAGTTTTTGAATGTTGGCATCTAAGCATATATATTTTACAAAGTACTTTCCTGGCCAAACAAAGCATGTCTTGAGGGCTGTATCTGCCTCAGAGCCTACTGTTTCATGGCCTCTGGCCCAAGGACATCCGGATAGACAGCTGACCCTTGAACGATAGAGATCTGAACTGTGTGGAAGTGCCTACAGGTGGCTTTCCCCCATAAATACAGTATGTCGTGTGAATGTATTTTCTCTTGTGATTTTCTTAACAACATCTTACTTCCTGGGGCATACTTTACTGTGAAAATACAGCGTAGAATACACAGAACATACAAAATATGCATTCATCGACTCTTACGCTATCAGTGAGGCTTCCTGTCAATAGCAGACTATTTTAGGAGTCAGAATTCTACTGTGCATGAAGTGGGGGGCTTGGTGCCTCTCCCACGGTGTTGTTCAGGGGTCCCCAGAACAGGATGGGAGCTCAGTGGTGCAGCACAGAAAGTTTTGATTTTGTTTCGCTTTCCACGCGACACATCGAATTTTGAGGTCCGTGCGTGGCTTCAGTAGACCACATGCTTCAGTGCTTACTAAACCCTTCCTCAGCTCCGCAGACTCTACCAGAAATAGGAAACAGGTCTGTCTTGCTTGCCAGTGCGGGTCGGCTCACAGTGGCTGCTCTAGGGAGCTCTGTCTTGGGGAGGAATCTGGGCTCTCGCCAGAAGGAGTGCCGGAATTGATGAGTGATGTCCACGCGGGCAAGGGTAGGAAGTGGCATCCCTGCACAGGTTTTTCTTATTCTGTATTATTTACATAATATTTATGAAACCAAAGTTCATTTGCCCAATGCCCTTGAGAAAGATCATTCAGCCTGAACCAAGGCCAAGTGCAAGCTCTAGAATCAGAGCTGGTAAAGCCTGCAAGATTCCTAGTAGTGTTCTGTCACTCAAAGAGGCTGTCCAGGAAGGCACATGAGAAACCAGCCATCCAGAGGAGTGACCTTCTGATACACAGGCTGTCTCCGCACAGGGCTGTCTGCTTCTCTATGCATAACTGTGCTCAACGGAGAAGGAGCTGGAGTGTAACCCGAATATTTATTAAATGTTAGACACCAAGGGTGTCAGGAACTCATTGATACATTCCTCTCTCTCTTCTTGGGAACTTATGCCCGGAGCAAAGATACGCTTGAAGCCCTTGATGACGGAAAGTGCTCCGCTGTGCAGAGCATGAAGGGATGAGTTTATGAGGGCGATCGCTTGGGGCTGAGGGCTTCAGTTTTTAAAAAGAGGCTGCTACGCTGAAGCTTAGAAGTGGTCAAGTACCTACAGCACATTTGGGTTGGGGGCTTGTGGAACGCTACCCCAACGCCGTAGGAGGAACGGGAGTGAACAGAAGAGCTTAAAATCTGAGATTTTCTTTTAGCATTTCAGGTTCAGCCTTAGATGTCTCCATGGCAAGTTAATCCGAGAGCTGTTTAGAAGATGTAATCAGTAAAAAATGAATAAACTGACTGTGTGACTATAAATGATCTTTTACTGCTGGAAACCCATCCTCCCTGAAAACGGAAGGGATAAAGGTCCGTGTGTGTAAAGACAGCTGAATGAGCCGTTCCGTCCACCTGAGAAATCCTGTTCCTTTGTTTTCAGCTGAGACAGAATTTATACTCCCAGGAGCTGCAAAAGGCAGCGTTACTCTCCGGAAGTCCATACTGACCCGGCCATACACATCCACAGAACGCTGGTAAGCTGCTCATGCTACCTTCCTGCATCTTGGGGGAAATCGGTGAGCTTCTCAGGGGACTCCTTCCATCTACGGCTGTCCCGTCGCGTGGGTCCCTGTGTCCCGCCGTGTGGGTCCCTGTAACTCTCGGCTGGAAGAGGCGTTCTAGCCCTTCTTTGTGGGGCTTCTTTTTATGTCCCTTGGCTCCTGACATGAGTGAATTTCTCCACAGATACTTGAAATGTTTAAGAGAAAACAGGGCACATTTGTGTCACTGGGAGACAATTACCTTCATCTCAGGATATGCTTAACATGAGTCGATTTGTAGATCATCCAGGGAGGGGAGAACCCACATGAATTCATACGCGGGAAGAGCTCGTACGTCGACGCCTAAGAAGCGCCTGATAAATGCTAGCTATTGGCATACACAAAATCGGCCTCTTAGGCTCGTTTTGAACAGCAGATTACCCAAGATTCCCCAGAGTGACGGCTGGGGTAGGATTAGAACCCAGGCCCACCAGACCCCAAGCTTGCCCTCGCCCATGAATGGTGGCATCATCTCCGGCACCAGGGAGCCCCTTGCCCCATGAGCCTGCATCCGCCGTGCGCTCAGAGAGCACCTGCTCTGTAGGGCCAAGCTCGGTGCTGGGTGATGGGGAGGCAGCACGAGCGACATCAGCCAGGTCCCACCCCCTGTGGAGCTGGCAGCCTGGGGATGAGGATGGATGAATGAACCAAGAAACCAACACGTCATAACACCCTCCACCCCTTGATGCCCAAAGCAGTGCCCCGCAGTAGTGTTTGCTCAGGCCGTGCACGTGGAAGGGACGTGAGTGGGAAGTCGTGGACTGTAAGGAAAGACCGGCCCACATGGGGTCCTTCGGCCCCAAGGGAAGTCACCCCTCTGCTCCTGCTGATGGCTGATGATTGCTATGAATGAGCTCCCCAGACCACGGGGGGTACTGGGGTTGGGATGAAGAACAGGAAGCCCTTCTGTCTCTCCCAGATAACCATCACAAAACGTCTTCTTGCACGGTCACCGTTAACTCACTGAAGAAGGTCCAGACTCGGCCACAGCGGAAACACGCAGATTGGAGCCCTTGCGCTGGGGCCCAGACCCACAACTCCCCGAGAAGGATCTGGAGAATGGGAGCTCCCCTTGTGCTGTTCTCCGACACAAATCCACTCTCACATTAACAGTGAAAAGCCTGAGCAGGCAGCCTAATTCCCCGATGAGCCGTGCTCGCCCAGCGTGCGTGCCGGGCCAGACACAGCCCCGAGATCCCAGCCATTTCTTCTCTCACACCAGACGTGAGGTTCGAGGGACCGACCACGTAGTGATATTTGTTTCTTCGGGATATTGTTTTTAGACGTTTTTGAAGTTCATACTTTCAGCTGATGCTTGCTGAGGGCCCACTGTGCGCGGAGGCTGTTCTAGCTTCAAGGGGATCAGGCGCAAAATGCCCTACGCTCCCGGGGCCGCCAACCCAGAAGGTGTGGCGACCAGCGGGTCTGTTGTTGATGTACATACAGCTCGTGCGGGCACGCTCCCTGACCTGGCTCCCGATCTCTGATCTTCCCTCCTCCACCCTGCTTACCAGCCGTGTCACATCAAGACAGAAGAGGGGTTCTAGCCACATTCATTCCTAAGACCAGATACAGGCCCCTATGGATTTAACAAAAAGCACACAAATTGAGCAGAGTAAGAAGCTACCACAGAAGATGACGTGACGGAACTTGGCCCAGCTCCCTCGTCTGAGATGCCCCTCTCAGGCTGTGTGCAAACACCAGGCCAGGAGGGATGTGCCAGGACTAATGACCCAAACCCTTGTTGTGTTGGGAAAAACACTTTCATACCTAGGTTCACATCACCATGTAGGATACGCACAAAACCAGCCTACGTATCCCTGCCCAAACAGATGTCAGGGAACATCAGGGGCTTCTGCTTCTAAAATCAAGCTCAGGGCCAAGGGGACTGGACATTCCTTAGCCAGGGGGAGCCAAATCAGATCATGTTCCCTGCCCTGATTAGTATCTGCACCCCAGAGAGCTGGCATTCTAGAAAGTCCATCACTAAACGTGGCTTATGTTTATATGACAAACACTTCAAACTAGAAGCCTCCCTCTACCCACTCTGCTTGAGACTGATTTCATAAGGCACGGACGGGCAATGAGCTTACTCCTGAGTCTAAGACAAGGTTGTGAGGCTGCAATTTTTCCCATCTGTTTTGGAGTTGAGAAACTGAGCAGCATGAATTTACAAACCTCTATTTAAACACAACAACAAAACCCCAACAGAGGTGGCCCAGAATGCTCTTATCTCCCAACCTATGAAGCTCTGGGAGTTTCAAGATATTCCCAAACTTTCTTCTTCCACAGATATAGCTTCAGAACACTGTATCACTAGGAGGGCAGAACCATGTGATCAGCTCAATAGACAAAAAAAGCATCTGATAAAACCCACCACTCCTTCATGTTGAAACACTCAACCAACTAGGAATAGAAGGGAATTCCACAGCATGATAAAAGACCAAAAAAAAAAAAAAGGAAAGAAAGAAAAAAAAAGAAAAAAACACACAGCTAACATTTTACCTAATGGAGACAAAGTGCTTTCTCCTGGAGATCAGAGAAATGACAAAAACGTGTATGCTCACTACTTCGATTCAACATTTTTTAAAGATTTATTTATTTGAAGGAGAGAGAGAGGGGAAGAGAATGCACGATTAAGGGGAGACCCCCCCCACCACTGAGTCCAATAACTCAACACGGGGCTCGATCCTAGGACCCTGAGATCATGACCTGAGCCAAAATCAAGACTCAGATGCTTAACCAACGGCCACCCAAGTGCTCTTCTACTCAATATTCTACTGAGATTCTAGCCAGGGCAATTAGGCAAGAAAGTGAAATAAGAGACTTGCAGATTGGAAAGGAAGAAATGAACTATTGTTCTTTATAGGGGACACAATCTGGTATATAACAAATCCTAAGAAATCCACTTAAAAAGAGTTACCACTAATAAACAAACCCAGCAAAATCACAAGTTACAGGGTCAATATGCAAAAACCAACTAAGTGTCTCCACACCAGCAGGGAACAATTTGAAAATAAAAACCACTAAATGATCCCATTCACAATAGCACCAAAAGAATATGATACTTAGGGACAAACTTACAAAAAAAGAAGTGCAAAACTTACACTCTGAAAATTTAAAGTATTGTCACAAGAAATTAAAGGCCATACAAATGGGAAGCTATCCCACACCCATGGTCAGAAGACTTAACGTTAAGATGGTAATACTACCCAAGTCAATCTACAGATTTAATGAGAAACTGATCAGAATCCCCAAATTCCAACTGGTCTTTCAGTAGAGATTGACAAACCAATCCAGAAATGCATATGGAAAGTTAAGGGACCCAGCAGAGACAAAACAATCACACACACAAAAATAAATAAATAAACAAATAACCAGAGCTTGAGGGCTCACTAATCGCAGTTACAGAACTCACCACAGAGCAATGGTAATCAACAGAATGTGGTACCATCGTAAAGAGAGACTTAGCGTTCATTGGAATAGAACTGAGAATGCATAAATTAAATCTTACATGTATGATCAATTTCTTTTTGAAAAGGGATGCCAAGACATCACTAGAGATGTCTTGAGAGACATCTAGAGAATTCACTAGAGAAAGAACAGTCTTTTCCCAAATGGTGTCGGAACAACCGGATGGCCATATGCAAAACAGATGAATTTATGTACTTAGCTCCCGTGATGCACAGAAATGAACTCAAAATGGATCATAAACCTAAATATAAGAATTAAAACTATAAAACTTTGAGAAGAAAACATATGAGAAATATCTTTATGAACTTGGGCTAGGCAATTATTTCTTAGATACAACAGCAAAAGTATAATCTGCAAAAGGAAAAAAAAAGACAAAAAAAAAACCCAAAAAACAGATAAATTGGTCCTTGTCAAAACGAAAAACTTATACTCTTCCAAAGACCCTGTCGTAAAAAAAAGAAAAAAGAGCCAAGTGGTTACGAAAAAGGCAAAACACAGACTAGAAGAAAAGACTTTCAAATTCCATAATGGATAAAGGACCTGTAACCAGAGGAAGAATTCTCAACATTTAATAATATACAGCAAACAAGCCAATAAGAAAAACAGGCAAAAGATCGGAACAGCCATTTCACCAAAGATCGGTGGACGGCAGATGTCACATGAAAACTAGTCGACATCACTCATCTATAAAGGACAAGTCAAAACGAAAATGGCATACACGCGCTTACCCAGTGGCCGGGCTAAAACTAAGAAGTCTGAGCATTCTAAGTGCTGACAAGGATATGGAGGAACTAGCGCCCTGATGACAGGAGCGTAAGATGGTCCAACCACTTTAGAAACCATCTGGCAGGTTCTTAAAAGGTTATCGTACACTTACCAAATGATTCCATTTTTTCTAATCCAAAAGCTTACGTCCAGACAACACCCTATATGAATGTTCACAGCAGCAAGAGTGGTGACAGCCGAGCACTAGGAACAAGCCAAGTGCTCATCAACAGATGCAGGATCTGTGGTATGGCCGTACGGCGGCTGCCATTCGGGGCTACTGATATACAACCGCATGCGTGACTCTCAGATTCACTGTGTGGGTGTGGGATGCCAGACACAGGAAGGAACGCACTCTCTACAATCCCATCTCTACAAAACTCCAGAAAATGACGATCCTTCTTAAGAGACGGAGAAAAGATAAGCGTTTGCCTGAGGACGATTGGAGAGCTGGACAGGAGCGGCACATTACAAAGAGGCATGAAGAAAGTTTGGGGCTTGAGGATATGTTCACTGTCTTGAGTCTGGTGATACGACTTGGAACGTCAAATTTGTATGCTTTAAACATGTGCGGTTTGCTGTCTATCCCTTATACCACCAAAAGAGGTTAGAAAAATGGTCACATGTGATAGCGGCCTCCACACTTTGCCTTGGTACCTAAATCCACTCACACCTGTGCGTTCCGCTTTGGGTAAGTGACCCCATTAACTACTAAAGTTTGTGCCAATTATTTGAGTTCTTCAGGAAACCCAGTGAATCCGATTATGGAACTGATACGCTCTGCTCCCCACCAGGGCCGCCGGGCAGGAGTTTAAATTGTGAGCCAAGCACCACAACATCAACGAGGGTCCCTTTCCCTCCTACTGAACACGAAATAAAGATGTCCCCAGGAGGCCCAGGCCCTGCCTGATATCCGAGACTCGTTCACAGGCCCAAGACTCTAGCACCCACCTCCCCCGACCTTGGACCTGAGCAGGGCAGGGTGGAGAAGAGCGCACAGGAGGCACCGGGAGAGGAGGGCAGGAGCACACGGCCGTGCTGACCTAGAGAGACAGGCAGGAGGCTCGAGGCCCCCTCTGGCTCATTCCAAGATCTCTCTGCATTACGCATAAACAATTCCAGAAGGGCAGCTCTTAATTGGAGATGCCAGAGACAGAAAAGAACAAAAGAGCTGATTCATATGGAAATCGCAGTGGTGCTGACGGGAAGAAAGTGCTGGGAAGGCCGCCCTGCCCATCCCCTGGCCAACAGGAAACGCATGCCCCGTCCCCAATTAGGAAGGAACAATAAAAGTCCTAATCTCGGGCATAGAGGAAGACAAAATCGGGCAATAACAGCCAAGCTGCCTGACAACTTGTTCTTAGCTGCCTGGCTCCTGGTGGTGGGCAAAGGGAAGGAAATTCATGCCCAGAAATAGAAGAGCCGTGTTCTCTGTAGGAATTTTTGCCAGGCATTGCTGAGAGAGAAAGAAATCGCCTTAAGCCTCCTTTGGATTTCTCTCTGTCTCCTTCTACATAAAATTAGGATCCGTCTGAGAGCTTCTTGGAAGCCTGTCATAGCCCAGCCCCGACAAGGACCTTTCGCGAGAAGTCAGTGCAGAGAGCCTCGTGAACGCCTCTTCATCGACACCTGTGGGGTCCTGACCACGCCCCCGGTCCCACCCCCATCTGCGATGCAGAAGAGTCTTCCCTTTCCTGTCCTGCTTCCCAGGGCAGGAAGGTCAGACCGGCAGCCCCAGGCCAGATGTGCTCTGCAGAGATCTTCCAAATGAAGGACTTGCCACCATGTAAAAGTCAACACTCTTACACAAATATCTGGGTCTCCAGAAACATCTGTCTTTATAACGTCTGTCTACAAAAGGAGCGAAGAAATAGAAGAACGGCTTGTCCACTTTTTGGTGTGATGAACTTGGACAGGCAGTGGACCAATGCTTACTCAAAACACACTGAGCACAATGACTCGGGTTCCTGCACCGTATGACGCGGTGACACTCGCGCCCACCATGTGGGGCCGTGTGGGTGGATCGCGGTGCTGTGTCTGAAACAAGCAGAACGGAGTCTGGCACGGTGTCGCTGGGTGTGTTAGCCTGTGCGGCTGTGACTGTCCACTCAGATAGACCCTGGGGACAGGACCCCCATGGGACATAGACCCTGTTCTCAAGCGGCAGACGTACCACCATGCACAAGGATGGGCTATGAGACAAGTCCCTAATACGTGTATCCACCTGGGGACCCATGGAGGGGGGAACCCATGGGGTGCATAAAAGCCTGAATGAGATGATGCATGGAGTGGGTGGTCCTGAGCAAAAACCAGAGGGCAGCAGGACGTCCAGAGGTGCAGGGGACAGGGAGGGGAGCTGGGCACAGGAAACAGAATGAGCACAGGAAGAAGATGTGCAGAACTCCAGAGAGGAAGGCAGAATCTGAGGAGAGAGACCAAGTCCAGATGAGCCCCTGGATGCAACTTTGCCTGAAGCCACCCCTGCTCTATTAGTTGCACAACTCAATACATTGCCCCTTTGTTGGCTTAAGACAGTGGATTTGGGTTTCTGTGACTTGAAACCAAATGAAAACAAGACAAAACAAAACCCATGAGTACAGGATGTCAACACTACTGACCCACTAGCCACTACCTACCACACCTGTCCAAGCCCCTCCAGTGACACCAGCTCCAAATTGTTTCTCCAAGGACCATGTTAAGGGCACACCAACCTTCCAGCTTATCCACTCTACAAATCCAACCACCTCGGGGAACATGGGCTCACATGACCTTTTGTAGGTGCTGCCAAACCCAGAAAAGGAGCTTCTCCATCAAAGTTGGTGTCCTCCACAGGGGACACTGGGTTCTCTTGGTGACCAGCTCCCCACACATTGCTCAGCAAGTAGCAGAAAACTCTGCATTTTTTTACCCACTTCCACCGCCTTCCCTTACCCTTCTCAGACAAACTCTGGAAACAAGATCCTTCCCTGGGGTAGAGAAGGCTTTAAAATGTTAAAGCCCTTTTATGAGGTCTTTAGCATCTCATTATCACAAGTCCAGCCAACACCGGGAGGCTGGGAACTTAATTATGGCAGCCAAAAGATGGAGGGTACCATCTTCAAGACCAGCATGAGCTTACATTGATTTCTCTCCGCACGTGGAGGAGTTCCTCCCCCGCTGACTGAGGTGTGGCTGGCTACTGGGGTTCCAGAAACAGGACTTCTCTGACAAACAGTGCAATTAGCGACACATGAGAACATAAGGCCATCACTGAGTCAGAAGGATAGACAGTCAGGGATTAAATCATAATTACAACATGGAAATTGCATTTTTTTTTCCTTCCTCTGAAGACCTTTAAAGAAACTTAGCAAAGACAAGAAAATATGTTAGGGGGGGGCATAAAGACCCTCCCCCAAGATATCTATGCCCTCCTCCCCAACACCTGGAAATGTGGTACCTTACAGTGATACCTTTGTAGGGGGGTAACCTGTGGCCCCGAAGTGCTCTGTCCAAGTTCTAGTAGCCCCTGCTACCTGGGAACATGACCTTATCTGGCAATGGGTGTTTGAAGATGTAATGAAGGATCCCGAGATAAGATCATTCTGAGTTCAGGTGGCTCCTCAGTCCACTGACCAGCACCCTTATAAGAGAAGAAGGCCATATGGAGATGCAAAGGCAAGACCCAGTGAAGACGGGGTCAGAGACCGGAGAAGGGACACAGCCACAAGGCCAAGGACACGGGAGCCACGAGAAGCTGAGAAGAGGCAGGAGGGATCCTCCCCTAGAGCTTCTCGAAGGAGTAGACTCCTGCCAATACCTTGATTTCAGACTTCTGGCCTCCAGATCTGGGAGAAAATAAATGTCCGTTGCTCTAAGCTACTGAGTTTGAGGAAACTTATTCCGGCTGCTCTAGAAAACACACATACACACACACAGGAAAGTTAATTCATTTAAGGATTTGAGATGAAAGGATTAGCCTGAGTCATCTGGGTGGGCCTAATGTAATCACCAGAGTCCTCGGTAAAGAGAGGCAGGAGGGTAGAGTTGGAAACAGGATAACAGAACCAGAGGCAGAGAGGAAGAGTGAGACGGACAGCAGGGTAGAAAGAGGCTCCAGTGCTGACCGGAGACGGGGGAGCGTCCACAGCCAGCAATGCAGGGGCCTCTAGAAGCTGGAAAACGCAAAGAGACAGGAATGCAGGCCCAAGGACCCACTTTAGACTCCTGACCCGTACAGTCAGATAACAAAAGTGCTTTAAGCTACAAGGTTCACAGAAATTTGTTACAGCAGCAAGTGGAAACTAATACACCACCTTCCAGGTGATGAGGAGGAAACATTCGACAAACATCACAGATTTCGGGATCAGAAAGCCCCAGAATGAGGCTCTGCTCCTAGTCATGGAGGGGTCAGAGGATGACCCTTCCAGATGACCAGGGGCCACTGCCTGGGAACTCTGTCCTCACATTCACTGCCCCCAGGGACTTACTCACCTGTCTACGTGCCCGCTCCTCGTGTACAAAACAATAGTAGGATCACCTGCCTTGAAGTCTTGTTGTGAAGACAAGACGGTCCCGTATTTCTAACATCCTCATTAAAATAGCACCCGTCACCTACTATGTTCTCAACCAATGTTGACTGTGAATTCCCATTAGCTCAGCTGTCAGTTCCCAACAACAGAATTCATACTGTTCTACCTCTGCAGCTCCCAGAGCACCTGATTCATTGCCCCCACACGTCCATCATCAGTTAAGTATTTGTGGAACAAGAACTGTCCCCAGGAGAACAGAAGCAGATTGGGTCATAGTGCCAGAGCCAGGTCTTTAATGCCATGTCCCCCTGCCCCCTTCTTTGAAGGCTTCCAGTAATAGGACATCACTGGAGATGTTCCGACGAGGACCCAGTAACCACTCTTGGCCTGTCCTCTCTGGGAAGCTCTAGCATTCAGGCGTCATTCATTGATAGATTCCACAAATACTCACTGAGCACCCACCATGTTCTACATTCTGCTTAGGACTGGGGAGAGCATCGCTAGTAAGACAAAGCCATAGACTCTGTAGACCTTGCAATCATGTCGGGGTTAAAATACACAGATATGAATGGGTATTCATACATAGCTATGAAGATACGCAGAAATACAGATATGAAGGTGTATTGATCTGTTACAGATCCAGTGCCAAGTGACTTCCTTCAGACAGAAGCTTATTTATTTATTATCCCCAAAGCTCCATCGTGGGACTCCATCACATGTAGATTTGACAAGCAAATACTCAATGACATGTGCTTGAAATGACTGGAGGCTGCATTGGAGGACACTTCCAGTGGAAGCTCTGAGGGAGAGGGATAAAAGACAGGCACGTGTCCCACCACCAACTCTGTTTCGGTCTAACTTACGATGATACCCCGAGCTCTCCCTTCCAAACTGGCCTTGCCCGATGAAGCCCCAGGAGATCTGGCCACAGCTCGAATGCAAGGAGACAGTTTTTTTGTTTGTTTGTTTTTGTTTTTAAATATCAACTGTGTTTTGAATTTCTTGAAGCCAGGTGTCCTCTGAGGGATTTTCAAGGACTCCTTTGATTACTGGTACTTCTGCCTCTGGGTAGATGCTGTCTTCCCCTGTGGAAGGTTCCACACTGTGTCATGATCATCCCTGTTTTATAGACAACAAATGGGGCTCAGAGAGGGGAAGCGATTTGTCCAAGGTCCAACAGAGAGGGAGACGGAGTCAGGGTTTGAGCCGATTTTGACCTTCGGAAATCTGAACCGAAGGGATTCACTAAACATACACGTTCTCTTTCTTTATAGTGAGCTAGAGCAGCTCCCTTTTAATTTCCACTCTGGGGATTTAAGTAGCTGAATCTACTATCTCCCCGAACGATGGCCCCTGGAGGGCTTACAGAGAGCTGTCCTGTCTCCCCCTCTTCATCTCGCCCCTGGGACTTTTCTTCTCATCACCAGGCTGCACCCTCACACGTCCTGAACCTCACACGTCTCTGTGACCGATGTCAAGGACCTTCTGCCCCCCGGACGACCGTGAGCAGAAGACACTCCAATTTCCAGGGTTGTTCCCGTGCCTAGAAAGACACAGAATTCTCAGCCCGGGTGACTGAGAGCTGTCATTTGTTGCTGATTTTTAACAAAAGCCAAGGTACAAGACATGCCTCTCTTTATTCTGAAATCTACTATCAGAAAACCATCAGCAGTAGTGTAACGAGAAGGGACAGATGCCCCACAAGCCTCCGAGGGGGAGCGAGAGGGAGTGGTGGGGACTGCGGTGATTCGGGGGCCCAGGCATTATGCACAGAGGTGTCCTCCAGGCAGCTCCCTGTGAGGGTCCCCGGAAGCAACCTGACCTTGTGATTTTCATAAGAAGCTGGAAACCCAGATTTCTATGTGAATTTGACAATTTTTACAGGGTGGCAAAAAATTAAATGATAGACACACACACACACACACACACACACACAACGATTAAGATGCATCATTTACTGTGTGTGTTTTTTTTACATAGAAGTTAAAACTTAAAATTTATCCTTCCCAATCTTGCCAGATTAGGCCAAGCTTCCAGGCTTTTGAAATCATCTATGTCCTCAGATTCTGTACCCCCTCCCAAGTCGTTCAGACCCAAATTAAAGAAGCCAATCCATTTACAATTTACATCTTCCTACTTATCTTCCTACTTCCTACTTCCAACTTCCTACTTACATCTTCCTACTTCCTGCTTCCTCATACTTATTCCCTAACCCAGAACCCAGTGCACAGAACTTCCAGGGCACAAAGATCTTTGTGGAACCCTGCAAGATTCTCCCCGGGGGCACACTGTGTTCTCTGCAACCATGAAGGAGCGACGGAATGACAACTGTGCAGGTTAAGGGGGTGGTCTCCCTATGGGGTGCTACCAAATGCCCCCCCATGTTGGGAATGGCCCCGGGAGGATGCCGAGGCCAGGGCTCAACTCTGAGGGTAATGCTGTTTGTCTCAGAGTAGAGGCAACATTTACTACAAATATTGACACTAAACCCAGGACAAACGCACCACAGCCAATTAATTAACACAGACCCCATGGACTTGGACCCCAGGATTCGCAACAGAGCCTGCGCTCCCTTAGAAAAGTCTGAGAAGCAGCTCCAAGCTTGATGGTCTGCTCACGCGGGTTTGTTAATCTGAAGATCAGGTCCTAGTTTGCTCAAAGAAAGCTCCATCTTTGTGAGGCCACAAAAGTGACCATTAAGTAAAAAACAAAAAACAGAAACAGAAAGACACCAAAACTATTGTTTTCCAAAGCAAAGTATCTATCAGGCTGGGCAGAGACTGTTTCTAGTTTACTTCTGTGCAGGGGAAATGAACAAGTCTAAGGCAGTTCTGGAAGACAGAGCTCTCTGCCCTAGGGGGCTCCCCCAGGCTCTCAGGAGGAGCACAGGTGTAGGGGGCTGCGGGCGTAGGACGCTTGGGCTGGCCGCCATCCTCCAGATGCCATCTCCAGATGCCACCCCGGTGTCTCCCTCCTGAGTGACATGGGGACAGTAAATAATGCGCAGTGTCAAAAGCAACCAAGGACGATGCACCATCAGTATTTCTCCTTCCGTGAGGAGGAGTTTGTATGACTTGGCTCAGATCTTCCTAAACTCCGAATACAGCAGGCTTTAGATTTGTTTAATCCAACCTGCCCACAGAGTACAAGGCCCGCCAGGAGCCCCAGGGCAAGGCTTGTGTATGCTTTGAAGCCAATCCCCCTTCTGTCTCCAGCGAGAACTAGCATTCCAAGCCCAGGAAGCAGGCTGTGCCAAACTTGGGTTTCCTAAGGATTAACTTTTTTTTTTTTTTTTTTTAATTAGGCCTCACAGACACATCAAGTCTTCTTTATCAAAACCATCTCTCTGGCTTAAGGCGCAGCCTCCTGTAGGGTCACCACAAGAAGAAATCAGCCCCTTCCCAAATCTTTTCCACCACAAGGAGAAACCCTAGAGGCTTTTCTGTCTACCACCAAGTTCTTCAGTTCTTCAGACCACAGTTTCATTCCCCCTCTAAACAGGAAACTGTGGCATGTGAGGGGAGACAGAACCTACTGCCTTATTCTTCTAGAATGAATGGATGGGCCTGGGGGGCTCCCTTAGCAACCTGAGAGAGAAAGCACAGCTCTGAAGCTTCAAGTCCTTTCTCCATGAGGGTCTGTTGCAAAAGGAAATGTCCAACCAGTGTGCCAAGAAAACACAGGCAGAAACTCTAAATTAGGAAGTTCACACAGACCCCTGCAAAGAACATGAAATAATCCGTGGGCTGATTCCTGGCTGAATTTTGGAGTCCTAAATACAGCTAATTAAAATGAAGAACCCAGAGGAAACGCCCCATAGCCAGATTACCCAAACCAAGAGCTGAATCCTGTACTCAAATTAAGTTAGGAGGCACACGGAGGAATTTTTATTTTAATGGCCAAGCTATTTTAATTTTTATTTATATTAACAAAAAATTAGCACTCCGAGACCATGGGCTGTAATGTCTTTATAATGGGGTACAGGGACATATGGGTTATTTTAAATAAAATCTGTGTAAGGACCCTCGGCCCCTCCCCTCTGCAACCGGAAATTTTCTTTCCCATGTGAAAGATGCCTTTCTCGGTACCAGGAAGCAAAGAGACATTCTCATCACTGAGCTTGGAAATTTAGAGAAAGTGGTAAGAAGGAAAAGACAGGCGTACAAACATCACTTGTTATATTTTACTACGTTACTACCCCAGCTCACATTCTTTCTAGAATTCCTTACTAGGTGTATGCCTCAGGTGAGCTGGTCAGAGCCCCCGTCTGGTAGAATTCCTTACTAACTGGAGCCCCGAAAGTGAAGTTTTCGTTGTCTTATCAAGTCCTCCCAGATTCATTGTCTCCTTGTCTAAAAGTACAGAAACTGCCTGCCATGGTCATGTCTTTAGGTCTCAATTTTTTTTACTGTGCCTCTGTGCACACTACAAAAAACTTTGGGGTTTTTCTCCTGTTGATCTGTCGTGTGTCAGTTTAACTCTTAGTCCAGCTGGAAGCACATGAAGGGTAGAGGAAGAATTTTTCCTTCCCTTCAGAAGGAAAGAAAATCTGTTGAGTAAATAATATTATTTACACAGAAAGTTGGCAAACATTGAGATGACATACGATTGCTAAAATTAGGGAAATATTGTCCTATAACCAAAAGGAGGGAAAGAAAATTATTTCTGTTAAGACGCCAGGGGTCCCCACTCTGGGGAAGGAAACAGGCGTCCTCCAGAGGGGTCAGTCCCCCTCTTCTTAGTGTGGTCACCCTGACTCCAGCCCCAGGAGACCCTGGGACAGAGGGATGGGCCCCCAGAGGACCGAACCCCTGGCAGGCCCGTGGCAAGGCCCCTTGTACCTTCACGACGTCTTCATCCGCAGACCTGCACTCCACAGCCTCCAGCACATCCACCACGGAGCCGTCCTCCTGAATGCCCACGACCTTGACTGGAACCGAGACAGCCTTCCCGGTGAGGACGGCCGTGTTCAGCACCTCCGTGTCCTGCACAGGAGAACAGAGGATGCAGGTCACTCACAGGGAAGCCCAGGAGCAGGCAGGGGCCCGCCAGCCAGACGAATTCCACTTTAGCTCACGCCCCGCCACTAAAACTCCGTCCGTGAAGACCAACTCCCCAAGCCCCGAAACACGGAAATTCTGGAGTCAGGAGCATTCCATCCCAGACCGACCCTAGGAAGCCTGACCGCTAGACTTCCTTCTCCACCCCCGGGGCAGGGGCCTTGTCATGTCCCTCTAGGACCCTTCCCACCACCCCGCACCCCACAGCCTGCAGCAGGGCTCACACTCCGGCCAGAGTGCTTTCCAACATTCGCCAAATCTCGACTCAAGGCTCACTTGGTAAGTGACTGCCTATGCGCAGAGCTTATTAACACAGTGAACATGACCTCCGTGTCACTTCAGATGAGAAAGACACATAACGGGGCACCTGGGTGGCTCGGTCGGATAAGCTTCCAATTTCGGATTTCAGCTCAGGTCATCATCTCAAGGTCATGGATTGAGCCCTGCATGGACTCCACACTCAGCACAGAGTCGGCTTGTCCCCTTGCTCGGCTCCCCACACCCAACCCCCACCCCCGCTCACTTGCTCTCTCAAATAAATAAATAAATAGTTTTTAAAAGAAGAGGATGAACAACAGCACAGGTAACAGAAGAGAACTAGTCCTACAACGTCCACCTCTGCCCTCCGGAGCCCAGGGCCACCACCTTCCTCTCCCCCAGGCCCAGGCGTCTGTGAGCTCCGGTTTCACATTCTGTTCTCACTTTCTCTGCTGATCCCCGGGGCCCCATCGGGTCCACTTTTGCGACTTGTGTCCTATCTCTCACCTTCTTGCCATGTCCATGACCACCCCCCACAGCCACAACGGCCCCCAAACCATCTCCCGTGTCCACGCTCCCCACGACAGTTGAAGAGGATCTTTTTTATCTCGACAGGATTCAGATCATTTCTCCCCTAGATTGAAACTCTTTGGAACTCTCCTTGTTCTTAAGGTCGAGTCCACGCTCCCCTGCGGCGGTGATCTATCGGACCCACCCTCCAGCTCTCGCGCCCTTCCCACTGTCCCTCCCCATGGGAGCCTCACGGACTTCTCTTCTCTCCCACCGCAGGGCACTCTAAGCCTGCCTCCTCCTCTTCCCCACACAGAGCCCTCCACCATGCCAGCCTCTGCTCCCGCTGCTCTATCTCAGCCTCCGCGCCCACTTCCTTCAGAGGAATGGGGTTTTTCTGTCCTCCACGGTGTGAATGAGCACCGTCTAGTCTGCCCTGCATGGGAAGAACCACTAATGCTCCCCTATGTTTCTCTCATGTTCATGTTTCCATCTCTAATGATTCATTAGACTGTAAACTCCCCAAGGGTCTCAGCCACCTTTGCTCTGACCTGCCTTGCCTCTGCAGAAGCAGAGACGGGCTCTGGTGTGTGAGAAGCAGTGCAGAAGAGAGGTCACAGGCACGGGCTCTGGAACTAGACTGTCTGGTTTTAAAACTGGCTCAGCCTCTGTTTCATTGACGCCATGAGGTCAGGGCTGCCTTTCTGCCATTCTCTTGGCCAGTCCCTCAAGGGAGCAACATGGCGCCCATCATACCAGCCATCTGTCCGCTGTCTCAGCAGGGAAAAGTTGGGAGGGGGAGAGAGTGCACCTGCTGCATCTGCCCCTTTTCATCAGGAAGTCCAAAGCTTGTCATATGGCCAGGCACCTGCAGAAAAGCCTGGGAGAGCAGGTGTCTGTAGTGGACCTGGCAGGACATAGGGGTGGGTAAATGTCTTTTTATTGTCCATCACCAGGTCTGCCACAAGTTACTTACTCTCCCTGTCCCTGAGTTCCCTGATCTGGAATATGGGGGTAATAAAACTACGTGCTGTGTGGTGACCTCATGAAGATTTAATGAAACTATCTGTGTACAAAGCTTAGAACAGAATTCCCATGTAATGAGCCAGAAGAGCTCAGTAAATATGGGTATTGCCATAGACACTACGAGAGATTGGCTCCATGAGTGAGTTAAAGAACTACTGGGTAGGTTCACAAAGGGAATCTGGTGAAGTTGCGCCTTCCATTCTTGTCCAAAGGGAAAGCCAAGTGGAGAAGCTGGTGGGAAACTGGGTGATGGGGCTCAGCAGTGAGATCCCCCAAACATTCGATAGTCAGCTCCACCAGAATCAACCCAATGGACAATTATTTCAAGTGCTCTTTTCATTCTTAGAGCACCTAATCTCAGCTCAAGCATTAAGTGGGTCCCACATTTGATTTTCTAAACCAGCCCCTCATTATCCACCTTAAGCCTGAAGATGGGCAAGAGATGGAGTCAATGAGTGATAATGATGATGATGATAGGCAGTGTTCTAAGTACTTCACATGTAATTAATTGCTCACTCAATTTACTCAACAACCCTTCCAAGATAATTCCTAGTATTACTCCCAGTTTATAGATTTATTATTCATTGATAGTAAACCTGAAAAATAATAGCTACTTGTCAATAAAAAATCAACTTTGTAATGAACAGTTGTAAACAATGCCAACCCAATCTAAGTAAGACGAAAAAATAAGTTGGGATTTTTTTTTACATATGTCCTCTCCTCTGTATGGAGTCTCAAGGAGTTGAATCCAAAAGCATGTAATTCTAGTCCATGTTCCTGAGTATCCCATTCCCACCAGGGACATGAACTATATGTACCTTTATATTTAAGGGATAGAGCAAGGACGGGAAGCAGGAAGCACTACAGAAGTTGAGATGAGAACTCACCAAAGGTTGGATAGTGATGTGGGTCTGGGTGTGATTACAGCGTGTACAAAGAACGGAGACTACATCATGATTCCAGAACAAATGGCCAAATTTTATTCATAATGCAACTGAAGAAATCAATATGTGTGTTTGCTGTGTGTAATGGGCAGGCATTAATTTTGCCCGATGAGCATTTGTGGATGCTGAATGTCCATCCAGCCTTCTGTTTGTAATGATGACATTTTATTTTCCTTTGGGTATATTCCTACTTTGTTACTAATTACTGTGGCTTGGATGGTGCTGATCTCAGACTACCAAGTCAGGCTTCACAGATGAGCACATGACCCAAATGTGGCCCAATGACATATGCCAGTGTCATGTCCCGGCAGACTGATTCAAGTGAAATGCAAACAAAGGAAACCAAAGACAAGAGTAGGAGAAGACAGATTCTTGGGAGAGATTTCTGAGTTTCTGAATCCAGCTATGTCTCTGTCTGCTATCTTTGGAAATTTTGATATATAAAATAAACTGCTTTACTTAAGCCAATTTTAATTGTAAGCCAACTCACAACTGAAAGTCTTCACAAATACACGTGTAAATAGGCAACATGCTATGCTCTAAAACGAACACCAATCTTTACCCTGTAGAAGATCACAGCCTTTAAGGAAGACACCACAATAATTTTATCAATCTGGGTTTCAAGGGAGGTGACTTTATTTCTCATAACAACCAATCACAACTCATCCAAGCTTGTGATTTTATCTCAAATACCTCTGCAGCCATGTTTCTTCCTTTAGTTTTTGACTACGTGGCTAGATTTTTGCAACCATGTTTTCCAGTGTCCATCAACAACCTTCCCCCCAATCTCAAAGGCAATCCTACCTGCCTCTGACACAATGAGAAAGCAATTTATCTTGTTAAATATTACATTTATATCATCCCCTGGTGCCACAGACTGCTAGAAATTCACCATCTATCAAAATACAAGTTTTTTATTCTGATCCTATTTGTGCAAGCTCCAGGTTTTATCTCTTGAAAGCGTATTTATGCTCCTTCATGAAGATGAGTTTCCATTAATGTTGCACACTAGAGCAGCATCAGTGAAAATGGCAGAGTAAGTAAATTCAAAAATTCTCTCCATAAAAGCAATGAGAAAACTGGGGGGGGAAAACCTCAAAATCATTTTTTTTATTATTTTTAGAACTCTGGAAAGAAAACAAAGGCTTATGCAACCAGGAAAGCATTTATTCAAGAAAAATGGCTGATTCTTGGTTAAAAAAGGAGAACTTTGTGGCATTTTAACTTGATTTATTCCCATCCCCTACTTTTCAGCCCTACAGTAGCTTTAAAAAATTATAGCCCACATTCATAGTCAAAAGCACTGGATTTGCAGTACCAAAGCCACTGGAGAGAGCAGATCAGGGCTGGAGACCTTTCAGACCCTAATTCCCAAAGAATTGCCATTATTTGACTTGCCTGATAGCCCCCTGGAAGATCCCACTCGCAAGGCTGTCAGTATTTGTCTTGAGTCTGAGTTCAACAGTGTGAAAAGCTTTTTCCCCAGAGATATTTGTTAAAAGCAATTATAGACAATTGTTTAACTTCATAGATGCTGTAGGTGGTGAATAAAGTTTGGTACAAAAAAATGGACCAACCCAAAACCTTAAAAGGAAAAGATGATGAATGAGATGTGCAGAGGTGTTTTAAAAAGCTAATACCTGGGGGGAGGGGGTGCCTGGGTAGCTCAGTGAGTTAAGCCTCTGCCTTCAGCTCAGGTCATGATCCCAGGGTCCCGGGATTGAGCCCTGCATCAGGCTCTCTGCTTAGCAGGGAGCCTGCTTTCCTCTCGCTCTCTCTGTGCTGCTCTGCCTACTTGTGATATCTCTCTCTCTCTGTCAAAGAAATAAATAAAATCTTAAAAAAAAAAAAAAAAAGCTAATACTTGGGATTCTATAAGACCATGCTTACTTAGAGCTGTGTGCATGCCCAGGACTGTGTTCATACTCAAAAAAGACCTGAGAAGGCTCTAAGTTCTCATCTCTTGATGATTTTGCAGTTCTATGAAACCAGGAAGTGAAAGCTGAGGTGGAGCTGTCAAATGCCTGGCTAGTATTGAAACTATGTCCCAATACATACAAAGAGGCTCTTGGTAAACACTGGGACACTTACTGATTTCAAGTGTCTAGGAAAATCTCTGCCCACAAATTGGCTGACTACCCAATGGGCCAAACAAAGACTTCACCACACACAACAAAGAATAGAGACTTAACAGGGTTATTCATGAAAGTCACTAATCAAACTACTACAGCAAACAACAGTAAACATAAACCCAGGGAAAAAGAGTTTACCTAATTTCAGAGTTGCTACATTATCTTATTTAAAATTTTCCCTTTTCAACAACAACAACAAAATTAGGAAATGTGCAAACAAACAAAAAAGTATGTCCCAGTCACAGGACAAAAAGCCATCTAGAAGAACTGTCCTTGAGGAAGCCCAGATGTTGGACTTACTGGACAAAAATGCAAATGTTTTTAATCTATTTCAAATAATTCAAAGAACTAAAAAATAAAAAAATAAAAAATTTAAAGAACCAAAGGAAAGTATGAAAAACGTGCCTCACCAATGAGTGAATGCCAATAAAGAAATACAAATTATGAATACTTATGAACAAAAGAACCAAATGGAAATCCTGGAGTTGAAAAGCACAAAAATGCAAATGGAAAATTCACTAGTGTGTTCTCCCACAGGAACAGAGTAGAAGTAGAACAGGAAAAGAAGACAAATGTGGAGAATCCACAAACATGTGGAAATTAAATAGCCTTCTTTTAAGCAATAAACAGTTCAAAGCAGAAATCACAAGGGAAATTAGAAAAATTCCTTGGGATGAGTGAAAACAAAAACACAACATACTAAAACTTATGAGATGCAGAGAAAGTAGTACTTAGAGATAAATGTATGGTTCCGAATCTGCATTGTAAAAAAGAAAAAAAAAATCTCAGACCAATAACCAAGGCTTTCACCTTAAGAAATTAGAAGAACAAGAGCACACTAAACCCGAAACAAGCAGAAAGAAGAAAGAAATAAAAGAACAGAATGGACGAAGAAAGCGTAGATATAAAAGGCACAGCATAAGGAATAGAGTCTGTGATGTTGTAACGGCGACGGACCAGGAGAGAGGTAGCTCTACTTGTGGCCATCATACCATAATGCATAAACTTCCAAAACAGGAACAAAACCTCAAAAGGCATGTACATTTTTCATTTTAATAAGTACCACCAGATTGTTTTTCAATAATGTAGTAGCAGTTTCCCCACATCTATCAGTAACACATGAGACTGTGGCTCCATATTCTTGCCACCATTTTATGGGATCAATCTGTTTAATTTTTGTCAGTATGAAAGGTTAAAAAAATGGCATTTTGTTGCTACTTTAATATTTCTCTGAGCTCAAAAGTAAGTTGAACATTTGTTTTGTACTTTTATTGTCTATTCACCTCTGCTTTCCTGTGAATTGCTTGATTATGTTATTTTTCTAATTATTCTTTCCTTTTCCTATTTGCCTGTTTGTATTTTTTAAATGAGTTTCTTAGAGTTCTTTGTATATTAGTGTTTTGTTGGTTTAGGATAGCATCTGTGACAGAATTGGACAAGTGAATAATAGAGTGGGAATGAATAGAAGGAAGATAAAATGAGGAAATCAGTGAAATTAAAGCAAAAGTAAGTTATTGTGTAGAGTAGCATCAACAATAACAAATCACTTAAAATAAATTTAACCAAAGTATAAGAATGTACACTGAACACTTTGAAATATCATTGAAAAGAAGAAAGAAAACCTAAATGAATGTAAAAACATCTTGCCTGCATAGATTGAAATAGTTAATCATGTTAAGATGATAATATTCCTCAAAGTGATTTATGTAGATGATGCAATCACCATGAAACTTCCAGCTGCTTTTTTACAGAAATTGACAAATTGATTTCAAAATCCATATGGAAATGAAGGGACTCCAGTACTCAAAATGATCTTTGGAAAGAACAAAGCTGGAGGACAGACCCTTTTCTGAACATAATTGATTTTCCAGAAATACAGCTTCACATTTTCCATTTCCAGCCAATTGATTTTTGGCAAGGGTTCCAAGACAATTCAAAGATTTCAAAGAATGGTCTTTTCAACAGAAGATGCTAGAATAACTGAATATCCATATGGGGGAAAAAAAAAGCTAGACCCCTACCTCACACCATGTACAAAAATAAACTAAAAATAGATCAAAAACACAAATGTAAGAGCTATGAAACTCTTAGACTAAGACATGAGTGTAAATCTTCATGACTTTGCATGGCATGATCCTTACTCTGGACTCAGGTTCAGAGTAGCCACTGTCGCTGTGGCAGAAAAAGGGAGAGCATGGGGTTTTGTGTTCTTAGAGCTTCTGACTGGACCTGAGCTCATCATTCCACACAAGTTTCATGGCCCATACCTATGTTCAAGTGGACAGTGAAATCCAGCCAAACAAAGTGCTCTAAAAGAGAGCTTGTGGGCATGTCTTGTTTGTTGGTCATCTTTTTTTTTTTAAGTTTTTATTTATTTACTTACTTATTTGAAAGAGAGAGAGAGAGCGAGAGAGTGAATGCACACTCATAATGGGTGAAGGGGTAGAGGGGGAGGGAGAGAGATACTCTCCAGCAGACTCCATGCTGAGCGCAGAGCCTGATGCAGGAATCAAACTCATGACCCTGAGATCATGACCTGAGCCCAAACCAAGAGTCAGATGCTTCACTGACTGAGCCACCCAGGCACCCCATCTGCCATCCTTTTAAATCCTTTGAAAAGATTCTAATTTTACAGGTAAGGAAACAGAAGCATGCCACACTATTATTAACCAATATATGGATCCAATTCATAGTTTGTCCTGCCGCGTAATATTTTACACCATGTGCATGCTCTAGTCGCTCCTCCCCCTCTCTGTACCCTCCAAGCCCTTCACAACCACCCACCTGTTCTCACCTCCACACATTGGCTTCTCCTTACATTTCATATAAATGGAATCGTATTATACATGTCCTTTTGTGTCTGGCTTCTTTCACAAAGCATGATGTTTTCAAGGCTATTGGTAGCCTGTGTCAGCACTTCATTCCTGTTAACAGCTGAGTAATATTCCATTGTATGCACAGACCCACACTTCATTTATTCCTTCATTAGTTGGTGGACACTGGGTTGTTTCTCTGTCAACCTGGGTCCAGAGAAAGGGTAAAGCAGTGCAAAGCCTCCAGCTGAAGTGTCTTGGACCTGCAGTGTGAGCTGTTTTGAGCTATGAAAATCTAGGAGTTGCATATAACTTTCAGCATACTCGCTTGACTGTATGCTCTCGGGCCAAAGATTAAAATATGTGTAAACACATACTGAATTCTAGTTAGGTGTATTTTCCACAACAGTATGGGTTAGCAATTCCAAAGCTACTTGAGGGCATTCGAGGACTGAGCAAACAAGATATGTTGGTGATAATAAAGGCCAATTCTCGCACTGCTAGAGAATTGAATCTGAAATGGAAAAAAGAGGGGCAACCAGGTGGCATGGCCAGTTCGTTTTGGCTTGGGTCATGATTCTGGGGTGGTGAGATGGAGCCCTGTGTGGAGCCCCAGGTCGGGCTTCACACTCGGTACAAAGTCTGCTTGAGATTCTCTCTCCATATCCCCCTCCGCACCTCCCACTCATGCTCTCTCTTTCTTTCTCTAAAACAAATAAATAACATTTTTTAATGGAAAAAAGAAGGGTGAATGTGAATTCTGGTCATGAATTGGAAGTGGGGGTACAGTCATCAATTCACAGGGGATGAGTATGTGTGTGTGTGTGTGTGTGTGTGTGTGTATGGGTGTGTGTGTATGAGTGTGCAAATATCGGTGTGGATTTAGAACATTCTGCCTCGTTTTCTTTGCTCAGAGGCTTCTGATGCAATTACACCTTAGCAATCAGCACATCTAGACCCAGATTTTAGCTCTAAGTATCTTCTCCAAGAAAGGAAAACAGAGCTCCTCAGAGAAATGGTTGATTCTAGGGCCGAAGGACAGAAAGCACAAGAAAATGAGCCCAAAATATATCATAGAGTCCGAAGGGAACAGTGTTGGAACAAATGTCAAAAGGACCCAGGAGACTGCTTGAAGGAGCTCCCACTGGCCAAGCCGGGACAGTCTTACAGCGCTATAAATAACTGTAAGAGTCAATTATAATAATGTAACATATTATATGACGTATATGATATCCAATAAGCTTCTGAGTCCATACTGATATAAACAAACAAACAGGGAGAAAGGAAACATCATCCTTAGGGTAGAATTCCAACTAACAAATGAAAACGCTAATGATGACATTGAAATACCACCAGCTGGTAACCACCATTTATTACCGTAACTGCTTCAGGCAGGAGTCAGCATGCACGCTACCGGTAATTAAAAGTACGATCAGAAACAGGATATTCAGATAGCGCCAACCTGGCCCTCGGCACGAGATCTACAAACTTCAGAGAGAAAAGCAGGAACTAAATGGCACCAAAATCCAGCATATATCGCGTCATCTACATGGTCAAAGATCACATCATTTAGTGGGATAAGTAGACGTCCTGACAAAAGGACATGACGTCGCTTCGGGAGCATGTCCAAAACCAGTGCATCCGACAACAAGGAAATACCAAAGTCACATTTGGGGGGCAGGTTTTAGGAGACAGCCACCCTGTGCGTTTCCAAGGCTTCAGAGTCTGAATCTGGCAGATTGAGAAATGCCCAGACAGAAGAGGACAGGCAGACATAACAAATGTACAGGTGGACCCAGACCGGCTCCTCCAACAGAAAAACAGGTATGTTTCTTTTGCTACAATGAGTGCAAGTGGGACGCTCGAAGAAATCGGAGTAAGGTCTGGGGCCGAGGTAATTCTCTGTATCAGTTATTAACCTCCTGATTCTGATGATCTCCCTCAACCTGTGCAACAGTGTCGGAGAAATTCACGGTGAAGCACCTGGGGGTAACAGAACATCACGGGTGGGACTCAAACGTTTCCTAAAAACAGCAATAAGGCATGTTCGTGTAGAGAGAGAGGATGTTGCCATCCAGGGAATGTCGCTGAAGGCATTTGGGAAATGCATTTATTCAGACTCCCAGGAAATTTTTAAATCATATGAAGGACCAAATCGGTGAATAAGTGCATAAAGATACAGGACATGGCTAGTGCCTAATGACTATTGTTTATGAAAAGGAACTTTCCTTAAACACTTGGGTAAGTGCCGGGCACCGTGCTAAGTGACATATGTGCGTTATCGGTTAATAATGATGCATATTTATAATAAATACAGTATTATAGGTGTTGACATCTAAAAGTGAACATCACTGAAGAACAGCTTGCTACATCATAAGTACTCGATAAAAATTAACCGGTCTTATTAATATCTCACTCCATCCTCAAACGTCCCTACTGAAGGATTGTTATTTTCATCCTCCTCGTGCAAATGAGGATACCAGGGCTGGAAAGGGTCCTTCAATCGGCCGGAATCGCACTGGTGCTAAGCAGACAAGCTGGATGTAAACAAAAGCACGCAGACACCGAAGCCCATCATCCCGGCCGCCCTGCTACTTCTCTCAGCTCCTCACCTGCAGAACGAAGCCAACACTCCCATTTCTTTGCCTGACTCAAAAGCTGTAAGGATAAAAGACAGAACTGTACAAGCTTTGATTTGAACACCTCGTAAAAAGATATTTTACAAATGCAAAACTTAAGGTTTAGTAGAAACAGCTGCGTAGCCCCAAAGCCCCGGGTTGCTGTTTCTGTCTCGCTTTTTAAAGACGTTTGCATCTCTTTGTCTCTGTCTGTTCAACTTGAGCTCATGCGTTGTTGGTGATGCTCTCTAGTTTTCGGTCTGGTCCTCCCAACACCGTGGGATGCTTCAGACCTTGACGCTCCTCCCCACAGGCTGTGCAGGAGGCAGTGGTCTCTGTCCCCACACAGCCTCCAGGATCCTGTCTGTCTTTGGCTCAGATCCGTGCCCTGTGGACCCTCAGGCTTCACAGAGAGGTGTCAGGACTCAGCCACATGTATCCTGCTGTGTGGGCGGTAGACAGAAATGTGGCTGTGAGGCCCACCAGGAAATCACCTTCGCTGCATGTGAACCCCTAGCCCCGTCCATTATGTGGCCCTAACCACCTCGCTGCTCCTAGTCACGGACATGGGCGAGCTTGCCGGGCACCATGCGTGGCTGCTGGTCCCACATCCTTCCACACAGCTTTGGTCTCTTCCCTCCACGCGGCCACCCAGGAGACATCTGGACCTCACTTCCATGGGGACACATTGTATCAGCTCCTTCCGAGCGCCATCTCGTTCGAAATAACTTTCTCCATGTTATTTGGGGACTCATAAAGAGCTGAATTTTGAAATCACTTACTGCTTTGTGGCTAATAAATTATTAGAATCCCAAAATAACTATCACGTGGCGGGAACTGGGCTGATTTCAGAGTTATGTAATACACAACAGTGGGATTGAAAATCATTGTTTCAGTTGGAGCCGGCGTCTTTGTTTATCTCCGAGTGACGGATACATCGGTCTTGCAGCTTTAGAAATTAGAAGTCAGGGTGTCTGAGATCAAAACGAGGTCAGAGTCAAAGTCCCATTCAGAGGCTGTCACCCCTGTGTCGGGGACCAGGACCGGTAGGCTGCTGGGCCTTGTGGACTCTGGTCCAGACCCTCCCACAATGGACGAGCGGCTGGAATGGAACCTTCTAGAAGCCATATGTGGTCATGCTATGGGGCTTTCCCAAAGCTCAGGGAAGAGGAAGACAGTGTCACGGACACCATGCAGTCACAGGGACACACGCAGAGCATGGTGCCGTGGCTGCCCCCAGCTCGGGCGGGTCCTGTGTTCCCGTCTCCCAGCTCTGGGTGACAATTACATGTGTTTTCTGTGATTTCCTTCCTCCGTTACAACTGTAACCTGTACATGGTGCTTCTTTGTTGCCTGGGGGGGAGGAACCCTCCCATCCAACATGAGCCAAGCTGAAGTTGAACACACCTTCCGGTTGCCAGAGGACCAGCAAGCAGACGACATCAATGAAAAGCTAAACCAGATCTGATGGTGCCTCGGAGAGAAACACTCCTGAGGTTAAGCTTAGCACCTCGGAAACCCAAGGCCACAAGGTGAAGTCTGTTCTAACCTGAACAAACCCCCGTACAGCGACTGTGGACCAGCTGGTGCCCCGTGATGGCACTGCGCAGGAGAGCCCGGGCTGCCGGCCTTGGGCTGATTCTCATCCCTCAGGCAGGCTCCTTCCAAGTGAGGATGGACAGAGAAGGAGACAGGGAGGGACAGGGACAGGAGTGGGGAGGGGTAGAAGAGAGGGCATGGGAGGGAGGAAGAACGTCTGGTCCAAAAGAGAAAAAGGCAGACAGACAGAAAGACTGAGAATGTACAGTGCTAAAGAGAGGGGAGCAGACAGACAGGGAGATACACAAAGACAGACAAAGCTAAGCAGACTGGGAAGGGGCAGAGGGGCAGACAAATGAGGGAGACAGCAGAGAAAGACAGGGAGCTAGGGAGCTGGTGAAATCAAGGCCGACGGTGACCAGCAGGAAGAGAGCAGAGTCAGGAACAAAGAGCACAGGAAGCACGCAGACCTCGCATCCGAGCACAGGGCTTTCTGCTCTGTTTGACGGGTGGCTCCGTGTCCATCACAGGGCTCGCCTGTCCCGGTCCAGCCCTGCCTCTTGTAGCTTGGGCCAGAGGATCATCCCCACACACCAGGACCCTGGAAAAGCTCCCCTGAATGTGGGGTGTGCTTGCCAGGGATTCTCAGCAGAGTCACGTCCCTGGGCCTCCCTCGGGAACACAGCAGAGCAAAATCATTTGTTCAGCACATACTCAGGGCATAAGGGGAAAAAACCAACAAAATCCGAAGATGCTATGGCATAGTTGTGGTATGTGGGCACTCTTTATACTTCCGTGTTTCATTCATAGAACTCTCATAATACATTTATGAGGAGGAACCCTAGTCGCTCCCATTCTACAGATAAGAGAACAGAGGCACAAAAACTCACCCAAGATTTAATTATTGAATGCTGGACCCAGAACTAAAACCCAGAAAGTCTTAGTCCAGAGTCTGTGCCCATAGCCATCCTGCCATTCTGCTTGTTAAGAAGAATATAATATTGGTACTTGAAAAGCATAGAACACTGTGCCAGACAGAATGCTAAGCCCTTTCTAGATTCCTTCATTAATCCCCAGAGGGAGGGTCTTTTTTGAGTAGTCTCATTCCTATACTGTTTTTACACATTACTCTATTTTATGTCCTAGAAATCACCACAATTTGGAGATTACCTAGCTTATTTACTTCCTTTTGATCGGCCTCACCCACCAAAAATTAATGCTCAGACTTTTGCTTCCAGTCATGACCCAGTAATGTCCCACCTGCTGTAACTGGAAAAAATCAGAGAAAAACACATGAAACAATTATTCTCAGACACTATGAAAACCGGTAGAAATAAAGAAACATGAAGGTGAGTCCCCTGGTTACTGTAAGAAGAGTAAATTCAAATCAAACCCCACCCTGTTGTTGAGATCAGACGACAGAGGTCAGCGTTCAGGGAGGTGAAGGCAGCTAGAATTTGGAGGTAGTTTATCTGAGAGAAAGGAGTGCTGTGTGAAGAATGTATCCTAACTTCTGCGGGGGGCCTCTGGGGTCTCTGGCTTAGTACTCAGCAGTGTGCGCAAGGCCGAGGAGATCTCCAGAAGCTGTAAGGACAAACAATTCTGGAACACACACAAGGCTGGACACAGTCTGTTCCCATCAGCCAGACTGGAGAAACATTGCAGGATGGCGGACGCTGGACAGAATGCTCAGGGAGTCATGCCTGAATAGTGGAGCTAAATTAGCCCCAGTAAAGGCTGCTATGGACCCATCCTGAAGAAGCTTAAATTCCACCTCCAAAGAATCACACTGATTCACAAGCCAGAACAAAGTCAACACCGATTAGAAGAAGAACACAGCCAGACCTGGTGCTCAACAAGGTGAAATTCATGAAGGCCAGGAGCCAATCTGACAGGACTAGGTAACCAGGAGAAAAACCAAGCACTAGAAACAGACCCAGAAATGCTACTGATGACGGACTTGTGTGTAAAGGGGGAAAATATGTCTAGACAGGAGCTATTTAGTCTAAAGGACAATGGAATGACTCCTATAAGCTCACCCCAAAAGAATGAGAATGAATGGCCATATAGGGACCGAGTCTTTCCTCATACTAGCCAAACATACTAGCCACACAGCCACTGGCGAATGAAGAAACAAAGCACGGCACGCCCGCACAACGCGGTGTCATTCAGCGGTGATCCACTGATGACGTGCCAAGACGTGGATGAACCCAAACGCAGTAATGCTCAGTGAAAGAAGCCGGGGCACATACCGGAGGATTCCACTAATGTGGGATTCTACAAATGGCAGAATGAGAGTGACAACGGCTAGACAAGTCGTTGTCGGAGGTTGGCCGGGGAGAGAGGACAGGCTAAGCAGAGGCAAGAAGGAGCTTGTGGGGAGGATGGAAATGTGCTGTATCTGGATTGTGGTGGGGCTGGTTGAGAGAACCCCCCGTACAACTCAACAAAATGCAAAACACGTGAATTTTATGGTGTCTCAGTTATACCTCAGTAAACCCAGGGCAAAAGGAGACCCCATTTCTGATTGCTCCTTCCTGCGTCTTCCATTCAATAAATACCGGGTCGGAAGAAAAGGAGAGGAGTGGGATGCCATGGAGGAGGGGGCAGCAGCGCAGGAGGGACAGAGGGGTGCAGGTGGGTCCCTCACCGATGACAGGTCCAGGCCTGATCCTACTTTGAGAAGAAACCGAAACATCACATATCGCTGGGGGCAGCAGGGTGGGGGTAGGCGGAGAACGCCTACACTTTCCCTACCTGCCCCTGGGCTGCAGATGTCTCCCCCTCCTTCCGATGGTCCTGCCGTTGAGAGCAGCTGGAGCGTGGTGTGTGGTGAGGGGTACAGACAGGGCTGGGCTCAGGAGCCAGATGTCCCGGTCCCCATCCCTCCTGTGTCTCTCTGGAAGGTCACTGAAACGCACTCTGATTCGGCTTCCTTACCTGTCAGAGATGGTCAGTAATGGCACGTCTGCTTCACAAAGAAGTCACAAGACTTCACTAAGATGATGTGTTGAAGGCACTGAGATCACTGCCCAACCCATAGTAGGTGCTCAGTAAAGGTCTCTTACCAGATTCACTGCTCCCACATTGGTTTCGTGGAGAACCTCCAGGCATCCTTCAAGATTCTACTAAAGTCTTCTCTCCGATATGAAAGCTTCCCAGATAACATCTCCAGTCAGAAGTAATGGCTTCCTCACACATCCCCACAGGCAAACCTGTCCCAAAACTACACTTTGCTCGCTCAAAGCATTTTAGAATTCCTATCTGAGGAGCAGCTGGAAGAAGGCAGCCAGAAGCAAAGCTCTGTGCAGACCACATCCTCATCCTACCTTCTCCGCACTACCCAGCCAAGAGGAAAGACGTGAGGTCACGCTGAAGCCTCCCTTCCAATCTGCCCGATACATTATTCACCATCTTTTCCTTAACATGCCTCTGCATTAAGGTTATAAAGTGAGCAGTTCACTCTAGTATTATTATTATGACTCAGAGTCGCTGCAGGGTCGTCCCGGCATTTGTGAATGGTGTCTTAGGATTCAAAGCGATGAGACCACTAGCTGCAAATCTGTTTTGTCTTCCCAGCTTTGTTAGGTCAAATCCAACCCCCTCCTTTCTTTGAATCTTTACGCACACCGTGGACTTTCTAGGTTTCTGTACCACCATAACAAATGACCACCAAGGCTGGAAATCGATTCTGTCACAGATTTCGTGGTCAGAAATCTGCAGTCAGGGTGTCAGTGGGGCCACACTCCTTCCAGAGGCTCTAGAGGACAATCTTCCTTCTTCCTTCCAGCTCTGGGGGGAGGTGGGGACACTCCAGGCTATCCCTTGGCTAGAGGCTCTGCCTCTATCATCACAGGGCCTTCTCCTGGGTGTCTGCGTGTCTGAAATCCTCCTCTTTCTTCTCATAAAGATGACAGTTACTGGACGTAGGGGCCACCAGAAGTCTAGGATGTTTTCTTCTTAAGATCCTTAACTTAATTACATCTGCAAAGGACCTATTTCCAGTCAAGGTCACATTCACAGACACCAGAAGTTAGAACTTGGGACATATCTGGGGGTGGGGGTGGGGAAGGGCTATTCAACCCACTAGAGGGCTTATTTTCTAAGATTGTATAATAAGGCACAAAGGACTAGCCCTGACCGATGCCACCAGAAAAAACACACAAACAACTACAACAACAACAACAAAAAAAATCCCCTACAGCTCTCACCTATATTGAGAGGAAAGTTTGACCTTTCTATCCTTGAACAAACAAATTTCTCACCACTTTGGAGAAACCAGTGAGGTGGGGATTTTTCTTTTTTTCCCATTTTCATAACAAATTCAAGTTGCCAAATAGGCAGTTGCCTATTGTCTGGATTTCGTTACCTAATAGAAATAGAAATCATCATCTTCTGTAATCTATACCCTCTGGAAGATCTTAAAGTTTCCATTTCTCTTTCAAAGAATGGATGAACTGAATCGGAGATCGATGAAATGACCAGAACACAAAGCTTGGCCATTTCCCAAATACCGGAGTGGTAACGTCACGGTCTTCAAAAAGTCCCTCTCTCCTTCCGACGATGCCACAGGCTAGGACACAAGGACGATGAGACAGCGCTGAACAACACCCCGGTCGGGCCACACCTGAGGGGACGGTCACCACACGGCGGGGATGCAGGGGTCTGGTGGCTGTGCTCGGCCAGCCTCCTCAGAAGAAGTTAGATGAGGATACTTGGGGCTACGGAGTAGCGCTTCCCTTCTGGTTTGCTGCTATCAGACATACACTGCTCTCAATCCTTTTTGAAAGGCGGGGAAGGGGTGCAGGTAGGCAGCTCCAATATTGGGTTTGAGCTAATCCTATTACTGGCAAAGAAAAAAATCTATGCCTTCATTTGATCACTTCGGTTAGGAGATGTTTTTGGTGCTGGGAAGGCAGGTGAAGCATGACTGAAGCAGAGGGACTCACTGAACCCAGTCTTTTAGACGGTGTCATGTCCCCTGACGCCCGGAGTTAACCTAATTTCTACATTTATATGTCCCAGTGGATTTGGAGATTATTTTTGAAGAGTCATCAAAACCCCCAAAGTGACTTACTACTTCAGAAAGAGGGACACTAGCCATGCCCAGACTCTTTTAGTCTGGCCCCAAATCTGCTCTAATCCTCTCTAGCCCTGGGGAACTTGACCTCTGACTCCCTCAAACTGGGTTCTTCTGGCAGGAGCTAACTCTACCTCCAGCTCCAGAGAAGAACCCGAAACCCAGGCCTAGAGCCAATCAGCATCCGGAACCTCGCAGGACGGTGACTGGGTGCGAGGTTGGTGGGTGTTCCCAGGGGATCCAGTCCGATGGAGCTTTCTGTAACCTGCAGCCCAGGGCCTCCAGGCTGACCCAGACTTAGCGCCAACGCTCATCGGGTGCCTCTGCTTTGGGGCTGACTTCCTCATATTGTGGTTAAGAAGCTGTCAGGGCTGGAGCACTTGGGTGGCTCACCTGGTTTAACACCGGACTCTCGATTTAGGCTCGGGTCTTGATCTCAGGGTTGTGAGATCGAACCCTCTGTTGGGCTCTGCGCTGGGAGTGGAGCCTGCTTAAGATTCTCTCTCTTTCTCGCTCTCCCTCTGCCTCACCTCCCCCCCTTCTCTCCATCTCTTAAAAATAAAAAGAAGCTGGCAGGGCTGATGTCCCCGCTTAGGGCTGGCTCGCCCCGGGTCATTTTCAGCGGCTGCTCACAAACGGAAACAACCACATGCTTCCGTCTCTCCTCTGACCCTCATGGAGACTCAGACACACTCTCAGTGAGTCCTGGGCCAAATCCAGCTACTGTCTAATGCAGAGAGGAACTGCCAGGCTCAATTACAGACCAAACTAAGGCTCCTGCACAGCACAGCCCGGGGGTCACCTCCCGGTGTGTACAATGAGCTCCAACCCATCTTCTCTCCTCATCGTTCCTGCCACTACCCCCCCTCCCCTGCCAGTCGCTGGGACTTCAGCTCCGTAGCACACCATGCCGTCTGCACCTCATGTCAGGAGACACTCAACATCCCCGGCTGGGAATCAGGGAAGGGACAACTATCACCATCATGCAGAGGAGGAAAACAGACTCAGAGAGGGAACATGGCCTGCCAGGGTCTTGTGAAATCTTCCCTGAGCAAGAACCTCCTTTTTACTGGGACATTTTTCTATTATTTATTTTAATAAGGATTGATGTCCTTTGTTTTCAGGCACCATACCTGCAGTGTGGTACAGGGAGCACTTTGGGGTCATTCTTGATCCAGAATCCTGGGTCTTCCACTCACCGCGTGGCCTTGGGTAAATGGCTTGTTTCCTCCAAGACCCAGCTTCCCGGATTTCTGCTGACGTGTTTGTTCTGTCAGTTACCGAGGGAGAAGGGTGCAAACCTCCAACTACAACCGTCAATTTGTGTTTACTTCTCCTTTCGTTTATGTAAATTTTTGCTTCTTTTATTGGAAGCTGTTACTGAGCGCGTACAGATTCGGGACTGTTATGTTTTCTTGAGGAACTGAGTCCTTTATCATTATAAGTTGTACTTCGTAATCACTGGTAATATTCTTTGACCTATTATTAATGTATCATTCTGATGTTAATATAACCATTCTGTATTTTGTTAACGTTTTTCTCTTTCTTTTTTCAGCACTGCAGAGCTATAACTGAAAAAAAAAAAACTATAAGATATTTAAAGTATAAAAGTAACCATTAGCTATACATATACATTGTGGTAAATTTCACCCCAGTAAGTTAATTACATATTCAGGCGTGGGTTGTTTTTTCTTTTGTTGCCAGAAACACGTAAATTCTAATCTCTTAGCAAGTTTCAAATTATGCAATACAGTTTTAACAATTATACTCACCGATCTCTATAGTTCACTTGTTGCCTTATTGTTTGTAGTGCAAAAATGAAAGGAAGAGAGAAAGAAACAAAAAAAGGTAACAATCTGAATGGCCAAAAAAAGAGGACTGATTGCTAGGAAATACTACACGCCTATTAAGGGAAAATGTTTGGGGTCTACATACACATTGACCTCGAGATATGTCATGATATTGCAAAGAAATGTTCACAGAAACACTCATGCATGTCTCCATGCAGCTCGGAGGAAGGGGCGCTGGAACCCAGTGCCAGACGTGGCCGGCGGAGCCCTGTAGTGATACTTTGGGAATAACTTAGAGAAAGTCACCCGGATTTCAAGAACAGACAATACCTTTGGGAACACCCCCTCCTGTGGTCCGGAGCTCGTTCCCAAGCCACACCCCCCAGCTGTGGGCATGCACAGTTCTCGAAATTGATGCCATAATTGAGACTTCTTTGAATCAATTCACATTTTGTAGGATTTTACTTAGCTGCTTAAATAAACTTTTTTCCCCAAGATTTTATGTATTTTTTGAGAGAGAGAAAAAGAGAGCCACAGCACGAGCTGGAGGGAGATGTGGAGGGAGAGGGAGAAGCAGACACCCCCCTGAGCAAGGAGCCCGATGTGGGGCTCAATCCTAGGACTCTGGGATCATGAGCTGAGCCAAAGGCAGACGCTTAACAGACTGAGCTACCCAGGTGCCCCTCCACATTTTTTTAAAAGATGTTTTCCATAACATAAAGGGGAGGGTCACTATGACTCACCACGAATAAAAGGAAGCCTAAAACTAAACACATAGGCAGTCCTGGCTTTGCAAGGCTCCACCCTGAACGGATTTCACTGACCACCGTTTAGCTAAATAATACCCATCTCCCTACCACAGGGTTCAATTTTCAGCCACCAAGGTGTACCGTGTCATCTGTAAGTGTGTTCTGATAGCTCTTCAGTCCACAAGTCAGAGCCTAAAGAAACAGATGCACATCCTGCTGAGTGACCAGTCGCATTCATGATGCCCCGTCGGTCAGTGGCAGATAACGGTGCCTCTGTTATTCAGCTCCTACTCAGCAAAGTGTATTCACATTTGCCAGGGATAAAAGCGCCTGGCAACAGCGGATCATCGACCGAGGGAACCGGTCCGCAGAGCTGAAAGTGCAGCAAAGAAATGAGAAGTAATGATGTTGGGAGCAAAATGAGATTCCGTGTGGATGGAGTTGGGCGAGGACCAGCTGGCCGAGGGGCTGAGACCCTGTGGACACCAGAGATCCGGTGACCCTCGCTGCCTCAGCAGGGACTGGTCAACACACGGGGGGCAAGTGCTCGTGATGGAGAGAGCCGAGGTGTTCCGGACCCAGCCAGACAACGGCATATGGAAGGAGACCTTGGAGAAATCTCACCGCATGGCACGAAGAAAACATGGGAACGGATGCCACGTGTACAGTGTGAGCATCTAGTGAGTTACACGAGAAGGTGCTCCGAGTTCATGCAACCGCGAGTGAGTTTCGCACCAAGAAAGAAAACATCGCTGCTCTCAGTCATGCTGATGTTTCGGCTACAATGATCTAAATAAATATTGATTTTGCGAGTTTTTTTGTTCCCCTCTAATTGACAGTAAGAGAGCGTTTAACGTTCAGACCAAATCTTTTGAAGTTCACAGAACAAGCACCATTTTCCCCACTGATTATTTGCACTTTCAGCCTAGGTTTTGGCCAGTTTCAGCGCCCGCTCGTTGCTGCGACCCCACGCTGCCAGGCAACTCGAGCGCTGCCTGTAATTGAAACAAAGTAGGATTATTAAATTACATCTGGAGACTGTCGCCTGTCCAAGGCTTTGGCAAAGGGCCCACTATTTCTCTATTAAAAATGGAAATTAGCAAATACTAGAGAGTTGTTAAAAAAGACAGTAGAATCCAAGTGAGACTCCATTCTTGACCTAAGCAAAAAGGTAGGAAGAGAATTAAAAGGAAACAATTTTCTCTTTATGTAATTCAGTTTTATTTAACACAGCTTTGTGCCCTGTGTAAACTCATCATGTGCATGGAATCAGTCTCCTGCACCCTGGACACCCTCAGCCTTCACGGCTCTCTCTCCTTGCACAGGCTGTCTGCCCTCACCGGCCACCAACGTCCCCCCCAGAGCCGACCCTGGGCCCCACAGCAAATCTGCTCACACCCCACAGTATGCTTTCATGACACCCCTTCTCTCCTGTTACAGCACTTGCCACAACGGCAACGACATAACCACGCGTGTCTTTTTGTTTGGATACAAACAAGAAGTTGGTCTTCCCTGTTTGGATACAGCTCCTCGGTCCTCTGATTCTCCCACGGGCCTAGCCCTGAGTCATTAGCGCTCATCAAGTGTTTGTGGAAGACTCTTGACTCAGTTACTACTCTGGAATCCTGCAGGAAATAATACATTCCCTAAAAATGTTCGGGCCAAAAAGCTATCATCAGTCCACAGGGAGCCTCATATGCAAATAGGAAAACAGTACCTCCTCCAACTCTCAGAAAATTATCATAATATGCCAATATGTCGTTATTGGTTAGAATAAGGCACTTGATTGCCATCTTCTGTAGGACTGTCCTACTAAGTTCCCAGATCTATAGTGTCTAGGGTATGAATGATATAGCCTTGGACATGCCCATGTGCAGTGCACAACCTGCACAGCCTTACACGGCAGTCTTGCGTGTGTTCAGACATCTTGAACTGGTTGGCTACTTGGTGGGAGTGGAGCCTGAATCCTCCACTGCAGCTGGCCTAGATGATTGTGTGCCCCTCACCCCCCCACATGCTATCCAGAGCGGCTTCATCTACGGTTCCATTGCAGACTCCAAAACCACAGAAAGAAAGGGATTCAAATAACGTTTTAAAACTGTTAAATTAAATTAAGAAAATAATAAAACAAAGCAACAAAACTACTGATCTAGAAGTTCACGTACACTGGGAGGTTAAGCCACAGTCCCAAAACCAGACACAAGGAACCTTGCAGAGAATCAAGCAGTGGCACTCAGAGAAAAGGGAGGGAGCCCCAGGTGGCCTGGGAGAGTGAGGAGATGTTCCGGGGGTGTCCTCCGTCCATGTGATGACCTCACACAAGACCTCTCTGGGTCTCAGCTGCTTTCATCTGGAGTATGGCTTCCAATCACGGTACCATGCAAAGCAGTTTTAAAAACAATAACAACAACAACAAAAAGCAGAGTGAGGCAAAGCACAGCTCTCACCCAGCCTCAGAGCAGAGGTCCCCCTCTCCAGCTGTGCTGAGAAGAAATCCAGCCACTCACAGGAGGGCAGCGACCTCCAGGGCCCCCGTGCGTGCATCAAGCCCGGGGAAAAAACACGGGCCCTGTTTTCTTCCCTTTCTGGGGAAGCTGAAGCATCTGATACAGTCTCGTGATCTAATCACCTAATCCTCATTTTCTCCTTAGGCTCATCTGCGGAGAAAATGACACAGGTCGTGTTATTGGAAGTTGTCTTAAATGAGCGTAAGCGTTCGCACAGAATGTTGGGTGACAGGAGCTATTAGTGAGAGTTCAGGGGAAATGGAGAGATGACTTCTTCGCAAGAGACGAGAAAGAAAGCCTTTGTCCTCTTGTGCCGAGTAGGGCAGAGAGACGGTGCTCCCGCTCTCTGCCCAGGCCGTAAGGCGCTGTACACGTTCCCGCTCGCCCCTCGTCCACCACGGCTGTGACAAGGACACGCGGGGCTGCCCACGGGGCCCTGAGGCACCCCAGCCGGCCGCCCGGGATGAAGGCCCGTGGCCCAGCCACCCCGGCTGCTGCACGAGTGACCACACCACAGCTGTATCGAGCCACCGAACTCTGGGATGCGTTATTATGCACGATCGCAAACCAACCCAAGTATAAAATGAAAAAAGCCAAAGTAAAATATGGTCATCGTCTTGTTAAAAACAAGATCGATCCAGAGCCAAGAAAGTGGAAATCGATGTGTCAAGACGTGTCTCTAGGCAGTGGAAGGAAAGAGGACTTTTATTTTCTTCTTTATAAATGTCTGTGTTTCATCAAGTTTCTACAATGGGGGAAAAAAAAAACATATTTGAAAAATGGAATTATTTGCCTGACTCAATTTCCTCACCACTTTTTGGAAGAAACAGAAGAGGTTTCATTCGATGCTAGAAAAGCAGTTTGGTGGGAAGGATGCGCCGTCCACGACCAACAGCCCCCCCCCACCCCCGATCCGCCGGCAGGACACCTCTCTGAGCCGCAGAGCAGTAAAAGGAGGTCCTCGCACTCGAAAGGTTTGTTGTAACAACTACGCATTAAAGACATGCAGAGAAAGGCCATTTACTGGTAAGTGAAATCAGAATAACTCAGCAGCTGTGTATGAGGCCTGAGAACCCACATTTTACACGAGTCCCCTAGAGAGTCTAAAGCTAGACTCAGAAACTCCAGTCCGAATTCGCAAGAGTTCCTCAGGAGACGGTGTGATTACTTTGAGCCGCGTGTGATTTCCTAGCAAGCTTGAAGGAAATTATTCTGTCACTCACTGAGAAGGGGGTGCCTTGCCCTGCTCCCCTGCTCCCCCAGCGGCGCCCATGGAGAGCCCCTCCTCCCACTGACTGACAGAGAACAGAGGCTCGCGGGGTTCAGCTCCAAGGTCACACAGCGGGGACAAAAGGGCAGAGCTGCAATAAACCGACCTCGGGCACAGTGTCGCTCGATGTTCCTGAAGGTTCAGGAACCTTCCTTCTCTGCCCCACGACCGTGTCTCCGCTGTTCCTTCTCTCTCCCTACGCTGCGTCTTCTCAGTCTAGGAGCAGCGAACCGCTAACCTGTCTGCAGAGTGTTGCCAAATAGTTAAAACAGTTTATTTTTGCAGAAATTGAATTTAAAAACAAAACAAAACACAGGAGGTGAGAACAGAGGAGTGAGGTAATGGGCCTAAGACCACACAGCGAACTAGGACGAAATACGACACGTCTCCCAGGCCGGTGCCGAAGACGGTGACACCTGCTCCCCGTGTGCGGGAAACGTGGTCAGAAGCCTTGTGCTGGAGCCTGCGCACAGACAGCTGAAGTCCATGGTCAAGGAGGGGCTCAGCGGGCGTCTTTCCCACCTTCTCCCCCCAGACCAGCGGGACGAGGACAGTTAGTGTCCGAGAGGGAGGGGCTTCCCTGGACCTCAGAGTGGGGCTGGGTCCCGCAGAGCCGGGGAGGAGACTCCCCGAGAACCTTCGCCTTCAGGAAACCCGGGAGCCCGGCCTGAAAAACACCTGGCAATTGTTCCAACGCGCCGCTCGCTATCTCAACAAGCACAATTCAGCTCCGCGGTGATAAACAATACTTCACAAGTGCCGATAGCGTCTGTCTTAGGCTGTGACATTTGCGAATGGAGATGAGACCCGATAATCTGTTCTTAGAAGCTTCCTCGGGGCCAACCACCTCCCATCGCCTGAAGGCGACATTGAAAGGGGGTTTCTAGGCGGCAGTAATGGTACCTGATTATCTAAACTTTCTTCCAAATTCATAATGAAATCGGGACCCTCCGCCAGATACTTTTCTCTCAGGGCAGCACAAGGAACTGGCTGGGGGCTCCCGTCCCCAGGGACCCCTCCACTTCCACTGGGTACTGCCCCAACCTCCGTGGCCCATTCCACGTGGACCTTCGCAATACCTCCCGATCCTGCCATCCTGGGTCCTCAGTCTGTTTCCCGCACAGCAGCCAGGCTTCCCAGTACTTCCGAAACATCAATCAGATCAGATCCTCTGCTGCAACTCTCCGGTGACTTGCTACACAGTTCACAGAGAATCCAGCCTCCTCCTATGGTCCTGCGAGGCTGCAGCCTCTCTGGCCCCGTCCTGTGCCACTGCTGGGCCATGTTCGGGGCTCCCCTAGCCCCGCTGTCCTCTCAATGACTTCTCCGGACACTCCAAGTCCCTGTCTCCAGGCTCCCATGCTTTGCCCGCCACCTCAACTGTCTTCTCGTCCTCCACCTCTCAGAGTCAAGGTCACTTTGTCGCGGAGCGTGTTTTCCGAACTGCAGGTCACACACTCGGGTTGAGGGTCAGGAAATCAACTTAGCGGGCCCCAAGAAGCATTGTTCTGTTTTACTGCAGCATAACTGACAAATAAAAAATCGTGTGTTCTTGAGGGGAGAACACTCAAGATCTACCCTGGGAGCCGATTCAAGCACACAATGCAATTAACCGTCATCGCTAACTGCGGTCACTGTGCTGTGCAGGACGTCTCCAGAGCGAACTCACCCCACATCGTTCACTCGAGCGGAGACGCGGAAGCAACCTGAAGGCCCGTCTGTGGACGAACGGATAACAGAAACGTGATCTGTAGGTCCCGTTATATACGTGTGTATGTATACGATATATACAACACCTACCCCATAACGTACGTACTACACACACACGATGGAATACTCAGCCTTTAAAAGAAAGGAAATCCTGCCATTTGCAACAGTGCTGGAGGACGTGATGCTGAAGGAAACAAGCCAGACACAGGAAGCCAAACGCCCCACGCTCGCACCCACACGCGGGATCTCAAACAGCCGAACACGCAGAACCAGAGGACAGAATGGTGGCCAGCCACTGCTTCCCAGAACAACGAAAAGAAGTTATGATCATCTTCAGAGTCGTGAGTATGTGTCATCCACAGGCCGATGTTTCCAGACGGGTGCCCTTACCTGACGCTGAACAAGAAGTCACCTTCTGGGGTCCCTAGGGGTTGGCTGAGCCCCGCCACCGGCAGGACCAAAGAGTTGTGAGAGCAAGGGGCGTGGGACAGCATCGAGACAGAGCAGGTCAAACCCAGGACAAGACCCTCCAGTTACTCCTCTTTCTGCTGCAGTAACTGGCCAAGACCCAAAATGGGTTCCCAGAATAAGGGTGAGGCCCAGCCACTAGGACCAGAGGTCAGGAAACTTTTGGGAAAGTTCTATCATATATTCTTCCTCATTTCTCTTTAACTCTTACAATACAAAACATTCTTCGCTTCCGGGCTGTGCAAGGACAGGCCATGGGCTAGGCTTGATCTGCGCACTCTGGGTTTGCCAACCCCTGCGCCAAAGAGCCCGTGAGTCGTCCAGCGTGAGCCAAAATGAAACCTTTGTTATTATCTTACGTCCCTGCGAGATCGGGGATGATTTCTAAAGCAGCATCAGCCGAGCTATCCCAATACACTAACAGAGCAGAAGAGACCAATATCACGGCACGTCGCCCATAGGAAGTGGTAAATATCATTTTTACTAAACTTTGAATTTTCTATATAGATGTGCGTGATGCCTGGGTTTTGACGTGAAATGCACAGTGTGTTTAAGGAATGGGTCCTAAGTCCCAGAAGGCCACAGCTGAACTGTTCCCACAAGCCTGGCCCCTTTAGCTTCTCTGACAGCACCCACATGTCGGGCATCACACTCATCCTGCGTTTTATTTAAATCTTTTCTCCCCTGCATTTGCACAGTCTGTCCCGCCACACACTGCGCTAGACTGTTGGTCCCAAGGGCAGGAACCATGACCAGGGCTTACATTACTGAACACCCTGCACCCACGGGGCTGCAACAGACTTTCAATAAACATCTGAATGAATAAATGAACAGGGACTTCCTTCCTACGCAGTGTCTCCCGGGAGTGAAGGAGCACCGAGGGCTAAGGGGAAAGTTCCTGTCTCAGGAGCCCAAAGGCACAGGAAGCCCAGGGAGACTGAGAGAAGGGGGGTTGGGGGCTCTCAGAAGGGCAGGCCAGGGGCCAGCAGGTCAGACCAGCACAGACTCCCCTAGAATCCAGACATCCCCGGTGCATAAGGGGGCCGATGTCTGGCAACTGCCCAGGAATGCACAGGGCCGTCCGTACTGGCCTCCGAGAGGCTGAAGAGTGCAAAAGGCTAACGGCACAGAAGCACCATTGTTTTATTTAAGCCCAAATGCTGATGTAATGCCACAAAACCTGCATTTCTAGAACACCCTTTGGAAATTTCAAATTTTAAAATCTCTCGGGGTGCCTGGGTGGCTCTGGCGGTTGAGTGTCTGACGCTTGGTTTCGGCTCAGGTTGGGATGTCAGGGTTGTGAGATCGAGCCCCGAGTCAGGCTCCACACTCAGCAGGACGTCTGCTCGGGATTCGCTCCCTCTGCCCAGTCCCCTGCCCCTCCCCCCCATGTGGTCTGTCTCCCTCTCTCTCTCTCTAAACTAAATACATAAACATTAGGAAAAAATTGTTTTAATCTCTCTGTGTGAACTTAGAAATCCTGTGAAGTCAGTATTATTGTCTCCACAGGTAAGAACCCGAAAGCAGGTGAGCTGGTTTGCACAGTGCCCCACAGCTGCGGGGTCATCTAGCTGAGCTGGCAGCTTGGTTTCTGATCCCCATCAGGGCTTCTCACCAGCTGTAGTCCATCCGGTGTCCCTAACATCCCCTTAGCTCTCGGCTTCTGGGTTGAACTTCCTCATGACCTTCTCCTGATTTATGAGCCTATTTAATAACTTGATTCATTTGCAAAGGTAGGATTATCAATCAATGAGGCATCATTCCATTGGCTCCAGATGTCTTTGGTGTTTTGTTTTGTGGGGTTTTTTTTAACAGCTTTATTGAATTGTAAATGATGGACAAAAAGCTGTCCGTATTTAATGTACATATTTTGATGGGTTTGAGCACACACATGCACCCATGAAACCTTCATCACGGTCAAGGTAAATGAACTTATCCATCATTTCCAAAATTTTCCTCCGGGGACTGGCTGTTTCTTTTCTCGTAGTCAGAGCACTTGATTTGAAATCTACCCTCTTAAGGAGCTCTTCAGTGTCCGATACCCCGTGGTTAGCTACAGGCACGATGCTGTGCGGTCCGTGTCTAGAACTCATTCATCTTGCATCCCTGAAGCTTTACGCCTGTTGAAAGCGTCTCCCCAACTTCCCCTCTGACCCCCGGGAACCCTGCTCTCTCCTTCGGTGAGGATGACTAGGTCAGACTCTGCATACAAGTGCGGTGTCTGTCCTTCCGTATCTGGCTTATTTCACTGAGCACCACGTCCTCCAGGTCCCTCCAGGCTGTCGCAAATGGCAGGAGGTCCTTCTTTTTTAAGGCAGAAGACTATTCCGCTGTATGTATACGCCACCTTTTCTCCAACCATTCATCCGTGGAGGGACATGCGTGGAGGGACATGATCCCAACCTTGGTTTTTGTGAATAATGCCGTAATGAATGTGGGAATGCAGGTATCTCCCCGAGACCCTGATTTACATTTCTGTCTGCCTTATTGGGATTTCTCCTCTCTGCACTCTGTCACTAACACCTTATCCCCTGATGCCAGGGTCTTTCTTTCAGAGAAAAACACTATTACACAACAGGCTTAAACCCAGCCACATGGCAAGGCAGCACTCACTACTACAGATCTCTGTGTCAGGAGGGCGGGAGCTTAAGGGGGAAAAGGAGCGAGGTGGCAGACCCCACCCCACCCCCAGACCCACCGCGCCCCCTCCCTGGGTCTTTGCTAAAGGCCCAACCTCTTCTCTCAGGAAAGAACCAGCAGCTTCTTCAGCTGGGTCTCGATAAAGAAATGAAGGCACGACTACTCCACTCAAGGATGTGAGTGGTTTCGTCTGGTCTCTAATGGTGGGACAGAATACTTCCTCCGCCACCAAAGAAATCTCCCCCCAAAAGGCAGGAGACTCTGTCTCGGGTGGAATGCCCCTGCTGCCCTCACCGATGCCGAGAAAGGAGGTCCCCTCATGCGTCCTGGCTCCCACCCCGGAGCCTGGCCCACGGGCCCTCGGTCAGGTGTGTGGAAAGAATGACGGGCCGCCTGTCCCCGAGATCTGAACAGCCTTCCACAGTTCACCAAGCATTCCGGGACTTCGGTCCAACGCAGCGGCTGACCACTTGGTTTATCTCACTGGTCCCCCGGGGACCTCATTAAAATGACACTAAAGGAATGAAAAAGTAGACGTTCGCAACAGAAAGGGGCCTTTGTTGATCAAAGATCAGACTGGTCCTTTCTGGAACCGTGGTGGGGACGGATGAAGTGAGCGGGTGCGTAACGGAGGGACGGATGAGCATCAAAGTGGGACGTCAGGTTCTGTAACGGAACATAAACGGGGTACAATTCAGAGGTGCGCAAATATATGTAGAACTAATCACTGTCTAAGCGGAGGAAAGTGGGAAGAAGTCCAAGGGTGCCGCTCACGCACCTGTCGAAGAAGAGGGTCGGTGTCAGCACCATCTTCAGGCATAGAACATCCCGTATCTGTGCTAATGAAGTCATGCTGGCCACACACGGCTACTGGGCACCCGAAACGTGGCTGGTGCAACTGGGGAACTGAATTTTAATGGGACTTAACGTTAGATCAGTTTTCATATAAATGACCACATGCCACCAACAGCCGCCCTATTGGGTAGCTCGGACGCTGTGGTCTCTTGGGTGGCACCTGCACCCGCGTGTTCACGGCAGCGTCACTCACAGGTGAGGAGACAACCTACAGGCAGACGGATGAGGGGACAAAAGATGGGACACACGGGAACACATGTGTACGGAAGTTGTTCATCCCTAAGGAAAGGAAACCCCAACCCCTGTGACGGCGTGGAAAGACCTGGAGGGCGTCCGCTCAGCGAAATGAGCCAGACACAGAAGGACGAGCGCCACGTGCTCTCATGCACATGCGGAACCGAAATCGGTCGAACGCACAGACGCAGAGAGTACACGCGGTCGCTGGGGGCTGGAGGCTGCAGGCAGTGGGAGAGGCTGGTCCAGGGCACGAAGCTGCAGGTACGAATAAGACGGATCCGTCCTGGGGCGCTAACGGACAGCGTGGCCAGGACGGTCAGCAACGCTGTGCCGCACCCCGGACAGCGGCTTAGAGAACAGACCTGACGTGTTCCCGCCACACGCTCCTGCGTAACGGGACCTACGCGAGGTGATGTTAACTAGTTTACCCACAGCTCTGCGTGTCCCACAGCCCGATAAATCTGAACACAGTATTTTTGCACAAATCCATGCATAAGGACCTAAAATGAGAAGAAAACCTGCTGCGCGGGAACCAAAAGCTGGCCTCTCGAAGCGCGGGAACAAGGCTGGGGGCCTGCGGTGAGAGTAAGACGAGAAAGAAGAGGGCCCCGGCCCTGACTTGTTTCCCCGAAACTCCCCCGTCCCCGTGTTTCGTGATCAGCATCTCTTGCGGTGACTGGTTTCCGAAGCCCAGAAATTCCACGTCAGATTCTTTGTCTTCGGTTAAATACAAGTAAAAAGGGGGACGTGGCGCTTCGCAAGCTGGCAGCACGGTTCGACCTCGTTGCTGTAAAGTGGGGCGTCCCCTGCCGTCCACTTGTGCGGGCACGACCCCGTCGGAGCATGACCGCGGACGTGGCTGGGTCCAGTAACCGACCTATAATCTCACCCACGGCCCTGCGGGGGTCCGCGTTCTGACCTTTCCGCAGGTAGTTCAGAAGTCTAGCATGAGCGCGCGTCCTTTCCCATAAAAACAATGAGGCTTTTTTCCAGAAAAAAGCCGCCCACGGTGTCCTGCCAGCAGCAGCGGAGGGAGGCGACCCCTTTCCAGGCTGGGACAGGTGGGGCTAGGGGTCCCACAGCAGGGGCAGCGCGGGGTGGGGCTGCCCCCGCAGGGCACCTTCGTTCCTCACACCTGGGGAAACCGGGGCTCGCCGGGGAGCGAAGGGCATGAGAAGGCAGGTAAGCAGGTGCACAGGCAGGGGCAGGTGCACAGGGACCTTCCGGGGGAGGGGAGCGCGGGGCAGGGGTGGCCGCAAGCTGGTGTGCGCGCGCCATCTAGTGGGCGCCCCGGGGACCGCCGCCCTGGGGCCCTCCGCATCAGAAGCGCGGTTGGTTGGTCAAGTGAAGCCGCTTAGGAAAAGGCGTCCTGGACTCTGCACTCACCTATGCAAAAAAATGGTGCCTTATCATACGTTCTGCCGCGTCCCCCCGGGGGGCGGAGGGCACAATGCTTTACCAGCTGCATCTAATCCTACTGGTCCTAGACCACACCCTGGGTTATGAAGTATTTCCGCTCTCACCACGGCTCTCAAGTGTGTCCCCTTGGAGCACGCTGACACGCAGGGGAGGAGGAGCTGTTAACCTTTACCGGGCGCACATCTGGGACAAGCACTGGGCACGTGTCATTGCCCCACTGATCATCCTTCCCCAGCCTTGATGATGAGGCTATCCTAGTGGGAATTACATTGTCCTTTAATACCGGTGGGATGACCAATGTTCACGAAGGCAGGCTGTGCCAAAGATCCCCGGGCTTAAGCAAGAGGTGCGTTGGGTCTGACGTGCCGCAGCCCGGCCTTCCTTAGAGCACCTGTTTCCCTGCAGTCCAGCACAGGGCGGGCCAAGTCCTTGCATCGACAAGGCCTCGGGAGTGTCCTTTCCAACCAGGAATCTCCGTCTCGGAGGAAGCACCTGGAAGGCTCAGCGCTCACAGACAACTTGCCTATCCATAACTCCACATGGTGACAAACAACCCAGTTCACACGTGGACGGTCAAGGAGATGTCTCTTTCCAAAGAGAAAACTGGGCTCTCGGAGGGCAGCCTCCTGATGATTTTACCATCTTCAAGGGTGTGTATAAAGCAGAAGCAAATAAAACCCTTCACATAATTGCTCTCCAGTTTGTCATTCGGGCCTCATCCCCCAGCAACAGAACAAAGCCCGGGCAGAAGCCGTTGATGGATGGGCTGTTCGGCGGATGTTTTCGTGAGATAGGTCATAAATATTAATGGTATTGACGGAGCCTTAAAGACGTGTCCCGTCACATTCCGGCGGCAAGAGAGGCCCTCAGAATCCTTCGTTCCTCTGCCCGACAGCCACGAGTCTCTTTCCCGGACTTGCTTACTGGGTCTATTTTTCCCATTCACCTTCAGAAATTACCCATCAGCAAAGGTTTGCCAAAAAGATGCAGGTCAACGGAACTAAACATCTTAATGGGTTTTTCTTTCTTCTCCTTTTCCACTTAGCTGACTCCGGTTCATTCCGCAAGAGCAACCCTTTCGATGTTGTTATTTTTTTAAATATAAGTTAGGAAATGACATAACATCTGAGGCCGACGTGGGGCCACCGCGGTGACCGGTTTAGTGACCACGCGCAGCGGCGTCGCACTCGGGAATAATGCGACCGTGGGCCGGTGAGTGGCGTCGGGCCCAGAAGTGTGCATAGAGCAGCTCTTACAAACCGCGTGGCTTTAATCTCATCCGACAAAGACGGTTATTTCTGGTCATTTGTAAAACGCTTCCACTGGACACACATTCTCCTTGACAATTTAAAGTCGCTCCTTTCAGCTGCGAGCAGGTCGGATCAATCGGGTGAAACCGTGTGTGTATAGACAAGCTAACAGCTATTTGCAGGCTAGCTCGCTCTTTCTTGTACATGAGAGCGCCTACCAGACAGCTCTGCTGGGGGGGTTCACTCCAGACACCTGCTGCCAAGGGTTGTGTGCTGCCTCCCACAGGTAAGGACACTAACAAATTTGTTTTGATAAAAGGAGAGGAGCTCCGGCCTTCTGGATGGACTTGCGAAGTCAGGACTCAACAAAAATGCTTTTCGGCGGCGCTGGGACCCCGTGCTTGTCCCGGCAAAGGGAGTCTAACCGGCAAGACTAAATGGAAATGGGCGCAGCTCCGTCGTGGACTGAAGAGCTCCCAGCCTTATAAGTCACCGTGCTTGCTGGCGACGCGCACGGTGTGGGGCAGGGCTGCCGGGGAACGCCGTCCAGATCTCAGTTAGCGCGTTCATGCTATCCATGTAGACACTCGCCCTTGCTGCTCCTGTAGTGGGTTAGTCCTGCCCCCCACCCCCATTCATGCCCACTGGACTCTCAGGGTGGGGCCTTATTTGGAAAGAGGGTCTTTGCAGATGTCATTAGTTAAATGAGGTCAGACTGGATGAGGGTGGGCCAATGCCTGGGGTCCTCATAGGGAGAGGACCCACAGAGGCAAACCCACAAGCCAGCTCTCTGACAGCAGGGACAGACACTGGAGCGAGGTGGCCACACCCCAGGGAAGGCCTGGAGCCAGCAGAAGCCAGAACAGGCAAGGAAGGACCTAGAACCTTCAAGCCCTCAAAGGGAGTGTGGCCCTGCTGATGTCTTGCTTTTGGAGCTCTGTCCTCCTGAACGGAGAGAGAAGTCCTGTTGTGTTCAGCCGTCGGGCTGATGATCATTCATGACGGTCGCCCCAAGACACGGACCTGCCTCAGCACAGCCCCGCTCCGGCACGCCACCATTTAGCACAGGATGTAAATCCACGTCCCAGCCCCAAGCCAGATGGCGTCTTACAGGGTACATCAGAGTAACAAATAAAAGAGGAAGAAAAGAAATGGGAACCACGTAAATATTCATCAGTAGGGAAGGGGACGGAATGGCCCACCACAGAATACGACAGAGCAGGTTTTTAAAAAATGGATGAGGCAGTTCTATCCACATGGGCTTGAAGCGGCCTCCAAGACATATTGTCGACTGTTAAGAACGCGATACACAGCACAACACCCTTTGTTTTACAACACAACCGTGCACACATACACACGAAACAGCTCGGTGTGTTTTCTGCAGCCACAGATACGTGTCCGAATGTAGATACAGAGCTCCAGACGGGAAACACGGAGAAAGATAAACCACCGTTGACTTGGGGAAGCGCGTTGGAATTGTGGGCTGGTCCGCGAACACGCCCGTCTTACCTGAAACGCTTTAAGAGGATGTGTTCAAGCACTCTTCGGTTTTATTTTTAAGTTTTAAACAAAACAAAAGACAAAGGGCAAAAAGAGACTCATTCGCAAGCCTTTAAAACTTTCTGAACTGCCTTTCCACTTAAATCTCCCAAAGCTACGGCAGACACCCCGAGGGGCGGTGGACCCCACTGGACCATCCTGGGGGCCAGGACGTCCTTGCTCAAGCTGGCTCGGGGCAGGGGGGCTCCAAGGTCCCCTCTGAAGGCCAGCCCCAGGCAGGCCGGGTGGCCAAAGGACAAACGCCGACAGCCGGAGAGGGAGAGACTGGCTCCATGAGAGGAAACAGGGGCCTTGCAAGATTTAAGTGTCCAGTGTGGCGGGTGCCATCAGGCACAATGATCCCAAGAAAATAAAGTCGCCTCCCGGGTGCCCAAAGCTTCCATGTAGCAAGCAGAGTGACTCACAGCCGCTGGCCCAGCAGCCTGGACGCTTACAGCAAGTGGGCAGCTTGGCAGCGGGGTGCCAGCAGATCGGGGAAGAGCAGTTTCATGGGGCTTGGTCCTGGGGAGAGAGGCGGCCTGTGCCCTCCCTCCCGTGGCAGCAAGACCCAGCTTCCCCGAGCATGAAGGAGGAGAAAGGCGAGGAAAAATGGGCTGTGCAGGAGCTGGAGGCGGGAGCTCCTGCTGTGGTCCCTCTCTGCTCCGGAGGCCCCGCTGTGACAACGTCTCTCTCCACGTTGCACCTGTGCCTCGTCCGTCCCATGAACTCGGAATAGCACCGGGCCAGAAACCCCTTGTGTTCTCTACTGCACACAAGGGGTTTGCCAGTCTGCTGCTGTTCCAGACTCCTAGTTTGGATGGGTCGTCTCCCCCGGACTCTGCCCTGGATAATTCTCACGCGTGACTTCACCACAAGCCTGGGCTGATCTCACCCACGGGGAACTGAGTCCCAGCACAGGGAAACCACTCGCCCAAGGTCTGGTGGCCGCTGAGCGTGAGGTCCGGGATTTGGACACAGTGGCCGAGTCTGCCCGAGCCGACACTGAGCGTCCCTTGGGATCTGAGTTTGCCGTCAACTCGGATCATTTCGAAACTTTGCCGCTTGTCAAACAAGAACCAGAAGTCTGGGTTATCGCTGAAGGAAAGAAGGGGCCGGAACGCCATGCCCACTGTGACTGTCACTGATACGCTCCTGGTCCAGATCCAAGATGGGCACGGACTCTGGGAGTCATTCCAAAGGCTGGGAACCCTGTGCCCAGGGTCCCAGTTCTCTAGGGTAACAAGCAGCCTCTTCCCTGTGAGCTTTTCTCACGGCCCCAGGGGAACAGGCAGGAAGTCAAAGGTGGGTGCCCCCCACTTTAGAGACCACAGATCTTCATCCCAGGCAGGGGAACTTCTCTCCCTCTCTGACCCCCTCTTCCTACCTTCCAAGGCACCCCACGCTCCCCACTCTGCTCCCAAATGTGTAGAATGACTGAGATGAGGTCTACGTACAGAAGACCAAAAGAAAAAAAAAGCCATCATTGTCTCCCTAGAATTTCCCCGTACCTGAGCTGACATTTGAATGAACAAGTGACAGACATGTCCAGAGCTGTGGGAAGGATTCTGGGTGGAGGAGGAGCCCAGGCAAAGGTCCTGGGGTAGCAAAGGGCTCGGAGTGGGTGAAGCAAGGTCTGAAGTGAGGTAGGAACCAGATGTGCAGACGTGCTGAGCTTTGGATATGCCGTTGAGGAGGGAGAACTGCGGCGCAGGAGGACCGGACCGCCGTCCCAGGGCTTCCGGCACGGAGTCTGCAGGATCTGATGCACGTTTAAGCAGAGTGCTCTGTGTGTACTTGCAGAGTACAGACGGCAGGGTGTGGAGGGTGGAGGCAGGAGCTGAACCAACCACGCAAGAGAGATCTGACGGTGGGGAGGTTGGGGTTGGGGAGCTGGTGGTGCAGCCACAAGGGGAGATCGTGAATGGGAATCCTTCGATGCCCTCACGGCTCTGAGCTTGTCTGTATGTCCCCTGCCCTGCCCCTGAGCTGTGGACTGCCAGAGGGCAGAGACCAGCACTCGGTATGTGTGTGTGTGTGTATCTATATGTGTATGTGCACACACACATGTGGGCATGTCTTGTGTGGGGGGTGGTTTATCTGTCCCCATCTGATTTCATGGACCCCTGAATTCTAACACACACCTTCTGCAGGCCCCAGGTTCGGAAGCCTGCTGGTTGTTACTGTACGTATGATGGGAGTCCATTGGGGGTTTTAAGTGGGATGAGTAGGAAGAAGCAACATAGTCTGATTTACGTTGCAAACAATATGCAGGAAATACCACGGAGCTCAGACTAGAGTGCGCCCTTCGACGAATGCCTACCGGGCACCCTGCACCCTCGGAGGGCGTGCTGCGTGCCCAAGCCGATGAACAACCGTGCCAGTCTGCCCTCTAGGACCTCCCAGTCTCGTGCAGTGGGTGGAGATACAGATAGGTATCCCCAAATATGGCTCTGCTCTGACCCCAGAGCCTGGGACTATGGAACCTTCCATGGCAACGGGGTTTCAGATGTGATGCAGTGAAGGATCCAGAGATGGGGGGAGGGGGTTGTCCTGGGTCATCCCAGTGGCACAGTGTCCTTGGAAGTGAAAGACAGAGGCAGGAGGGTCACGGTCCAAGAAAGGGGACACAGACATGCAAGTGGACTTACTAGCCTCTAGGAGCTGAAAACCGGCAGATGAGGGTCTGATTTTCCCCCAGTGCCCCCAGAAGGAACACAGTCCCGCTGACACTTTGATTTCTGCCCCCTAGACCCATCCCAGACTTCGGGAAGTACAAGATAAGTTTGTGCTGTTGAAAGTCATGATGGTTGTGGTAATTCATCTTAGCAGCTGCAGGAGACAGATACGGACGCCCAGAACAGTGCCGGGCTCTGTTACCTCCAAGGTCTGTGGAACCTGTGCTGCCCTCCCCACTCCACACTCCCAGCTCTTCCCTCCCCCCTCCTCCTGCTCCACCCACTCTAGCCCTGGGCCCTCTCGGAGGTCCTGGCTCACACCACAGCTGGGTCTGCTGGCAGTCGCGCACGGCTCCCTCTGCCAGGATGCTCTTCCGCCACAGCTGTCTATAGCTGCCTCGTTCTCCTTGGTTAGGCCTCAGGGCAGACACCGGACCCTCAGAAAGACAGCTTCCTAGTGCTCTGACACTGCCCACCCACTTCCCGGTCTCTCCGTTCTGCTACGAGTGTGAGTTCTCGGACCTGAACTGATGGAACGGACTGTCCTGGCATGGGAGCAGCCTGCGAGCTGGGGCTCTGGGCCGCGTCATCAGCATCTGCTGAAACACACAGTAGGCACACGAGTCCTGTTGGAAGGAAAGAAGTACTTGCGTCCAAGTCTTGTAAAGTCTCAGGCGGACACGACGGAGGACAGATCTGATTATTTCTCTTGTTTGTTTCCTACGCGGAGCCCGTGTACCCAGTTGCCTAGAAACTCACCAAATGTGTTCATTTTTTTTATTCCACCTTGTGGAAAGATAATGTGTTTTTACCGGCATGTGCAGAGATGGGCTTTTTAGTTTTAAGAACAGTAGTGGGATAGTGGACTCCAGCCCCGCACTCTGCAGCACCCCTGGAAATAAATCTCTAAGCTCAAAGCTCAGTAATTGGGCAGAAAACTAAAGAGAAGTGAGAGGGAATGAAGGGACATAGTGGAAGGGGAAAGGCAGAAAACTTGCGCTTTCATAAAGAAAAGAAACAGGCACCGAGTTAGCATTTCCCAGGCATGGAGGGAACTGCAAAAAGATTATTGTCAAGCTTTAGGTTTTAAAGATGATGCAGAAAACATCATTATTACCCTGAGCTGTGACACTCCTCTTTTTCAACTGCCCTTTTTAAGATGGGATTTTTGAAGGGTTTGACCATCTGTGCTGTTCTGCTAGAAATGGAATTATCAGACACAAATGGTTTTCAACTCCAAAATTTCCATCAGCTCCACTTTCTCCCTCTCCCTGTACCAAAAAATAATAAACCCAGCGCATAGTATATACTAAATAAATGTCTGTTGTACACTAATTGACTGGAAGGAAGGAAAGAAGGAAGGAACAGATGGATAGATAAGCAAATGGATGGACGGATGGATGGATGGATGGATGGACGGACGGACAGACGGATGGATGGTTGGATGGATGGACGGATGGACTGACGGACGGATGGACGGATGGATGGACGGACGGATGGACGGACGGACAGACGGATGGATGGTTGGATGGATGGACGGATGGACTGACGGACGGATGGACGGATGGATGGACGGATGGATGGACGGACGGATGGACGGACGGATGGATGGACGGATGGATGGATGGATGGACGGATGGACGGATGGACGGATGGACGGATGGATGGATGGTTGGATGGATGGACGGATGGATGGATGGATAGAAAACTGGATGCAAGGATGGATGGAAAGATATATAGTTGGATGGATGAGTAGATGGATGGAAGGACAGATGGACAGATGGATGGATGAAGGAAAAGATGGGTGGCTGTTCAATCATATGGACAGATGGATGGGCAGATGGAAAGACAGATGAGTGGACAGACATGAATGGACAGAATGATGGATGGAAAGATGGGTAGTTGGATCAACAAAATGGATGGGTGGAAGGATGGATGGATGGATGGAGATGGTACATGAACGGACAGATGGACAGACCGATGGGTGGAAAGACAGATGGATGAGTACATCACCACTGCCACTGTTGTTTTGCAAGTTTTCCTCCCTGGATCAGCCCCTGTCCTGGCTTCCAATCCTGGGGTCTCTCCCTCGTCCTATCAGACATTACCCCAAAGCTGCAGATTTCCCTTCATGAAGTAGAGATTGTTTCTCTACCCTAAAGGTGCCAACAGTCTCCAATGTTACCCAGGGCTACACAACTTGGTAGCAAAGTTCCAAATCATAAGCCTGGGTTGCCTTCCAGGGCCATGGTGCCCCCTCAGAAGGTCAGAAGGTGCAGTGAGACTGATGGATGGACAGACAGATAGAAAGACGGATGGTGGAGTTACAGCTGACTGCCCACCCCAAGTCTTCCCCCCTCTTGCCCTGTCACAGCCAAGTCCCCAAATACCAGGTCTTCATCTCCCCACCTCTGACCATTGGCAATCTCTGACTCATGAAATCAAACTCTTAGCTCCCTCCAGGAGGAGAACCCACCACCCACTCTGAGACTGAACTTCGGCTTGGCCTTCACCCAAAGTGTGACAGCTGTGCCCGCATATGTCCAGAGAAAATGGCAGCCATGACGAAAATAATGATGACTAAAGCTGACTGAGTCCCGACAGGATGCTGGGCCAACACAGTAACACCCTCCCTGTAGTCCGACTGAGTCCTCATGAAACTCTAAAAGACAAGAAACCTCATTTCTTCAGTTTACAGAGGAGAAAACCGAGTTTCAGGTAAGTAAAGTGATAGGCCCACGATAACCCAGCCAGTAAACACTAAAATTCCAATTTCGGTCTAAACAAGTTGACCCAACAAGCTGTACTCTTGACCAAAATGTTCTACTGCCAACTACCTTAAAGGCAAAAATCATTGAAATTTTCCCAGTATGTGCATCACCCAAGTAAATGAACAGGATAACAAAACTGACAAGGTAGAGAGGGTCGTTAATTCGACATAACAGTTGGATCCGGGTCAATCTACCTGGGGTGCTCTCCACTGCACGCATGACCTTCACATTTTCCTGGATGTTGTAAGCATGCTTGTACTTGTTCTAGGTCCCTTGGTCCATATGACATCGCTGTGCAACAGACAGGACCAGTGTTCTTACTTGGGATTCACACATGAGAAACTACAACAAAGAGAAGTTAGGGGACCCCTCGGAGGCTACATGCAGAATGAGAAGCCAGGTAGGCTCTGCCCTCAGGTCTCCTCTCCCCAGCTCCTGGGGTTGGAGGAGGAGCTACAACAGAAGCCTCCCTGGCCCCAGGCCCATGGTGGCCCCTACCCTCCAGGATGAAAGGCTGTCTTTGTAAACAAAGAGGCTAGAGATGATCATGCCTGTGGGGTCTCTATCGTGAGATCCTCTGGAAAAGCAGAGTGCAGAGGGCTTCCCTGATGCCAGGAGAGCAGTGTCCTCGGAGCCTGGAGGTGTCAGAGGGGGTGGGTGGGCTGGGGATGACATGAGACCCAGAAAGCTCCTCAGGCAATGGAACAGATCATGGGAAGAGAGATGGAGTAAACTGCCTGAGGAAGACTAGAAAGGGGAGACTGGGGTTCTGTGCAAAGCAGGTGGGAGGAAATAATGGCCCCTCTAGGATGTCCACATCGTAATCCCCAGAATCCATGGATATGTTACTTCACCTGGCAAGACGAAGAGTGAAGACTCTTGAGATGGGGAGATTTTCCTGGCTAACATCCACGTGGCACCCATGTCATTGCAAGGGCCTTCCTAAGGGACTCTGGGAGTCAGGAGGGTCAGAGAGGAGATGTGATGATGGAAGCAGAGGTTTGAATGACATGGAGTCGGGACCCAAGGGATGTGAGTGGTCTCTAGAAGCTGGAAAAGGCAATATGTGGCTTCTCCGTCTCAGCTTCAGGAAGGATGCAGTTCTGCTGACAGGTGGATTTCAGCTCAGTGAGACCCATTTCAGACTCTCGGGCCTCCAGACTATAAAATGATCATTTCTTGTTGCTTTAAGTCATTAAGCTTGTAGTGATTTGTTACTGCAGCTAAAGGAAATCGACTCCGCAAAGGAGAGCTCCAGCCAGTGGCCTTGGGTTCTGACAGTAAATATGACCATCCATTCATCTGTTGAGCAAATACTGTATGCTCGGCATCATGCATGGAGTCCCCAGTGATCAGAGCAAACACGGTCCCTCCCATCCAGGAGCTTGCGATCCTGTTTCTGCTTTCCAACCTACTGCCGCCCAGCTCCAAATTCAGCCCTCATTACCTGCTCTATGTAAATGGGCCCGAGCCCTTTCCTTTGCCAAAAGGTGACGTGTTGAGCTGTCAGTAGGGGTGCTGGAGAGACGTTTCCAAGGGAAAGGGCTTTGCCTTGGGATTCTGGTGCACCCTGTCTACGGGCTGTGCACCCGTGCTGGGACTTCTCCAGCACCGGAAGCCATCCCCATGCCCAGCTCCTACAGCGCCCTGCACCCAGCAGCTTTGCCCAGCAGCCACCGATGCCTCTGATGAGACATCTTTCTCTAAAGAACAGTCTTCAGGATTCCAGGAAGTTCCACTGGCATGCTACCTCTGCAAGTTCTCCACGTTCCGTGAGCTGGGACCACACCCTGTCCAGCAAGAGCTGGATCTCAGGGCAGGGGGGGAACGGGGGGGACTTGTTCCTGGGGCCCCCAGCTCAGCCCTGGAGCTGTGGATGCTCATGAAGGCTGCCATTCGAACACTCTTCAGCGTTCTCTTTGTTTCTTACTAAGCAATCCGTCATTACTCCAGTCTCTGTTATGAATAATGACCCTTTAGAGCAAACTTTCTCTGTTTAAATTCTTTCTCGTGATCAGAGCCACACTGAGACAGACATGCACAATCACGTAAATAAGCGTGAACTGCAGACACTGGTGGGGTCTACAAGAAGCAAGGGAACAAGAGTGTAAGAAGGACAGAACTAATTTGGTCTGAGCAGCCAGGAGAGGCCTCTCCAAGTGGACTATTGAGGCCAAAAGAGACCAGAAACCAGCCAAGTGGAACATTCTGGGCAGATCCAGGACTCAAGTGTGGCTGTGTTCCGAATGCACGGGCTTCTGATGAACAGGACACACTTGAGACATTGGAGTCGTGTTGTGCAACAAAACCAGCAAGACGGCGGCATCAACCAGAGCCTGTGGACCTTCAGATCCATTCTCTGTGGGGTTCTTGCTGCTCAGAGGACCCAGGCCTGCTTCCCAGGAATGCCTCCCCTTGCTCCAGCCCCGGGGCCAGTGGAATCTTGTTCTGGCCAGAGTTCCCGACTCTTCTGTTGTGTCTGCCTGCTCATCGTACTCATTGCTGAGCTGCGTGTTCAGGCTTCCATCACTATGTTCTCGCTACTTAAGAGCCACCCGTTAAGCACAGAGCCCCCCCATGGTAAGGACACAGCGTAAAACCATAAGCCAACCTCAGCCAGACTGAGGTTGATCTGGAGAATCAGAACGCTGAAGAGTGTTCGAATGGCAGCCTTCACGAGCATCCACGGCTCCAGGGCTGAGCTGGGGGCCCCAGGAACAAGCCCCCCGCCGCCTCCCCTGCCCTGAGATCCAGCTCTTGCTGGACAGGGTGTGGTCCCAGCTCACGGAACGTGGAGAACTTGCAGAGGTAGCATGCCAGTGGAACTTCCTGGAATCCTGAAGACTGTTCTTTAGAGAAAGATGTCTCATCAGAGGCATCGGTGGCTGCTGGGCAAAGCTGCTGGGTGCAGGGCGCTGTAGGAGCTGGGCATGGGGATGGCTTCCGGTGCTGGAGAAGTCCCAGCACGGGTGCACAGCCCGTAGACAGGGTGCACCAGAATCCCAAGGCAAAGCCCTTTCCCAGCAACAAGCCTATTTGTGGATGTTCTGTGGACAAGTCATGTCTTCCATGCAGAAGCCGCCCAGAGTTAGTTGCCACTGAGAAGAAAGAAAGGAGGTGACGAAGGGAAAGTGGGGGAGAGGAAAGGGAAGGGGAAGGCAGGAAGAGAGAAAAGGAAGCAGCACGTAGAAGGTACTCCCTGCCAAGCACGGTGGGCGGAATTCTCCCCTTGGCAGCTGTGTGTCTGGGGAACGGCTACAGCTACTGACTACAAGAGGAGGAGCTACCAACTTCGGTCCCATGGCCAACTTTACAAAATAGCTCTGGTGCTCGGAGCCACGTCAGAGCCACTCTTTATAGTGCTCTGAGAGATAGATAGCGATACACAGCGCCACTCAACCACCCAAACCCGGCGCCTTCCTGCCAAAAGGAATGAAAGCCCAATGTGAGAAACTGTCCCTGAGTAAAGACCAGCCAGATGGGGAGCACCGGGTGGCGTCAAATGGTCAGAGGCATGCCGCGTGCACAACACACGTAAAACCAGCCTCCCTGAGCGGCAAAGCACCAGGATGGCCCCTGAGGGCAGGGAATGGGGGTGACTGAAGGAAGGCAGCAGAGAAACCTCCAGATGCAGGCAAGCTCGCCACTGGTATCCACTGCACTCCACCCCCAGGCACCAGTCAGTAAGACACAGGAGCAGGAAAGGAAAGAGTCAACAAAACAAAATGGCAACCCATGGAACCGGAGAAGATATTTGCAAATGACAGTACAGACAAAAAACTGATATCCAAGATCTATAAAGAACTCCTCAAACTCAACACCCAAAAAAAAACAGATTATCATGTCAAAAAATGGGCAGAAGACATGAACAGATAATTCTCCAAAGAAGACATACAAATGGCTAACAGACACATGAAAAAATGTTCATCATCATTGGCCATCAGGGAAATTCAAATCAAAACCACACTGAGAACCTTACACCAGTTAGAATAGCCAAAATCAACAAGACAGGAAACTATATGTTTTGGAGAGGATGTGGAGAAAGGGGAACCCTCTTACACTGTTGGGGGGAAGGCAAGTTGGTACAGCCACTCTGGAAAACAGTGTGGAAGTTCCTCAAAAAATAAAAAATAGAGCTTCCCTATAACCCAGCAATTGTACTACTAGGTATTTACTGGGTATTTACCCCGAAGATACAGATGTAGTGAAAAGAAAGGCCATGTGTACCCCAACGTTCATAGCAGCAATGGCCACAATACCCAAAATGTGGAAAGAGCCAAGATGCCCTTCAACAGATGAATGGATAAAGATGTGGTCCATATATACAATGGACTATTACTCAGCCATCAGAAAGAATGAACGCTGAACTTTTCCATCAATATGGAAAGGACTGGAGGAGATGATGCTGAGTGAAATAAGTCGCACAGAGAGAGTCAGTTATCATATGGTTTCACTTACTTGTGGAGCATAAGGAATTACACAGAGGACATTAGGAGAAGGAAAGGAAAAGTGAGTTGGGGGAAATCAGAGGGGGAGACAAACCATGACAGACTGTGGACTCTGAGAAACAAACTGAGGGTTTTGGAGGGGAGGAGGGTGGGTGCTTGGGTGAGCCTGGTGTTGGGTATTAAGAAGGGAATGGACTGCATGGAGCACTGGGTGTGGTGCATAAACAATGAATCTTAGAACACTGAAAAGATAAATAGAATAAAACAGAATAGAATAGAATTAAAATAAAATAAGATAACATAACATAATGGAGTCACTTATGCCACGACCACATCACCAAACCAGGGCCCCACACCCGGCCTCCTAAAAATGTCCGCCTCCCTCAGGAACATAGAATTAACTGGTTGGTCTGCAATGTTCTGATCAGCACCAATAAGGCAACCTGTCCCACGGGCCCTCTCCATCCCCCAAAGGAAGAGGAGATAATTTACCCGAGACCCTTTTGTCTGCAATGGAAGGTGACCTCCCCTGAAATAATCCTTTTTTCTGCTTATAACTTTCTTGTCCTGCCTTTAGAGCCCCTCCCTTTCTGTAGCCCTTTGGAAGTCCTTCCTACTTTCTAAATAAGATACTGCCCGATTCGTGAAATGTTTAATAAAGCCAATTAGATCTTAAGGAAAAAAAAAAGAGCAGGGACACCCCACAGGGAAGTGCCGACCCATGCAGAGAGACCATCAAAGCCAGCCCATGATCTAGGGCCACATTCCGAATGCCTGCTTTCCCTGCCCTGCCAGGCTCTTCCTTCCTTCCTGTGTGGGTTTCACCGCCTCCTTCTCTCCCCACCCAATTCTGTGCTGTCCCAGCTCCGAGCCCTGACCCTGTGAGGGACAGCCCACTCAGCCCAGAGCTGTGAGTTAGGTCTTCAGGCAGCATCGTGAGAGAGGGTGTCACCGTCAGCAAAGAGCATCTGTGTGTCTGTAACAAAGATCTCATCAGGAAAGGGGATCCCAAGAGACAGGACAACCAGCACATCCCCTGAAGCCCAATAACAGCAGAATAACGGTCCCCACTGGCAGGCACTCTCCTCAGAAGGGGACTTAGGGCCGGCGATTAGGGCCAGCGAAATGCTAAAACCAAAGTTTGGCCAAGGCTACACTGTTGCAAACGCCGAACACACCACAACAGCGTGAAATCAGCCACCAACAACCCATGACAAATGGTCATGGCTGTGTCTGACCCTGGATTTGGTCTGCGGGCTGCTGCGCTTGGCCAACCACGGGGCTCTGCCCCTCTCCTGGTTCCAGCCCCCTTTCCTGCTCTTCCCAAAACCGGCACCTGCCCTTCAGAGGAGGGCGTGACCTTCTCCCTCGGAATTCCGTCCTCAGAAGCAACAGGAGGCTGCGGAATCCCCATGAACAGAGAACCACCCGTTAAGCACAGAGCCCCCCCCCATGGTAAGGACACAGCGTAAAACCATAAGCCAACCTCAGCCAGACTGAGGTTGATCTGGAGAATCAGAACAGTCTCGTTCTGCTTTAAAATCCACATCCGTCTCTCTCTGCCCCTTAACAGGGCCATTTCCTGCTGCCTGCAGCTGCACCGAAACCAAAATGGAGACTGCGGCCGAGGCGGGTCAACTCCATTGGGCTAACTTTCGAGAACTAGATAAGCCCAGTAGCTGGGATGAAAGCAAGGGCTTCATTCATGCGCTGACCTTCATCCACAGCATACAGCCACTGTCTCAGGCACTGTTCTAGGTGCTGGGATCGCAGATGTGGACACAACTGACGGACTCCTACCCTCACGGATCTCACCTTGCAGGAAGGGGATGGAAGGGGAGCCCTGCACCTCCAACACCAATAACATCTATAAAGAAGCTGAAACAGGGCAGTGGTGTGAACAGGGAGAGCCGGGCAACGGGGACAGAGAGCCAGTTCCGGCCCACGTGGTTGGAGGGTGCGTCTCTTCACAGTCAAGGTGAAGAGAAGGAGCCAGGCACGGGGACACATAGGGAAAGTATGTTTTGGGCATAGACAAGCGTAAGAACCCAGATATGGGAACTGCAGACTGCATTGGCAGGTGTAGGGTTTCATCTGCGAGGACCTCAACCCTGGTATCCAACTGGAGTATGGACAATAGAAATACCCACAGATTGCCCTACAGTATCTGGGTGCTGACCCTCATGCTTTGTCGCCAGACGGAAGGCTGAAGCAATGCTGAATATTTCCTGTTCCACTGAACATTTCCAGTGCGAGAAGGGGTATTAGGAATGGGGTACTCCTGGGAACTGAGGACCCCTGTGACTCACCAGCATTGTCCTTTTTACACTCTGGAACCTCATGCATGACCCTGTTCTGAGATGGGGCCCCTGAGCCTGGTCATGAACGGAGCTTTAACCAAGCTCAGAGGGAAAATCTGGTCACCTCCCGGCCAGGAACAGAAACGGGAAGTGGTTTTACGGACTCTGGGACTCTCTGCAGGCTCAGCGGGCCAGTCCTCAACAAGCCTGCTTCAGGCTATCACATTTTTCAGCTTGCCTGGCCCCACACTACCTGGGAACTGCCCGGTGAGGCTTGGTGGCCAGAACTGCTCACTCAGCATGCAGAGCACTGTGCCCACTCGGACGCCTGGTGCGTTCCACTTGACCCAGCCCTCGGTCCTGATGGGGGCCCAGATTGAGGCCATAAAGAACAGGAGCCCCCAGGAAATATTCACCAATATCCGCAAAGGAGAAGAGATTTACGGCAGACCCCAAATAGTTTCTGAAAAGGCATTAGAGAAAGCAGGCTAATAAAATGTAACCCAAGTGTATTTCCCTTACTTAAACGTTCTCATCAGGTGCATTAAAAAAAAAAAAAAAACAGGTTATAAAACATGTCATGTTTCTTGGAACATTAGAAGCGCACCAAGAAAACCTCTTGGTGACCCTCTGCCGAAGCTCAAATTTCTCACCATTGCGAGAGGGACGATGCCCACAAAGGATGTCGGGCTGACGAAGATCTCGGAGACGGCCAGCTCACTCATGGAGTCCTCCACCGGGTACTCTACCTGCCAGGTGATGGGCTGTGCCCCGGCCAGGCCGCTGCTGTTGTCAATCCCAAAGTCCACTTGCAGGATCTCATAGAAGGTGCCATTTGCCCTGGAAAACAAACACAGGTCGAAGTGCAGTTGAAAACCTGAGGCTCCACAGAACAACATGAATGCCATGTTCCTCCTTGCCAGTCAAAAGCCCAATACAACAGTGTTGACAGAGCCTGATTCATGGGCTGTCAGTGACCCCCACACCTCCAAGTGGGTGGGCCGTCCGTCTGCAGGGCTCAGTGGAAACCCATCTGTCTTCCCTGGGTAAACAGGTCAGACAGCTCTCCCCACCCCCATGTTTGCACACAGCGAGGGGCCCTGAGCCTCCCTCCATTCCTGAGGCACAGCCTGGACCCTGGCTAATTCCACATTTGCGTATCTGTATGTCTGTGGACCTGTGGCTCAAACTCAGAGCTTTATGATTTGGGGAGAAGGGTGATGACGTCATGGACTGGTGGCAGCATGATGAGACCAAGCAGGGGAAGGACTCCATAGCTCCCTGTCCACTACGTAACCATGAGCGACACATAAGTGATTCCTCGTGTCATGACCCTGAAGTGAGATGAGACATAAGAATTCCCCTGCCTTAATTCATGGAGTGGCAGCACTGCGTATGTGTTTGGAGGAGGGGAAGAAGGCGGATGCGACACAGAAACATGAAAAAGACCAGCGTCACTCTCAGTATGTTTGCACACGGGAGCACCTTGTCACTGACGGGGATGTTGTAAATTATAGGCAGCCCATTGTGCCAGCGGCAGACGTCACTGAACAGAGTTAAGACTAGGGTCATCCAGCACAGGATTTGTGAAGGACTCCTGTTCTGTAGCCTTTCCCGTCACCCCTGATGCTAACTTTATCCCCACCCCAGGAACCTGACAGCAGGGTGACCGATTCCTGGTTCCCCGAGACCTGAGTCACACAAACCATCCTATTCGTTTACTGTCAGTGGGCCTGCCTGGACCAAAATGGGCTTGGAAGCCTTCAGGGTGTGGACAGGGTCTGCCGAAAGAGTTTTGAAAATAACCCCGGGCTTGCTGGTCGCCCACCAGAAATGCCGTACCATGGACAGCTCCCCTCCCCCCTGCTGACTTCAGAAGAGGGTGAAAACCCCAACTGGATGGTTAGAGGCAGCCAAGAGGTACCAGAGGCAAGGGTCAGCCCTAGGGATAGTATTGACAGAACTGACCTGCCCGATGCAGAATTCCACTCAAATCAGAACGACACTAGACTCCAGATAGAACGGGTCATGCCCAACCCTCTTCCATGCAGGCAAGGCTTTAAGAAACTCTCTGATAGTGCTCTGTCCATTACTGTGGCCAGCAGCCAGAAATGGCTATTCACCCTGAAATACAAATTTATTAAAATGACACTTGGGGTCCCAGTTAAGCTGGGTTGGGACATGGGAGCTCTGTCCTCAAGTATCTATTTGTCACGGTGTTCTGCACAGGGAAGACAGCATGTATGGCATAGAGATCCCTCAGTTCGTGAGAAGATGGACAGTGGGCACACGGGAGAACCCCCACCCGGGGGCCCCAGTTTACCTGGGAATCTCTAGTAAGGAGGCAGGACAAGGGGAGGCTAAGAGCAAATTCTGAGTTGCCGACGGGGTTTCAGGGTCTTAGGGACGGAGGCAAGTCTTTACTTCTCCATCTGTTGAGTCTCCTACAAGAGATGCTTGGTCCTATTGGACGAGATCTTCACTTCCTCTTTGGGCTGCACTGTCCTCGGAACCATGACTTAGGAGTTGCTTTTTTTTTTTTTTTAAAGATTTTATTTATTTATTTATTTGACAGACCGAGATCACAAGTAGGCAGAGAGTTAGGCAGAGAGAGAGAGAGGGAGGAAGCAGGCTCCCCGCTGAGCAGAGAGCCCAATGCGGAGCTCGATCCCAGGACCCTGGGATCATGACCTGAGCCGAAGGCAGAGGCTTTAGCCCACTGAGCCACCCAGGCGCCCCTTGGGAGTTGCTTCTAATTCCTCCTGGGTTCTCAGCACTTGGTAGACCTCAGCAAGGCAAACACCAAGAAATTGAGACCCCCAGCAAGAGAAGAAAAGGAGCATAACTCTCTGTGTTCTCAGCGATTTGATCCTGCAAAATCTGCGCTCTGGTCTCGGGGGTATAGAAACAGCCAGTCTTAGGGCAGAGGGGGCAGGGTCTGTGTGAAAGGGCCAGCCCCCTCCTCTCTTCCCGGGCCTTTCCTGGTCCTCTCTGACTGTCCAGCCCATGAGCTGCCCGAGCTACAGGAATCTGCCCGAGTCCAGCTACAAACGGATCAACTCAGAGTCACTTACGCACAGGTTTTTATTTTAAGTCATTTCCTTCAAACCGGAGGAAAGGGGTCTTTTTAGTTTCAGGCAGCTGGCATGCTTGCTAATAAGTCCATTTCTATGGAAATGGGTTTATAATTATTAACTTTACCTGGTCTTGATCTGTCCTGGATAAAACCTTTCAAATTTAGAAAAGTGCTTCACGATCCTCTCAATTTAATAATTACCAACTGCCTTTGAGGAATCTGGATCAGTATTGTGGCTGTGAGATATTCATGAGATATGTTTCCCTGGGGTGGAGAAGTGTGTGTGTGTGTGTGTGTGTGTGTGTGTGTGTGCGCGCGCGCGTGTGTGTGTGTTCGGAGGGGTCAGGCAGGAATTGCTACTTGGCTGCTGCTCCCCTCGAGGCTGAGCACTGAGCATCCTCCCAGAAGGACTTGGTTCCCAAAGTCCTGTTTCCCACGGAAGCTTCTGCTTGAGTAAAGCTGAGCATCTTCCCCAGGACTCCAGGACCCCTAAGGTGGGGCTGAGGCCGCTTTTGAATGCACAGTGTGACTGCAGCTCAGACACACAGGCAAGAAGGAGGAGAGATGGAGACAGGGGAGGGGTATGGGGGACCCAAACCAGCAGCTTTGTCGCCGAGAGCCACATCCTGCCATTTCTCAGCATCTAACTCATGATGACAATCATGGCTGTTTGGGGGAGGGAGGGGAGGAAGAAGAGAGGGAGAAATAAGAGAAGAGGGAGGGGAGGGCTCGAAACCTTGAACTCTTCTCCAGCAAGTTGTACCATTTACATGCATGATTCCCCCACCACCCCCACCAACCCCTAGATGGTTCTGAGCTCCCAGGCTGAGCTGCTGAAGCTTTCCCCACATGAGCCTCTCTAGAAGTGGAGCAAGAAAGGTTGACCTCCGTCGGGATCTCCGTCTTAAGAGCTTTTCTCTGGCATTACGTTTTTAAATGACCCAAAGCAAGGCACCTACTGGCTCATGACCCCATTGAGCAAAGGTCCCGGGAGAAGTTGTGCTGCTTCCTCCCAGTGAGCACAAGAAGGCTGAGCTCCAACCTCCCTCTAGCCTGTTCACTCCGTGGGGACCGGGAGGTGCCTGCGGCAGCTGACACACCCAAAAAACTGTAGGCCTTCAGTGCCTATCTGTTTAATTCACTGACCACACCTAAACGGCGCAGTCAGACACCTGTAAAGATCCAGGGCTGCCCTCTGCATTCCAGGAGACAAGGAGTTACCAGCCCGCTGAGTTCTGAGCCATGTTCTTGGGCCTGGCTGGACAGTGTGTTTATACTCTTTGCTCTGAGAAGGTAGGTCTGTCTCCACGACCACAATGTCATTCTCTTCTTTAAGACTTGGTTTTTTCACAAAGTTTTAAGTTCACAGCAGAATGGAGGGGAGGGTACAGAGACACCCCCCCACCAGAAGCCCCCTGACCTCCCCACGACTTTCTCCCACTATCAGCCTCCCCGCCAGACAGTACATTTGTTACCACCGATGAACCTATGTTGACATCACCACCACCCAAACTCCATGGCTGACTTCACAGTTCAGTCTCGGTGGCGTACATTCGACGGGCTTGGACAAACGCAGGATGACCTCCATCTACCCTCATGGTGTCCTATAGAGAAGTCTCACCATCCTCTGGCAAGTCCCCTGTGCTCTGCCTATCCATCCCTCCTCTGCCCACTCCCTGGAAGCCGCTGAACTGTTTGCTGTCTCGGTCGTTTTGCCTTTTCCAGAATGTCCTATCACTGGAATCCTATGTGTGAACCCTCTTCAGACTGGCCTCTTGCACTTAGAAATATGTATTTAAGGTTCTTCCACATCTTTTCGTGGCTTGACAGCTCGTTCCTTTTAAGTGCCGAATAACTTTCCATTGTTGGGATGGACCACGATTTATTTAATCACTCACCTACTGAAGGACATCTTGGTGGACATAAGCTTTCAACTCCTTTGGGCAAAATACCAAGGAGAGGACTGCTGGGTGGCATGAACCTGACTCTTCAAAGGCCAAAGCCTATTGTAACATGACAGTCACCATGGTCCCCGGCACACTCATTTATGCAGTGACATTTAGTAAGCACATATTATGCATTAGGCACTGAGCATTCATTGGTAGACGAAACAGATAAGATCCCTGTCTTGCTGGTCAGGTAAATAAAGAAGGCAAGTCCTGGTCGTGGAAGATGCTGTCCTAAAATGAAATAGAATTACCTTTCTTTTTTAAAAAAGCTGAACAAATTTTTTAATTTAAAAAATTTAAATACAAATAAATACAAAAAATAATTTAAATCAAAAGGGTCCATTTTTATTTTAAACTAGAATATAGATTACAACAGGAGACCATGAAAGGTCTGGGGCCTGCCTGTATAGGAAATGACATTTGAGCTGAGACCCAAAGGATGATGAGAAGCCAGACAGACCCTCAGCAAATGTTTGTTGAATAAATGAGTAAATCTATTTTAAGCTTTAAAAAAAAAAAAAAATCGTGGGAAAAGCTTATCCCAAGCCATTCAGCATGAGCACAAGGTGCTAAAGGCAAAAGAACATCCATTCAGTGTTTGCTCAAACACCACCTGCTCAGTAAATCCCCTTCAGGCCACGCTATCGAAAGTTCCATCCCCATACCTACAGCTCTGACCCCGTTAGCCAGCTCTCTGTTTCCTGTGGCTTTTACCTTTCCACCTACTAAGTGATTTGTCGACTAACTGATTGATCAGTTCTGTTGGTCCCCACCCCCACTCATGAGCGCGTGCACACACACACACACACACCCACACACACACATTCCTACGAATGTGTTTGCCCGTTATTGTATCCCCAGCACTTAGAACTCTGCCTGGGATGTGGTTGGTCCTCATTTGGTATCAAGGACTATCCAACAACAGTTGGAATGAGATCTCAGAGGAACATGTGCTTAGCGAACCCTGAGACTAGGTGTTGGGAGAAGACAGACTGGAAAGTCAGGGAAGGCTTCCTGGAGGAGGCTGGACTCAGGCTGATCTTTGAACAACAGACTAGTAAGACAGGCAGTTGCTGCAGCCCCACTGCTTGGGGTCCCTCCTCACATGCTTCCCCCTCCCGGACTGCCCCCCACACCAGTCCGCGCAGAAAGGAAAGAAGCGATCGCTGCTCATCAGGCCCATCCAGGGGGCAGAGGCTCCGTAGTCCATCACTCTGCCTGTCACGCAGCTCTTTTCATCCTGATCTAATGACCAGCTCTCAGGATCTGGGATGAATAAATCATCTCCTTCTGCAATTCCATAAAACCCAGGCACTCCCTCCTCATTTCTGTTTTGTCAAAGGCAGCGCTGCCAAAGATTGCCGTGGGAAGAGCGTTTCAGGTTGGCGAGTCGGGCAGTGTTTGGCATTCAAAGGTCTAAAAATAGTTAATAGCCAGGAGTCTCGAGCAGGGACTTAGGATCCTTCAGACTCAAAACATTCTCTCCTCGTTGGTTTGATTTCCTGACTTCTCATCATCAAATTTTTATATAGAACTTGGAAAAAAATTTCCGAGACTGTATCAGTTGGGGACAGTCCAAGGGTCGAGGCTCCTTTATTGCATTTCTGATTGACTAGGAAAAGCTAAACAGAAAGCCCAGAGGTTAGAATGTGGTCCCCTGGGCTCACCGTGGCCCGACCCGTCCTTTATTAACTGCCCCCCACTCCGCGTTCTTACGAAATGTGAACTAGCTGCCAATATTTTTAAATGCAGAGAATCCACACATCTGCTCCCCCAAAGAGATGGGGTTTCTGGCTTCTCCGGGAAGATGGGGAGACCAGGCGATATTACTCCACAGGCCCCTTGCGGCAACAATCAGCCAGAGCCACAGAAGGCTGTCCCCACCCTTGGGGCTGGAACTCTCCAACAGGCCATTTTATCCATGTGTTGTGTCCCTTGGGTCCCTGTGGGCATTTGTGATCTCTGAGAAAACACGTTTTGTTTTTGGCCTGCTAGTAAACACCTGGTGAGCTGTTTCCCACTCACAGGATTCCTCCTCCTCTTGGGAACATTTCTCTCCCCATCACCCTGCCCCAACCTCCTGCCGTGGTATTATCCTGCTACCCAGCCCCTCCCTGCGGCTCTGCTCTGGACTCGGCAGTGAACCCTGACCTCAACTGGGTGAGGAGCGCTCCCTAGCCATGTCAGAACCTTCTGGAAAATTCCCAGCTTGGCGCAGAAAAAGTGCAGAGTGTCCACAAAGAAGCTGGACACAAATGTTCATTGTAGCATTTTCCAGAACAGCCAAAAAGTGAAAACAATCCAACTGTCCGGTAGGAGTTGACTACCGGCGGGTACAGAGCTTCTTTGGGGGGTGATGAAAATGTCCTGGAATTAGGTACTGGGGAGGATTCTACAATTTGATGAATCTACTAAAAAAAAACTCAGGATCGTACACTTTGAAAGGATGCATTTTATAGTATGTTAATTATATCTTAATTATCTAAAGTTTAAAAAAATGAGAGGAAAAAATCAAGTCACAAAAGGATCTGCATGGCCCAATACTTTGTATTAAAACGATAAGCACGTGGGCAACCATTCTCTGTTGCCCATATTAAAAACCATGAAAACGTGCACCATGATGATAATGTCCTCCTCAGAGGAGAGAGAGAATGAAACCAGCAAGAGGCACAGAAAGGCTCCGATTGGGTGTAGAGTATTTAGTTCTTTCAAAATGTGAAGAGAATGAAGTCAGGTGGTAAGAAAAAAAGAAGCTGGGGGACAACATTGAAGGTGTGTTGGGAGTATTGTCCATATGTTTGTCTAATCAAGGAACATTTTGTTTAAAAATAAACATTTATTTAAATATAGAAAGCTGCCATCCTCAACTAACTCTCTCTCTCTCCCCCTCGTTAGGTTTCTTCTTCTTTTGTTTGACTCTCACACGGGCACTTCTGCTGGCATCCAGCCAGGACACTCCCCATCTGCCTCTTCAACCAGCTCGCGAGGAGACAGCCAACCCGTGGCCCCCACGTCCCAACCCCAGGAAATAAGGAAACTATATCCTCTCCTTTTCTTTCTTAAATATTTTAAAGTCCCTCGCAGGCTGGTATGAGTGACCTGAGTTTTGCTTCTTTTCCCAGAGCTGAGAACAATCAATCCCGGGAATGAGCGAACACTCGGGCAGCCCCCTCCAGCCCCCCCGCATCTTCTCAGCTGCCAAACCCAGGACTATTTCTCCCACCAACACTCACCCTCACTTGCAGCATATTTGATTTTATCAGCATCACCATGACAAGCCCGGAGACAGCTAAGACAATCGCCACAATTAATCTGTCGGCTATCTTGCCGACAACATCCCCAAAAACTTTCCAGGAAACCCGACCCAGAAACCATCCCTCATACCGACTTCCGAGGTACAACTTCTCCGAGTCGGCCCCTCTGTTCCTTCCTATGCCCACCCTTGAGGACAACTCTTGTTCTAGAAGATGACTCGTGGGATCAAATGCCATTAGGTCCCCCTAAAGAGGAGAGGCGAAGACGCGCCGGCCGGCGTGAGAGAGGGCACCAGGGGCTCTGGCCTGTGCTCGGGGCCGGCCTTGGGGGCTGTTAGTTCTCCTCTGCGTTCCCAAGACATTCTCGGCCGCACCTAAATACGGAGTTGGGAATCATATTGCTAATTTATTATTATTTTTTTAAATAGGCTCCAAGCCAGCGTGGAGCCCAGTGGGGGGTCCGAACCCAGAACCCCGACGTCACGACCTGAGCCGAAATCAAAGAGTCGGACACTTGACCAACTGAGCCACCCAAAAGCCCCCATAATGTTGCTTTTTAATAAATAAGGTTTAATAACATTATTAATAAACATGTTAATTCTTGAATAAATAATAGATTGCTGGGTTTAAAAATTCTAAAAATACAAAGAAGACAACAGTGAAACAGTGAATCCTCCTTCCCTTGCTGCCTCCAGACCCCCAGCCCCTCTCCCCTCCGCCAACAACAGTCATTGTTCGTTTTCTTACCAGCCCCCCAGAGAGGGCTGCGTGTCTGCGAGCACGAACAGGCATGACACGGTGCACACTGAGCGTTCTGTTCTAGCCTCTAGAGCCCTGCTCTCTGACCCGAAGGGAAGGGGAGCTCTGGCATTTCTCCTCCCCAATAGGAAGTGAGGGCAGAACCAGCCACCAGCCAGCCACGGGGACCAGCTGGCAAGGGCAATCCGCCTGGGCGCCCAGAAGGGGTGCAGTGAGTGGCTGAAACCCGGCTGAAGCAGGTCCCAAGGCAGGGAGGAGAGGGGCGCCCCCAGGACTGACCAGGGTCACCTCCGGAGTCCATGCACGAGACACTGAGTGCAATGAGTCACTTCCCTGGGCCTGCACATTGCCGAGAGATGACAGCGTCCCCAGCTCTGCGTCAGGCCCAGTCATGAAGACCAGAATCACACTCAGAAAATTCTAGTTGCTTTTCAGAGTCTGCTTCTGAGCAGGAACCTGCCTCCTGCTGCGTGGCCAAGGATCGCTGTGCACCTATGCTGGGAAGGGCCTCATTAAATAGGGATTCTTCGCCTGCCTAATGGGCGGGTTGGCTTCTCCAAGTGTGAGCAGCTACTAATGAGGCCAGGGTCCCAGGGTCGTGCCCTCTGCATGCTGGCTAGCTGGGTTCTTCCAGGTGGCGTGAAGGGCATTGCTAAGTCGGGCACCCTGCAGGCCACCGGGGGCATCAGGGCCCAGCCGGCAGCCGTGATCAGCACCAATCTGTTCCTGGTCCTGGTGCTTTCCCTGCCGAGATACAAGAGCAACATCCTGCACCAGGAATTAGGCGCGGCTCTCCGTTACAGGACGGCAACAACTAGTGGACCAGGGCTGCGCTGTGGCCGACCAAGCAAAGATCAGGCCTGAGCCGGGCCTCCAGCAGCCCTCCATCAGAGGAGGTATTTCACAGCCACAGACATCTGACTGTAAGCGCCCGGTGACTTCACTGCTTGCAGGCGGAGGGCTGGCGCTTTAATGTGTGAGAATCAAGAAGTTCTACCTACTGCTTGGACTTTTCTCCCAGATTCGAGCCTCTTTCATCCCACTGCCTATTGGACAGCTCCAGTCGGGTGTCCGACATCGGGTGTCCGTGCTGAACCCCTCTTTCCTCGGTAGCCCGCCTCCGATTGTCCAGAAAGCCTACCAGTTCTACCTGGTAGAACCTGCCTTCCCGCTGCCCAACCCTGCCCACTCCTTCCACACCAGTCCCCACCACCGTGCTGCCCGAAGCAGCAGCCAGAGCTCTCCTTAACAAACAGAAGTCAGCTCTTTCCACTCTTCTGTCAAGATCCTCGAGGAATTCTCTTCTCGTTCCCATAAAAGTGCAGGTCCTTACAAAGATCCACAAGGCCCTACATAGCCCGGCACCTGCTGCCCCCCTGACACTCTGCTGCCCCCTTGCTCACGGCTCGAGCCCCACCAGCCCCTGCTGCTCCATCGGCACCTGCCATACAGCTGCTGCGGCCCTCCCTTCTCCCTGGGCTGCTCCTCCCGGTGACGACTGTACCGTGTATCCCTCACCTTCAGGACCTGCCTCAGATGTCCCCTTCCAAGCAAGGTTCTCTTTGGAGACCCCACGGAAAGAGCCATCTCCCACACTGGCCATCTCTGTCACCCTCCCCTGCTTTTTCTGCATAGCAGTTACCACCACAAACTTACTCGATTTTACTTCCTAGCCTTGGCAATGGGCTGTTTCTGTCTCCTAGACTGTAAACTCAGGGCACGGATTTTTCTTTACGGTCCTGCAGTACCTCCAAGAAAAGTTCCTGGCCCACGGGAGGCCCTCCATAAATACGTCATGAAAGAGTGAGCGACGGAGCTGTGAACCTTAGAGTCCATGCTTCAACACCGTATCTCTATGGCGACCTTGGGGTGCACGTGTGTGAGGACACATGTATATACATTAGGATCCTTGTGCATGAGGTCACTCCTGTCCACCCACCCACATCCCGCTCCCTCTCTCAATGGGCATATTCGCTTACGGCATCTTCATCGTCCTCCGTGATAGCTCCGGGAAAGGCTGGACTATCTGCGAGTCGGCTTCCCTGCACGGGGACTGCCATCGGTCTCTAAGTCGTCGTATAGCGGGAAATTCCCACAATGCTCTTCTCTGTTCCCGAGGGTCTGCTTCTCTCGGTTACTCTCTACACCCTTTAGAAAGCTGCTTCTGCATCATCTCCAGTTCACAGCTGTCCACTGTGAGGGCATAACATGATGACAATTCCTTAGCCATCACTGGACTGGGAATCTTCAACGCTGCTTTTTTTCACTGTGGTAAGAACACTTAATGTGAGATCTACCTTTAACAACTTCAAGTGCACGATACAGTATTGCTATGTCCAGGCAACAGTGTTGTAGAGCAGACCTCTAGAACATATTCTTCTTGTGTCCAGTGCTAATGTTGCAAAGGCAGGCACGGTTACGATGGGTCGACAATCAGTAAGAGCTACAAGAACCGTTTTCCAAGAAGTACCACAAATGATAATGATTGTCAGCTCTCCCTAAGACGGTCAAATATTTACCCTTGACTCGGACATTCCCAAAGCTCACGCACCTCTAAATCACCAGGAATTATTTCAACACCACAAAAGGAAACAAACAAACAAAAAAAAAAAAAAATTAAAGACAAGGTAGATAGACAGACAGACACCCTGGGGCATTAAAAAAAAAAACAAAACCCACAAATAGAGTCTCTAACCTCATTAACCTTGAAATTGAGTAGAGTTAAGAGAAGCCCACAAATACATTGACATTCTGAACACCACTTGGGTCAAAAATCAGATTAGACTTCTTGTAACCTTCCATTTACCTGGCGGCTTTTCAATAAATGTCAGCTGAGCAGAAATTCAATGGAAGTGATTTGCAAGCTCGTAGAATCCCAAAGTGTGTCAATCTCCCTACATGAGGAGCTCTCCTTCAGGAAACAGGAATTCTCCTGTTGCCAATTAATTAAAATCCAATGATCCTATCCCCTGCTTGGCCCGTTGCATGAGTTACAACAGCTTCCAGATCCTTCTCATAGACCAATTACTCCATAGTGATTAGGTCTTAGTCTTAAGTCAACCGCAATTAGGGAGGATTATGTGCTTGTCACTTCTCTGACTTCTCCTTTTGCTGATTATACATATTCCCGCACCCCTGAAATTCTTTACGTGGAACTAGGCTATACCCGTCCTGTTGTACTCTGAGTAGGAGAGACCGATTTGGTCCAGAGGAGGAAATTCTGGAGTGGAATCAGGCATGAAAGAACAGGGAACAGCAGTCAAGAGCTGGATTTTTTACCCCCCAAGGCGGTTCATCCACCCAGTTATAAGACGCACACACGAGACGGTTCAGGACAGGGAAACACATCCCCGTCCAGGTGCTGGGGGAGGGAACAGGGGTTCACATGTACCAGCACCTCGAACCTGCCCAGCGCTCACCCCACATCAATCTCAACTTCACAAACGTGTCCATGCTGCATGTCCTGAAGGAATGAAAATGACTCCAGATAATGATGATATCCGAAGTGAGTCCACACCAGGTCAGACCCGGGGAGGAAAGCGACCATTAATTGGCCTAGAACAATAGCAGGAAAGGTGACATCTGCTCAGGCAGTGGAGCCCTGCTGCACTAATGAGGGGCTCTGCGGCAGTGTGGTGGCTATTGGGTTAGCTGACCTGTGGCACCATGAGAATGCCCTGGGTGCACCCAGCACCACTCCAGGGGTGGGGGCGGGGGCATGGCGTGAGCATCCTGGGAGACTGAGCCCAGGTGGGGGCAGGGGCCTGACATCGGAGTAAAGAGAAATCCCTGCTGCAGCTCCGAACCTTCAAGGTCAGAGCCTGCAAAGTCAGTTTCTTTGAAAACTCCATTCAGTCTCAAGGGAATGATTTGTCTGCTTCCTCTGATGCCGTCTGGCTGATTCACCCTCGTGAGAGATGCTAGGAGTCTGGGACCACACTTTCTGAACACGGAAGGAGAGCATGTTATTGGAAATATGTGAGCTTCTAAATGGGAGCCAAACATTTAAAGTCGGGACTGTCCCAGAATGTCAAGGTCAGCATGCCTGGGAAGACATAAAAAGAAGCCGTCATCCACACCTGGTTCCTAACTCGGTCAGAGTTTCACCAACTTACACTCTGTGTCTGGATCTCTAAGTTCTGGACTGTAACTCATTCATTCAAACGATCAGTTAAATGTATCTGAGCATCTACTGGGTGCCAACCTCTGTCCTTGGCACCGGGAGTCAGTGGTGGACGAGGCAGGTGAGGCTCCTGCTGTCCTGGACTTTACACTCCACTGGAGGGAAACCATTAACAAGCTCGTAAGAAAACAAATGAGGCAAGAATCAAACAATGAGTGTAGCAGTCATTAACGACCTTCCCTAGATATTTCCAGCTCCTCGTGCTCTGGACACAGGGGAGGGCTGACTATGCTTCCGACTCAGGTGACACTGGGTGGAGCCAAGTGACCCACCACGATCAGCACATTTTATGTGTCCCTTCCACGCAAGAGTACAAGCCCCTGCAGCCCCTGTCACTGCCACCAGCAGCCTCCAAGGGGAGGCGCTGTGTGGGTCACTTGAGAGACAGATGGTCAGAGTCCCCCAGCCGAACCTCAGTGGGAAAATGAACCTCTGTTGTTTTAAACCACTGAGACTGGGGGTGGTGTGTTTTCACAGGGTCAACTAGCCCGGACTGGTGCAGAGATACACAGAGATGAGGACAAGATGCAATAAGATGGTGGGGACCGTGAGACAGAGCCAACAAAGGAGCCCCTCTGAGAAGAGGTATGTGAGAGCTGGGGTTTCAATGGAGGACCAGGATCTGTGTTCCAGATAAGGGGAACAGCATGGGCAGAGGCTCCGAGGTGGTAAGAGGCTTGCCGTGTTCAAGTACACATGTCCTATACATGTGCACTTACACACACACTCACATGCACACCTGCACCCTTGCACAGCCATCAGAACACATGCACACACACACACACACACACACTGGCACAAACTCAAGGCAGGAGTAATGAGCAGGAGGCAGAGGGTGACTGGGCAGTAGCCCTGTGGTCCACCTCCAGACGCTTCCACCAGCCAGCCTCCATCCTGAAGAGACAGTCCTCCGTGAGACAGGCCCTTTTCACAAAACGTCAATGTCCCAGCAAGGGGCCGAGCTCTCCAGACACTGGTTGCAATGTGGACTCCCCACCCCAGGTCCCTGGTTATAGAGATCTCACCCTTTCCAGGCCCCTATGAGCGTCAATTAAAAGAAAAAAGTCCCAACCACTGAAACAAGCAGAGAAATAAGAGACGTCACAGTCCCACAGCCTGCAAGCAAGGCCCCGAGCCTGGGTGCTCTCCAGCAGGGCCCCTCTGGGGAGCTGACCCATGCACAGTGCAGCGGACCCTGTCCCCGCCCCCGGTACAGGCCCTGTCACTGCCAAATGACACACAACAAGATGATTTCAGAAATGTGGGGTCACTGGCTCACAGGGCCACACTGAGAAAGTGGTAGAGATCTGGCTCCAAGGTCACGACTAGAATACGCCTTTGATGAAAGAAGCAGAGATCTAATCAATGACACTATTCACACCCTAAACAGAGTCTGCCCTCGTGCACGGAGAAGGATCTTTGCGAGCACAGAAAGAAACACAATCAAGGGCACTGAACACTCGGGCTCCGTGTGGAAGGGATTCTGAGCGGCAGAAGTCAGCCCTCGGCGTGTGAGGGAGACAAAAGAGCACAGCAAAGGGCTGGCGGGGCAGGGAGCGGGGGAGATGGTACGTGGGGTGGTCCAGGACCCGGACAGCGCCCCCAATTCGCCCCTGGGTGGCCCAGTGCCGGAGCCATTCCCTGGCTTGCCTGGTGCCATCCATTCCCTCCGATGTTGGGTGAAGCTGATTGAAGCTTCGTGCCGCCTGCACTGAAAACACTGATGTACTATGACAGCATTAAAGTCCATCATGAAGTGGAGAAACGGCGTTTCATGGTCCGCTGGTGGCATGATTTCACTTGCCTTATCATCTCAACTGTGGGGACTTCCACTGGCTTTTAAGCATATTCCAGCGGAAAGATGGGGAGAGACCGAGAGAGCCATAAACCCGTGTCGACTGCCGGAGACGCCTCTCTTCTTAGTGCCTAGTACTTTCTTCGGTGGGCAGCCTGATGTTTCCAGAAGAAAAGACCCAATGCCAGTGTGAACCCTCCCCAAAATGCCTACATCACCACTTACCATGAAACATCCCCCAATCCCAGGCTACAAGCCTGTCTTGAAAAATCCAGGGAGACCATTTTCCCTTTTTTTTTTTTCCTTCGGTTTCAAAATCCAGAGCTAAGTGGTTAGGATCCCACCACCATGCAAACCCCACCGTGCAAACGAGCAGCGCGCCAATGGTAAAAGACAATTCAGGTTCTGGAGGGCACAACCCCGTGTTCTTACAACTCAGATGCATCAAAGCAAAGGCACCACTGCTTCCAGCAGCCTCTCAGCCCTCGTGAACTTTAAATGTTCTGAGAAGTCTCTTTAGCAAGTGCAACAAAGTATTACATTTTTTAAAGGACCTTAAATGGAAAGTCCAGTACTAGCCATGAACTGCCACCAAAAAGAAGGCTTGAGGGACACGTGGGTGGCTCAATCAGTTAAGCCTCCGCCTTCAGCTCAGGTCATGATCCCAGAGTCCTGAGACTGAGCCCCGCTTCAGGCTCCCTGCTCAGCTCGAAGCCTGTTTCTCCCTCTGCCTGCCATTGCCCCTGCTTGTGCTCGCTCTCTCTCTCTCTCTCTCTCTGACAAATAAAATCAAAAAAGAAGAAGAAGAAGGCTTGACATCCCTCTCACCCCAGCCTTTCTCAAAACATAGTGACATCAGCACACATGTGACACAGGAGGGGTCCGTCTCTCCATTTTGCCCGGTGTCCTCGACAGGGGCCTTGTTCCCAGAAGAGTTGAGCAAACCCATACGTTTCTGCCACTACTCACACGGCAGAGCCCGAGCCCCACAGGCCATGGGTCCCAGCAGCGCCCACAGGAAGCAGGACTCCATGCTGGTTTGGTGGAATAGTACTGGACGGACGGAACACGTGCTTCGCAGAAGCACGAGCAGGGTCAAGAGAACTAAGAAGGGATGATGGGGAACTCAGAGATGAGCCTGAGCGCCAAGCTGTGACCACCCGTGTTTGCAGGGCTAGCGGGGAAATGGCATTCCTGCACCCCCTGGGGACAGCGAGAGCCCTGGTGGGCTGCAGCCATTGCCAGGACCAGGCAGGAAGGAGGGCGTACCCTGACCTCCCCTGGCCGGCCGTCTGGTCTCCTGCCAGTGTCCGACACGGGCTGAGCCCAGCCAGCAGCAAGCGAGCCCAGGTGAAGCGACCCATTGGCAAGAAACCCCCAAAGTGCCCAGCAGAGAAGAGCGGAAAGACGAATGGGAAGTGAGGCCACCAGAGAGCAAGTAGCACGCCCGGAATTTGGGGTTCACGTTGTGTGACGCCAGGCTACCTCCCAGATTTCTCTCCCGTGCCCTGCCTCATGGGGTAGGCAGGGCGCCGACCTGGCCGGGCTGACCCGCGCTCCCCAGCCTCCTCCTTTCTCACGCGCGCTTCCTGCGAGAGACTCTGAGGCAAGTTGGGCACAGAAGGGAGATATATGGCAACACTGATCCACTGCACGTTTCCCCCGTGGCAGAGGTCCTCCTGGAGGTCCACCTGCATCCCACCAGGGCTCTCGCTGTCCCCAGGGGGTGCAGGAATGTCATTTCCTTTGTCTGAGCGGCCACTGACCCCAAAATGCCTCTGACACAATGCCTCCTGCACTCTGCGGAGGGGTCCCCTCGGCGCTGTGGTGAGGACTGAATGGGCCAACGTACGGAGCAGCTAGAGACAGCTGTCGCAGCACCCCCTGCGGGGACGGGCCTCTCAGCCCCGTGTAAGCCCCCCACTCTTCACGCACTCTCTGGGCGCTCCGTCCTTCCCCTGCGTAACCTTCTCTCCACCCGCACCCACCAGGTCCCGGCCACTGGCCCCCTTGTGGCCTATGGAGCTGCAAGAGCCACGTTGGGGGGCAATCGGAAAGGCCCGGGGACGTGGGGGCACAAGGTGCCTGGTAATGTGCTGCAGGAAAATCAGCAGCCCCCCCATTTCCCCCTCCCTGCCCCTCAGGTTTCCAGAGACAGGTCCGCACCTCCGCTGTCCGATGCGGGATGCGTGAGGCTGGCTGCACAAACCGCAAGCAGCCGTACGGGGAGGACGCTGCGGAGGGGCCACATGAGGCTACCCAGTAGTCCCGTCGGGCATGGACCAGGAGCCCCAGATTCTGACCGAACACATCAGAGTTTGTACAAAGGGGAGGAGACCCCATCCTGCTCCCCTATCCCGGGAGGTGAGGAGGGAGGGGGAGGGGGGCACTCTCAGAAACCCACAGACCCCAGATGCCCACAATCGCCAGCCGGCTCTCCTTGATTCAATTTTCCCCCTTTCCCATAATCTTCCTGAAATCCAATTTATTACTTTGGTTTAAGTGTCATCCTCACAGTCCCTTTTATCCTGACCCACCCTTTTACCTCTCCCCAGAGAGAGATTGGCTTTTCCATTCCTGCTCCTTAAACATGTCTATTTTGAATATTTCTTCCAAGGTGGCCTCAGGTTAATGCTAAAAAGGCATCTCTTGGTCTTTGATGCAGGGAGACAACTGGCTGCATTTTCTGCCCGCGTCGGGCCCCCACAGCTGAATCAGACACCTACCGACCCAAGGAGTCAGTGGGCCACACGGTGCCTGGGGGATGGCCTGAGCCCGCTCCGGTTCATGCAGGCCAGTGGCCATCCACAGAACGCCCCACGCAACTAGGGGCTCACAGGTGTACATGCAGCCACACCGGAGAGGGTAGGAGGGTTGAAACAGGGCTCTTGGCTCCTAGAGAAGTATTCTGAGATGTGGACACCAATGGCGCACGGGCGGCATTGCCTGAATGTGCAATGAAGTGTATGATGTGGGGCAAAGTGGGGCAAAGCCACACCAGCCTCCGTGAGTCAAGGCTTCCCAGGAAACCTGACCAATGCAGATCTGTGAGCTCGGGCTTGGTGATCGCTCAGACAAGCCTGCCTGGGTTCACCTTTACTTGGAAGGGATGTATATTTAGTTATTTACTGCCACAGGACTAATGATCCCCATTAAAATGGATTAAAATGATAAACACTATTTCACAGTTCTTTGGGGTGAGAAATTAGGGAGCAGCTGAGCTGAGTGGTTCTGAGTCAGAGTCTTTGGCGAGTCAGCGAGGACATCAGCTGGGGCTGCGTCATCTGAAGGCTCGGCTGGGGCTGGAGGTCTACTTTCACAATGGCGCACCCACACAGGGCTTGGCGGGAGGCCTCCGTTCCTCGTCCGCGGTCTTCTCCGAGGGCCGCTCAAGTGTCCTCATGACACGGCAGCTGGCTGTCCCCAGCACGCCAAGATCCGAGAGAGAGGGAGGAGGGTGGGGTGATGCCTTCTGTGACCTGGCTTCTGAAGTCACAAACCCATACTCCCACCCCGGTGCAGTCCTTCAAAGTGAGTCGCTAAGTCTCCCCGCCCACGCTCAAGGGCAGAGGAACTAAGCTCCGCGTCTCCATGAGAGGAGTGTCCCAAGAGTGTGTCTTGCTGTTTGAAAACTACCACAGGCCTCCTGATCAAGCCTTCATGGAAGTCGAACTCGGAACGTTGGGGTTAGACGGACTTGGGTTCGCATCCGCCTTGTGTCGTTTACTTACCTGGGTTTAACCTCCTCACACCCTAAGTTCCTCCTCTGCGAGTGAGGACAACAATGTCTACATTGCCTGGTTACTGCGAGAATCCAATTAGATACTAAATGCAAAATATTCACCATAGTGCCTGGTGCATAGAAAGAGTTCAACTCTTCAGGATTAATGTCAGAATTACTATGAAGGGTAAAGGCGAACCGTTTGGTCCTCTTTCCACACTTAACCTCTGGTGTGGACCCCCACCAGCAAGAAACTAAAACATCATAGATGGCTTTATGTAGCTAAATAATAATTCTTCCGCATTTATAACTGGGAAGTTTTAAATAGTGCCCGAAAGAGAACATGACATAGGGTCACTGATGTCTCCAAGATGCTCTGAGTTGCACCGTGACACAATCAATGTGCAAATTTCATAAAAGTTCACAGGTGGATTCTGCCATCACAAGATTTCAGAAATAATTAAGCGTCGTACTGCAGCCCTCTTTTGCCTAGGGCCACTCAAACTGGCCACCTCCCTTTTCCACAGAAGTCAAGTCACAAAATCGTGATATTGGAGGGGAGTTGACCCCGGCACCCAGAATACATGCACTCCGTGTGACACTAATGTTTATGCTGACAGCACAGATGTCTGGCTGCATGCTAGCTGAGTGGGTAACCAGAAGGCTCATGCACACAAAGCCAGACACAAGGAAAGGGATGTCTGCATAGGCAAACGGAGACTGTAGATGAGTCACTTTAGGACGAAAGTGTCTCAGAACCAATAACCAGGAAAAAAAAAAAAAAAACTGGATTGGTGTCTATACATACACGCTGGAGTGTGATAAATCCCGTCTTCAACTCAGTCTCGTTCCGGAAGCTCACCTTCTTAGTAGACTAAGACTCCACCTGCAGGAAAGACTGCATGTCCTTCTCTCCCCGTGGTCGTGGTTAGGCCGCTGTGTCGTGAAGTGTCCCAAATGGGCTTTCTGGCAGCTGACCGAGGGTGCAGGCAAGGCCCAAAGAAAGAACTGTCCCACTGAGCCTGACCGGAACGGCAGACGCAGATAATTCGGCAGGAAGCACATGGCTGTTGTCTCAGACAACTTCACAGTAGGGTGATTTGTTCCACAGCAGAAACGGATACGTAATCTTCATAACTCGGTCCTGCCTCCGTCTCAGTGTCTCAGCGTCTCAGCTAGACATTCAGGACCGTGTCGGCAGCGACACCCGCACACCTCTCCCTCCTTCTTCCTCACCTGGATTTCCCATTTAATAAAATGCTTCTTTTAGAGCTCGGGAAGATACTGTCTATCAAGTGAGGAAAAGTTCCTTTCCATGTCTACTTTGCTAAGAGTTTTGGCATAAATTATGAGCTAAAATAGAAACTGTTCTCATTCTGTATGGGCTATGCAGCCCTTTACAGACAAATGGGAAACTTCTTCTAGGAGGCCACTTCGGGAACACATTGAACAGCTAACAACGGAGGAGACAAGATCTACACACAGAAAGGACTTACGTAATGACACAGGACCGCACGGGATCAAATGATGAACAGAGAAGGCACAAGCTCAAGCTCAACACAAGTGCAGAGGAGAATATGAACTTGGTTTTTTAAACAGAAAACTGAGGGAATGGGAAACAAATATTTTGGTGAGAGAAAAGCAAGAGATGAAGACATACGATCAGGGTAGAAAATGGAAGATAGGCTTGGCCAGAGCAAGAAAGCAAACCCGGCTGCTGCTGCTTCGGGGGCGCGCAGGCAGGCTATGCGTCCCAGGCTGCCTTGAAGTTACATCTCCTCATACTGACCCGTGAAACGTGGGTAGAAGTAACGTAAACCACATCCAGACCTGGCCTTTGGAAGCATCCTATAAGATCTTCCAGAGTTTCCATGGAAACCTCAAGGGTGGCATGGCCACAAACATAGTTTCCAGATGGCATGCGCATAGGACAGAAGCAGCCAAGGTCCCTGACCACTACTTGAACTTGGATGAAGCTACTTGGATGTAGCTCAGAAACTCCACCCAGGCCTCCCTGGATGGTGTTTCAAGCCACTGAGATATGAGGTTATTTGTTACAACAGCTAACGTTAATTATCCTCACTAAGGCAAAGAGCTACAAAGGGCAGAGTTCAAAGAATCCAATAACTTGAATATCCTGGCGAACTCCTCGGTGACCAGCTACTCTGAGCCACACACAACGGCCTGCGATTGCAGCCTTTGACCTCCGGTTTTCAGAGACAGCCCTCGTGTTTGCAGCTCCGGAGGAAAGAACCTCCTTGCATTTCTCAGGAAGAGGGATGCGTTGGTAGTAGACCTACTTCGACCAAGGCTGCTGAAGAATGGGGTCACAGAACATATGCTAAATAGTATTTTCAAAGGGAAAGGTAGAAAACAGACGGAAGACTTCTGTTTCCAAGCAGACTAGAGGTGCGGCGGCCCTCGGTACCGGAATCCAGACTCCCTGTGGTTTCAACAAATTGTAAAACAACAACAGTCCAGTAAGGGACACCAGCACGACGCTCCTCGGGGTCGGACACCTTCCTGGAGGGACCCTCGGATTGGGCAGGTTTTCACTCAACACCCCCCCCCACCCCCTGTCAGCTAGCGGAATTAACACAAGCAAGCCCATCAAACCGACCCATCTCCAAGGAAGACAGGAATTAATTCCAATGAAGATAATAAGCCTGTAAAAAGAAAAAAAAATCAGGACAGTCGGTAATTATGCACATTTGTCTCCCGACACCAGGAAATAGAGATTTAACAGTGACCACACCCTCAGAGGAGCCTCACAGTGCCTGGAAGCTTCGATTGGGAAGACAGTTTGACTCAAAGGCAGAGCAGTGCCCAGGGATGCAGAGGCTCCAGAGTCAGGGGTCACAGCCTGTCAGGCCTCCCACAGCGACTCTCAAAGCCTTCGGACACAATCCCGCAGTGTGTGCCGTGATCCCACAGGCCCAGGATGGCTTGCGTCGGCAGCAGACGCAAGTGGAAAGACTCTCCACTCCGTTCTAATAAAACCTCGAAAATACGTTTCTTAGTCAAACCATCCTGACCTACCCAAGGTCACACAGCCGGCAAATGGCAGGGTCATGATTGGACTCCCAAGCGGCTGAAGCCCAGCATCCCTCTGTCCCATAATCAACACACTATCATGTAACGATACACTAACAACATGATGCTCTAGGACTGCGGACACACTAATAATACAACACAAGGCAATAGCACGTTATAATGACACAAGGGTCACACGTGAATTACACCCATGCCCTCTGCACTGAGGAATCATCGTAGCGGTCTCCTGACCAGCTTCTCTGGGCTCAAAAACAATTTTTTTAACCAGGCAGGTCTCAGGACGTGGAAGAATACAGCATAACACTCACCATGCATTCTGTTCCTTCTGGGGGTAATTCTATGATTCCCTGTACCACCACCACTCTGCTCAAATATGTCTTAATATGCATGTGCCTATGCACGCCCACACATGGACACGTGGGTGCACATTGTCCTGGTCCCAGACAACTCCAGCATTCCTCCCAATACCTACACTGAATGACGAGCAGATTCGTCAGCTGAAAGCTACTAGGAAGAAAAAAAGGTTGAGAGCAAGGCCAAGTGTGGGCTGTGACTGGTCCTCAGAATTGAAGATGGAGAGAAACAAGTGTGGAGCAGCTCCATTGGCAGGGAACTGAGTCAAGAAGCCACAAGGACTTGGGTGGGCTCTTTGCTAAACCACTTGCCTAAGCTCACCACACCTCATGCATAAGATTCTGATTCCAGAACCCTACCAGCGAAGAGACCCCGAGCTCTGAACTTCAAAGAACTCTAAAATGGGGTGACAGGAGTAGCAGAGTAGTTCAACTTGATAGAGGTTTGTGGAGTAAGAGGAAGTGCCCGGGACTGGGGTTGGCCTAACAGGTAAGAAGAGAAATGAGACTCAGGACTAGCTTTCAGGATGGTGACCAAGACACTGTGGGAACTGGTCCCAGCCAAGTTTCCTGCAGTGTGCTCGTATTTCTGGTCATGGTAGCACAAAAGACTCAATTGTGAGTGCGGCTGGCAGGGGGTTGAGGCAGCAAAATGGGAGTGTAGGCCAAGGGGACCTTTGTCGGGGGAAAATGGGGTGAAGCAGCTTCTCATTTTGCAAGTCAAAAGTTTCAACATGCAGTTAAGAGAGATGACAATTTGATAGATCCTTAGTTAAGCAGAGTGCTCAAGCAGGACATATCCAGATTGATCTAACTGGGGATTTTTTAAAAGCTTTTTTTTTCTTCTTTTATGAATAATTTCTGGACTGGCTTCCGTAGAAGCAGTCTAGCAATGTGGAACTCGTGCTTCCCTTCCTGACAAAGAAGCCCCGCAAACAACGTGTCAGAGCCATGACCCTGACTCTCCACAGTGAGTCCGTTAGGGATTTTTGGTTGTAAGCAACAGACACTTACTCTGAATAATTTACAGAGAATGTGGGTGTGGGAAGCAGGAGGGATTAACAGGCTCATCAGTTGTACAGATAAAATGAATACATTCACACTGTCTTCTCCAACCTTGCGTCAGAGTCTTCAGGATTGAAAGTCCCAGAAAGAACACCTGGTTGACTGGCCATTGGTCAGGTCCTCACCTCAAGGCCAGTGCAGGGTGGGACATCATGCCCCTGCCCATTATGGTCATGAGAAGAGAAGGGAAGCCACCAGAAGGAAATCAAGTTGATCCTAAAGGGAACAGGTATGGACGCCCAGTAACCCAAACCTAATGACATTCTCACTGTGCAGTCTGAGCACACAGAAGGTGCAGAAGATCTGATTATTTAAATATTGCCCAACAAGAGACACAGGCTGTGAGAGGGCACTTTGGGGGGCACTGTCTGCTCAGGTCAAAGCCTACTTCCTTGAAAAAGGCTCTTCAGGGGCACCTGGGTGGCTCAGTGGGTTAAGCCTCTGCCTTCGGCTCAGGTCATGATCTCAGTGTTCTGGGATCGAGCCCCGCATCGGGCTCTCTGCTCATCGGGGAGCCTGTTTCCCCTTTTCTCTCTGCCTGAATCTCTGCCTACTTGTGATCTCTCTCTCTCTGTCAAATAAATAAATAAAATCTTTAAAAAAAAAAAAAAAGAAAGAAAAAGGCTCTTCAAAGGTTTGGACTCCGGCCCCTCTGTCTGTGTGGGTGAGCCTGCCCCTCACCCACACTTGATTGGACCAGGGCACTGTCTGGCCCGTGGAAACCAAGCCAGGGGCTAGCAAACAGCCAGTCAGATCTTCTCTGGATAAATGATGTTTAGAGACCCAGAAAGTAAGACTGAGAGCCTAGATGATGTTGAGGGCAGAACCCCGAAACTGAAATGAGTTTCAAGAAGTTCCTTCCTCAGAGGGCTTTGGAAATCCCCTCGGTTTTGAATCTTCCTGGGGCCCGGTCATTCAGTGGCCCTCTGGATTTCATGAGCTAATCCAGTATCCTCCCAAGAAACTCCCCTTCTTTTCATGCCTGGGTTCATTCCTTCCCAAAGCAATAATCCCTGTCCAGCCCAAGGTAGAAGTTTCACAAGACCTCAGCTAACCAGAAGACTCTTACTAAAGCACTTGGTGTTTCTCTTTGCAAAGAAAAAAAACCCAAGCCAATCATAGGAAGAGGGTGGTTGGTTATGGACAGCAGGAAGGTTATGTGCTATGGTGAGTGCTGTGAAATGTGTAAGCCTGATGATTCACAGACCTGTACCCCTGGGGCAAATAATACATTTTATGTTAATAAAAATGATAAATAAATAAATAGATAGATAGATAAATAAAGGGGAAATAAGAAGCCAATCAACAAACAAAACCCAAATGCATTTATCTACACTTTAAGAGAAAGCAGATTAAAATGCAAATGCCCAGATACAAACATTTGAACTTCACTCCCCAAGACCGCAACAGCTGATCAATATTCATTAAAATTATAAGAATAGAAGAGTCCCGGGACCAAAAATTTTGTAATTTTGCCTCAGAATGGGAAGAGAAAAAAAAAAATTAGGTTCCTTGGGGGAAAAATAAAGGGATTCTCTTGAGAAAGAAGAATCCAGTAAAAGAAGAGTTAACCACCTTAGCTAAATGCTTCTTCAGAAATGTCTCATAAGAAAAGGGGTAGGTTGAGCAAGACAGAGAGAATATGCATCGTAAATCAGAATAATTGCATTTCTTGGCTGTCTTCGTGGCTCAGCTCTCTCCCGATAAATTTTTAAAATTACGATAAGATCGGTTTTGAGTTTGAATCTTTTCGTAATCCAATCAGACACCTCTAAGTGAAAGTGAAAATATATTGTACTCTAAAAACGGGATGTACTCCCAGCTTTGATTGGGAACCCCGTGAGAAGTGAAGTGTGGGGACGATGAAGACATAAATTAACATTTGCGTGCTAACAGAGCTGATGTCCAACCCCGGCCACACCAGTGCTTTCCTGCGCCTGTTTCCTGCGAATCCAGGCATCTTTTCCAGAAGTATTCACAGCACTCCCTCTACAGCAGGCTGCTGGCCATTAGCAGCTACAGACTCGAGTGGAGAGGAAGACCCCACTTTACGATGTCACACACAAATCGTTGCTCGCCTCTTGAGCCCCCGCGACAAGGCTGAGCCTCACTCAGGTCTCTGTTCTGATCGCCCTCGGAGCTGTGTCTGGGAGAAGGCCAGCTCTAGACAAGGCTGCTTCCGGGAAGACGCGAGCCTCCCAGTTGGCATTCAAGTGTGAGAATGGAGGTAGATGTTATTGCTAGTTTCCAAAGTCTGTTCTGGAACTGGCTTGGCATTTCCTCCAAAGGTTAAGTGCAGAATTAAAATAGGAGCTAGCAATTCTCCTCTGAGGTGTAGACCCTCTCCCTGCTGAAAACAGGCCCTCCAACAGATGCCTGCACACAGATGTTCACAGCAGCATTCTTTACAACAGCCGTAAGGTGGAGAGAGCCCTCACGTCCATCAGGGAAGGGGACAGATACACCAATCGAGCGGTGTATCCGCTCAACAGACTAGGATTCAGCCATAAAGAAGAATGAGGCGCTGACACCTGCCACAGTGGGCACCTCGGAAGGCCACGGGGAGCATGAGTCCACGTACACGAGATGTCCACAGCAGCCCAGTCCACAGAGATGAGAAGCACACTGCTGGTTTCTGAGGGCAGGGGTGGAGAGATAGGGAACACATGTTTAAAACGTTCTGGAACCAGACAGAGGTGGTGGGGGTACAACATTTGCGAACATGCTAAATGCCAGAGAAGTTCACATTCAGATGGTCAATATTATGTTACGTGAGTTTCACCTCCATTAAAAAAAATAATAATTTACCTTACGAAAAAAAAATCGATCCTTTCCATTTTTACAATAAATAGGTTCCTGTTATCAAATTTGTCTTCTTTTAACACTTTTTCAATCACCGCCCTCTCCCCAAACTCAGACACAGTGTTTTTACTAGAATGGACAAAAGTAGGTAAAAAGGTGACAGGTCCAACCGACATCAACAGAAAAACCAGAGCGAAATTTCCCAGGCACGCTTATACTCAAGATTTGTAACAGCTGCAGGTACACGACAGAAAAGCTTGACCCATGTTTCAAATGTTCCCTGGATGGTCTAGAAACAGGAAACAAGACCTTTCACTTATTCTCACCATCACAAGGAAAGGTAGACAGAGAATTAGCCTGTCTCCTCTGCTGCTCTTCTCAGTCTGGCAACTATTTAAAGGGAATACATATCTGGATACATCTTGTTATATGAAATAGTAAGGTAAAATAAGATACAATAATGACAACAAGGCTAATAATACTTTTGAGGATTATGAGTCAGGGTCTGTGCTGGGTGCCCCTTCCCCCGACAGGCATGCGTGCACGTGCACACGTGTACGCACACGTACGCTCATTCAGAATTCCCTGTGAACACGTCATCCAGGTGAGGTGCTGTCTGCCTGTCACTATCACCTCCCCCGAGGTCACAGACCCAGCCTCCTTCAGGGACCTACTTTTCCCGAGCTCTTTCTGTCCACAAGGGTCAGGCGGGGATGACTCAGCCCCAGCTTCACCCAGGTGTGGCAAATCAGAACCCATTTCTGGGACTTTCCTTGGAGGTCCTGGGAACAGGCACCTTTCCCAGGTGGTTGTCCAAGGCCAGGAGTCGCAGCTGGAGCTGCTGGCAGCCCTCTACCGTCTCTACCATGCCCAGGGGAGAGCCCCCTACAGGGGGCACCAGCCCAGGATCAAGGGGCTCCCAGAGGCTGGAAGAGGTATGTCTTGACAGCAGCAGTGGGTCTCTCCAGATCCAGCTGTTCCTGAAGCCAGCCCTGCCCTGCACTTGTCAGTTAAAGCGCGGCCCATCGCGTCTCCTTGGGCTGGGGTCAGTTTTAACTAAGTTTTCTGTTACCCTGAAAAGAATCCAGATGGAAACACTAGAGATAAAGTAGTGAATATCTCTTTCAATAAATCAAGTACTCGGTCTTGGAATTCATTTCAAAAAGTTCTAACTTTTGTGTCATTTTGTTTTGTTTTTAATAATCCTCAGAATAAGGAACCTGGGTTTCTCTTGAAGTTCCTGGAAGTTCCAGGGGAAAGCATTCTGGTTTAACCCTCTGCGCTAAGGCAATGGAGTCTTTTAGGGACTTACAGAAAAAAATCTTTACTAGAAGGCTATAGATAAACCCCATCTCATGTGTCCAGGGGTCTCCTTCCTCAAACAGGTCCCCCATGGGCCCCGCCTCGCAGATACCGGTGGAGTGCGTGAAGATGTGATTTGCTCAAAGCCCGGATGTGGGTAATGACACGGGAAGGTCCACAGTGGCTTCTCACGGAAGAGATGCCAACTTGATCGACATTACAGAATGCAAATTTATATAATTTATGCAACTTATGCAATCCCTTTGCATAAAGACCGACTCGTTAGTTAAGTTATTTCATATTCGGAATGCCTGGGGGGCTCAGTCTGTTAAGTGTCTGCCTCCGGCTCAGGTCACGGCTGGGATCAAGCCCTGCCTCGGGTTCCCTGCTCAGGAGGGAGCCTGTTTCTCCCTCTGCCTGCTGCTCCCCATGCTTGTGTGCTCGCTCACTCACTCTCTCTCAAATAAATTAAAAAAAAAATATTTTTTTGAAAAGTTATTCCATATTTATTAGTTACCTGTTCCGGGCCCAGACACTTTGATAGTTGCTGGGAACTCAGTGGATAACAAACATTTCCTACCTTTGTGAGCTAACAGACTTTTCTGAGAGTAAAGTAAACAACATACACTTCCGATAGTATACAACGTGCTTGCTTACACACACGTATGCTCACAAATGATGCCACAGCAAACGCCACGGTCCTGTGACAGCATACTGGGGAGACGTGCATGGGAGGAGGAGGAGTGGGGCTGGGGTTGAGGCCAATGGAGCGAGGTGAAGAGGGAAGGGAAAGGACACCAGGCAGGCGGGAAGAGCAAGTGCAAAGGCCCTGCGGTGGGAATGAGCCGAGCATGAAGGGCAGCACGAGCAGAGGCTGGTGTGTTGGGAATGAGCCGAGCATGAAGGGCAGCATGAGAAGAGGCTGGTGTGCATGCAGCATGTCGAGTAAGGGGTCGGGGACGGGGGGGGGGGGGGGGCGGCGGTGTACACCACACACACACATTCACTACAGCTTTAAGTAACTCACTTACTCACAGAGAATTCTTTTTTTTTTTAAGGTTACTTTAATTTTTTTTAAAGACTTTATTTTATTTATTTGAGAGAGAGCGCACAAGCAGGGGGATCAGCAGAGGGAGAGGGAGACGCAGACTCCCCCACCAAGCAGGGAGCCCGATCCGGGGCTCGATCCCAGGGCCATGACCTGAGCCGAAGTCAGAGGTTTAACCGACTGAGCCACCTGGGCGCCCCTCCCACAGAGAATTCTCCTAACATGCGTCCCAGAACAAGGTTGGTAAAGGACCCATATTTGTGCCGGAAGACAAGCTACCTAGACGCTGAGGCTAGTTGGTGAGGAGACACTCAGAAACACAGGGACCCCAGGCGATAGAAGGCGGGGACCAGCTTCTGGAGAGAAATGCGGACTCGAGCTCGCCAAGGGACTGGACCACTTCCTTGCTCTGACCCATGAGCAGATCCCGTGCATGACCCGTGTGGTCCAGCTTTGCTCCTCCCCCTCATTTTAAGACTTGACTTGGTGCTGTCACCCTCCTGTGAGGACAATCCACGACAGGGACCTGTGAAAATGGCTACCAAAAAACAAAACAAATCCGATTTTCATGAAGGAGAGTCACACTGTGCCCCTGCCTTGGCCACAGCCGGCTGCTGGACGTTTCTGAGAGCAAGCTCTCTTCGCAACACACCAGAGAGTCTCCTGGAGGACACGGATGAAGGCTTTCCCTTGGTGCATGTATCCTGATTCCCTGACACCGCACACAGATCTCTCACGGAATTTAGAGGAAAACTGCTTTATTTCGCAAGTGAACATCCTGTCCCAACTATCCAGCAGATGCTTCCATAAGCAGTTTCAGCTGAAGGATTTCTCCTGGAATGACATGAAATAAAATCCAGCTGCTCACCACGGGGCTGGAAGCTGGCAGACCTGACTTCCAGTGGACTCCGCTCTTTAAAACTTTCCCTTCAAACATCAAACTTCAAAATTTCAGTGCAGCCCAGTAAACAACCCACAGACTGAAAAGGCGGCCTCTGGAGTCGGACAAAGTATCTGCAAAACACATATCTGGTAAGGAGGTAATATCCAGAATGCAACCAGAATTACCACTACTCAACAACGGCAAAATCATGATCCCATTAAAAAATGCTCAGAGGACTTGAATCGACCTTTCTCCAAGGAAGACGTACACATGGCCAACAATCAGATGAAAAGATGTTCCATGTCACTAGCCATCAGCAGGAGCCAAATCAGACCTATAATGAGATGTTCCCGCACACCCATTAGGAAGATCACGATCTGAAACCCAAAACCCAAAACCATCCCAGGAAATAAAATGTGTCGGCGAGGATCTGGGGAAATCGGAACCCCATGCACTGCTGGTTGGGGTATTGGATGGCGTAGCTGGTGTGGAAGACAGTATGGAGGCTCCCCCAAGAATTAAACACGGAATTACCCCATGATCCAGCAATGCCACTGCTGGGTATGTACCCAAAAGAAGTAAAAGTAGCATCTCAGAGAGATTATGAGAAGGCTCATGTTTGCTGCAGCCTTTTCCAGAATCGTCAAGAGGTGGCAGCCACCCGTGCATGCACAGATGGATGACGGATAAAGACAGCATGGTGCATAAACACGGTGGAATATTACTCAGCCTTGAAAAAGAAGGAAGTCCTGCTGCGTGTACAATGGGAATAGAGTTTCAGTTTTTCCAGATGAAAATGTTACAGAAATCTGTTGCACAAAGTATATGCAATTAACACTACTGAGCTTATACTTAAAAATGGTTAACATCACAAATTTTAGGAGTTTTTTACCATAATACAGAAAGGAACTCAGGAGGGTGTATTGGCTCATATGATAGACTATTCCCAGGTGGGCAGACTGGGTCTTGGGCTCAAACAACAGTATCAGGACAAAGTTTCTCTCTCTCTGTCTCTTTGAGTTGACCCCACATTCAAACAACATCTCTTCATGTAGCGGGTTTGGGGAGTTGGGTCCAGATCCCAACATGCTCCTGCTGGTGGTCTCCATGGAAAGAGAACTCCTTTCTCCAAGCTGTTGACACGAAAGCCCCATGCTTGAGTCTTGCTGGCGAGGCTTGGGGGACATGGCCAAGTCTTAACCACACACTGTGTCCAAAGGAATGAAGTCGTCCATGTGTCCAGCCCTGGGACACGTGGCCACACCGGGGACCAGGAAATGTGTGTCCCCACCCTAAATAACACAGACTGAGGGGGGGCCGAGTGGTTCCCATAACACAGTAGGGGTGAAATGCCAGAAAAATAAAGGCTAGATGCTGAATGGGGTAAGAGCCATCAACCCTGAGCTTGACCTACGAATGCCCAATGGAAAAGAAGGAGTTACATTACAGTAGCTCCCTGGACCGACATTTGCAACAAGTAAAAAGGCATCTGGACACTGTGACAACACAGATGTTTCCTAGGCGAGAAGAGCAAGTGCAAAGGTAGAATAGGAAACACGTTGTTTTATGCAAAAATATGTGTGTGCGCAGGTAAGTATGGACTGGAAGAGGTGGTCACGGGACACCCGCGGGTTACCCGCCACACACCGGCCCTGTGCGAGCTGCGTTGCCCATGAACATGAACAAGAAAGAAAGTGATTTCATCGTTTAGAAAGAGAGGACTGTAGGTCTGTTTCTTCTGTGCTATTTAGTTGTTGGGTTTGACCATACTGTTGTTTAATTAAAAGAGAAATCATTTAATCGTTACAGAAAGAAGACGACCATATCCAGGACACACACGATTTCCCTGTTAATGGGGCAGAGCCTGGAACCCGAGAAAGAGACAGGCAGGCCTTCCCACGGCGTTCATCATTGTTCTTGGTTTGCGTTTGGGGTGTTTTCATCGGCTCTCCAGGGGTTGGTTAGAAACTAACTGCAGTGAAGGAAACCCATCAGTCGCTAAACCCATCAGTTTGCTCCTCCTCAGCCCGACAGGCATCACCCCTCACACATTGTACCCCCAGCCACGCCGCCTGGAACACGCATCGGACTTGTCCGCCTTCGAGTCGTGGCTCACGTTGCTCCTCCTGCCTGAAGTTATTTTCCCTAATTATTTGCATCTTTCCGAGACTCAAATAAAGCTCTTCAGGGCAAGGAATAGAAGAGAGAATTAAAATGCTTAAAACCCAGACATTCACACCCACTAGGATGGCTTTAATAAAAATTTTAAAAAATCAAAAATAGCCAACAGAAAGGAGAAGTAAGTGCCGGGTGTGGACAAGTCTTTGCTGCCGGGAATGAACGACTGTGCAGCTGCTGTGGGAAATGATTCGGGGTCTCCAAACACAGTTAACCAGGGAATCAGCACGCGCTCCAGCGACGGCAGCCCTCAGGATGTACCCAGGAGAAATGAAAACATATATCCATGAAGCAGCTTTTGGAGGGGTCAGGGGGGCTGTTCTCTCTCCCAGCAGTAACGGAGACGTCTTGCTGCTGGTGCTCAGTAGGGGCAGAGCAGGCTCACGGGCCCATCCCGGCGTCACGCACCACAGGCAGGTGCCGGGTCGGCCTCTGAGATGTCTTCTGTGATCCCACAGGAAGGGATCATCCGTCCGTCCTTAGAACATCACTGTGCACTTCAACTTCATCTGTCGGTTTGCCCGTACGACTGTGGGCTCCTAAGGGCAGGGACCACATCTCCCACCACTCAGTACCCAGACCGAGCCCTCACGACCCACTGCCGCAGAAACACACACACGAGTGGGTGTTGGGTGAACAAGGTCTGCAGGGCCCTGGGGAAGGCGCAGCCCCTGCTCAGGTCCCTAATCTGGACGGCCCGAGGTGCCCGTGCTCAGTTTCTCCTACTCCAGCGCTTTCTTCCATTCTCCCCAGATAAAAGAACCTCATTTTCCGCTGCCAACCACAAGCCCGTACCATACTCATCACTCAGAAAATCTAGGCTGGTCATGGAGGTGGCTACTGGGCGTGAGTCATGTAAGTCACCCTGGGGAGCTGGGGCGGGGATGCTCAGAACAGGAACGGAAGCCCCACAGGGCAAGAAATTAAATCTATCACCCAGACTGGCTTTCATGCTCCGGTCGTCCAGACAAAAGCAACCCGCCAAAGCCCGGGTTCCATCTTCCTCTCCCCACCAATAACCAGGACAGGGCAACCTCCATCATCCAGTGGCCACTCATCCCACGAAGCAGCTTGCCCTTGGCTGCGGTGTCTGCCCTGACCCGAGTGGGGCCTGAGCTCACCCCGACTAGCAGTTGGGGTAAAGGGGGAGGAGCCAATGGGTGGCCCAGGCGCTGCAGGAAAAGTCGGGTTTGGGGGAGCGATGGGGACACTCCAAGGAACTGTGAAGTGACACTGCGTTCAACACCTTCTCTACACGGGTGGCTCCCAGAGCTCTGTCTCCAGACTGGTCCTCTCCTGTGAACTCCGGACCCCTGCCCACCTGCCTCCATGGAGGCCTACCGGGCACTTCACACCTGCGGTGGCCAGAGCTGGTCACGTGACTCCCTGCGGCTGCCAGGCCTGGACCCCCATGGCACAGCCTCTTCACCCATCTCCTTGCTCCTATGTCCTCCCCACAAGCAACCCCCCAGAGGCCGACATAGATGTCCCTTGAAAATGTAAGCCAGGTCATGTCACACCCTCCAGTGATTCCCCTGTTCACTCGGAATAAAACCACACTCCTCACCGTGGCCTACGAGCCCCATGAGACGAAGACTTCACCACCATCACCCTGGCCTCGTCCTCCGGGACTGCTCCCCCCGCCCCCGGCTCACTCTTCTCTGCTGACATGGCCAACTTCCTTCCCGCGTCAGGGCCTCTCCAGCAACACCTCCCCCTGCCTTACATGCTTTCTGGAGTTAACCACATGCCTGGTCCTCCCCCTTCCTTCGGTGCCCCTTTTCTGGGAGGTCTTCTCCACCACCCTATTTAAAACAGTCCTCCACCCGTCCCCACTCACAACCACGCACATTCCTCTTCTGTCCTGTCGTACTCTGAGTTTTCTTCACAGCACCTACCGCTAACACAGTTTGCATGGGTGTGTGGGTGTGTGTGTACATATCTGTGTGTGTATATATGTTACTTCTCCATCAACAGGATGGACGGCGCAGACCCTGCCAACCCTGCACCGCAGCCTCAGCCCCAAGAACAGAGCCTGGCACCGTGTCGGTGCTCAAAAGAAAAATTACTGGAGGAACAAATGCATGCACAGCACAGAGAAGAAGGAGACGCGCCAGCAGAGGACAAGGTTCTAGACCTAGGAAGAGTCTACTGAAAGCCGAGATCACACCCGGAGATTTGAGACAAATTTTTTGGAAGATCCAATCCAACAAGCAAAGAGTAAACTCAGAAAACTAAACACTATAAAAACTAATTCACACTGCAGTAGGTTTAAAAGTTCTGGATCGATTCATGAGGGGAAAAAATCCCTCATGGGATCTTAACGAACCCTGGGTGGTTCTGTGACTTCACCAGAGACGGAGGCTGGTGTCGTGAACTCTTCGCACCCCAGTGGCTGAACATTTAGTCCCGCGCTAAGCACAAATAAGGTAATTCTTAGGACATCGGCGCTCACAACAGGCCTGAGGCACACACTATTGTTACGGCCACTTATGGCAACAGAACAAAGATTCTGAAAGTTAAAACTGCTTTCCCTAAAGACTGTCGAGCACGAGTTCTCCGATATACAGACCGTGAGAAGGAACAAAACACTCTCACAAACACTGGCGGGGCACTGGACCTTCGCGCCGACCCTCTGTGGGGGACTCACGCATTCAGTGGATATTTGCAGAGCCTCTGGGCCGCTCCAGACTATTTTCGAGGTGCTGGGCCTCTCCCAGTGGTCTAAGAGCCAACAAGGGCCCTGCCCCTATGGAGTCATGTTCTAGAACAGAGAGACAAGTGACCATACATCAGGACGCAATTTCAAAATGCCACCGCTACCGAGGAAGGAAAACGAGCCGATGGGGTAGAGACTGGCAGAGAGGACCTCTATGGATTTGTGGTCAAGAAAGGTCTCTTTCTGGAGACGACATGTGGGCAGAGACCTGAATGACCACAAGGGGCCACCCATGCGAAGGTCTGCAGAGAGTTCGGATAGGATTATATTACTATTTTATCAGATACTATCCAAGTTGATACCATTGTGCCACGTTTCAGGTGCAGACACTAAAGCTATCTGCCCACTCGAAGGAAGGAAGGAGAAAAGGTAGTTGCCCAAGATCAGAGACCAGTAAGTGGAAGCCAGGATGAGAGGAGCTAGTGCTACCTGCTGTCTAGTCACATAGATCTGCCCCAGGATCCTGTAGGCAATTTTTAGAGACCAAACACTGGCATGACCAAACAAGGAGACTGAGGCAACGCTGTGGCCTTGGTGGTGCCCACACATTTTCATGGAACACGAGCCAACGGGAAGAAGGAGCCCTTCAGCTGGCACTGAAGTCTGAACTCAAGGCCAGGATTAGGGCACACAATTTAAGGGAGCACCAAGAACATGTCATAAGATAAATAAGGAGACGATGGGTTGACCAGGTGTCCCAGTTAGTGGGTTGACCAGACGTCCCTCCAGGACGCTGGATTAACCAGACTAACCATGCAGTAACTGGCCTGGCAGAATTATAATCATCTACAGAGGGTGGTGCTCACCGCAAAGGAGACCAAGAGCCAGAGTCTGTTCTACACGGGACGCCCTGGGCTGGTGGCCCCCAAGGTGGTGGGGAGCCAGATCCAGGCCTGCCTAGAATGACGTGAACCAGACTCTTGGACTTTCCTGCTAGCTCTTGAGCAATTTATGAAGCCGCATGGGACCCTGTCGCTGAGCAGTTCATGTCTAGACACCAGCCAGACCCACAGAGGTGTCCTGTATTTCTATTAGAGGAGTGAGTGCCTTCCCTGATGAATGCACTATTTGGTAGCTGCCTTGTTCTCCAAACTGACTTGGTCAATTAGGACAATATCAACACTCGCTGAAAGTGCCAGCACTTTTCATCGTGGGACCCTGCCGAAAATAACAGGTAAATTACAATCTTAGATTGCATATTATTTTCAGATGATTTCTGATCATTGGGAAAGGAGTGAGACGTGGGACTCTGCGAGAAGTTTCCACAGAATTTTCTCATTTCTCGGCTCTGTTCCCAGCAACCGGCCAGTAACAGCATGAAACCAGCAGGGGGAAAACAGGACAATGCCTAGACTGGGTTTCACTTGGTGGGGACACGGTCAGTAAAGCAAAGCGTGGGGAGGGGAGGCAGATTTAACACATGATGGTGCTGACGACAGACGCTAAACCTCCGTAAGGACACAGAAATCTAACCCAATACGACAACAAAGCCCAAAACCAAAGCCGAGATGACACAAGCCACCGTGGAAATCCTGTGGGGCACAGTTTGAAATGCCTGGCACCTGACTCTCTGATTGAAGAGCCGATGATGCTTTAAGGACCCGCCTATGCGGTTATAAACTGGCTCTTTCCTTTGCCTGAATAGCTCTTCTTCCAAATTCTGCCGATCTGGCTCCTTTTCTTTCTTTAGGTTTCTGACATCACCATTTTCCAATCACCCTTCTCAGAGAGGAGGTCCCTGGTGTCCGTCCCTCAAGGAGTCTGCCCTACCGCCAACTGTCTCAATTACACTTTGACACGTGTCATAGAGGGGTGCCTGGATGGTTCAGTAGGTTAAGCGTCTGCCTTTGGCTCAGGTCATGATCCTGGAGTCCCCGGATCGAAAACCGTATCGGGCTCCCTGCTCGGCAGGTAGTCCGCATCTCCCTCTGACCCTCCGCTCTCATGCTGTCTCTCTCTCGCTCTCTCTCTCAAATAAATAAAAACAAAATCATTTAAAAATGAACCCACTCATTTTTACCTATTAGTAAACTGGGACCCATAGATGTTCAGTAACTTCTCCAAGGCCACCCAGCCAGGACTCAGACATCGGACTCTTTATAGTTGGTGGGCTCGATCTTCGGGACTCCTATACAGGGTCCTGGCACCTGGGATCCTGGATGCTGGGACTGAACCTGATGCTGACTTGGAGACACATGAAGATAGCAAGCATGATCTATTTTTACAGTCAGGTCTTGAAAGTCAGGAAGAGATTAACATCAAGGCTTTTCCAAGACACAAGCATTTCACCTACAAAAGACGGTTTGGAAATGTTCTTCTTTCATAAATGAGATCGGCAAATTGGAAAATCATTTCAAACCAAAGGGCACTGCCGGGTGTAGCCAAGAAAAGTGAGCAAAGTGTCATTAATGAGTCATGGTGACACGGAAACACAATTCTTTTTCACAGTAAAACTACTGCAATTAAGCCAGAGCTTGTCTGCATTATTTAGCAAAATAAATAATTAGCCTGTGCCCTTGAAGCTGACTGCTAATTTCAGCATTGGGCTAACACTCCTGCAGTCAGGTCCGGAAATCAAGTCCAGGACTCGGGCTCGGGGCAATTCCATTAACTTGCATACAGCAGTTACGGCGAACACCAAAGGTGCCCGGTGCACCTCAGAGCACAGAGTGCCAGCGATGGCTAATCGACACTGGCTGCCGTTACGAACAGCAGAAACGGGAGCCATGGCTACTTTCTGCCCATCCCCCAGTCCTAAAGCAAAGGAGAAGACGTGTGGTCTGGTCCCAAGCACACACTTGACATTCTGGACCACGTCAGAGAGGCGCACAGAGCCCAAGCAGTCATCTGTCACCTGACCGCTGCTGGAGGCTCACTGATGTCCTGCTCCCAGCAGAGGTGACGCCAGCTGAGAAGGACTTTCAGCAGGCTTCAAGTAAGTACATTTTACCGTTAGCATCAGGCCAGTCTTTTCAATGGGCAGATATTAACCGCGACTTTCCTGGACCGTGGAGGGAGGGAGAACATTGCTCTCCATGACCCCCCACACCCCGAATCTAGTCCCCCGGCCAAGTGAAGCTACAGGTGTCACTCCAGAACTTCCTTTCAAACCAGGGAGAGCTGAGACCAAGGATTCTACCGTGAAGTTACGGTTTTCCTCAAATGCACGGTTATGGATTTCCAAAGACAAGCAGTTCAGGCCAACACAACCATAAACAGAGAAAATGGACCAAAATAAAATGGATTTTGCAAATCAAAAATGTAAGAAAAACAGTGCAAAGAGAGGGAAATCTAGGGGAGCTGGGTGGCTCAGTGGGTTAAGCCTCTGCCTTCGGCTCAGGTCATGATCTCAGGGTCCTGGGATTGAGCCCCACATCGGGCTCTCTGCTCAGCGGGGAGTCTGCTTCCCCCTCTCTCTCTGCCTCTCTGTCTACTTGTGATCTCTCTCTCTGTCAAATAAATAAATCTTTAAAAAAGAGACAGAGAGAGAGAAGGAAATCTACAGATAATGCACAGCATTTATCTCAGGAAATGCAATGAAAGGATGCAGGGTCTGGACCACAGGCTGGTTCCCGCCCCCACCTCAAGGGAAGCCCAGCCAGCGGAGGGTTATGGAGATTGCACTTTAAAAATATCCTGCCGCTAATGAAAACCCATTTGCCTTACAAGTAGGAACTGAGTCAAGTAGTCTGGGTCAGGAGAGAATGGGAAGCATCATCAAGTGGAAGTTTTATTTGGCTCAGAGGACGAAGGTCAGTTGCCTTCGGTGCACTTAATATTTACGAAACTGACGCTTACCTGCAACCTGTAATGCAGCTGAAACAGAGCATGAGTCCGTGAAGACTAAGACTGAACATCTCAACACCATGGGACAAGGGAGTCCTAGAGGGAAGCTGCACTCTGGGTCCCAAAATTCGTCCCTAAGCTTAGCTTGGTCAGCTCCTTAACGTGGGCCTTTGGGTCTTGGGCATGAGGCATTGTGGATGGCTTTGCAACAATAGCAAATGCCAGGAAAATTATAGAGACCAAAAATCCACAGGTCACTACTATGGATCAGCCGAGTTTCCGTTCAGGAAAAAAAAAAAAAGAAAAGAAAAAGAAAACAATTTTCTTGCTGGTAATCATCCCCAGGAAATTCATGGAAACTTTTTTTATTAAGAAGTCTTTACAGAAACTTAATCCATGCTGGGGTGCCTGGGTGGCTCGGTCTGTTAAGCATCTACCTTCGGCCCAGGTTGTGATCTCAGGACCCTAGGACGCAGCCCCACAGGGAGCCTGCTTCTCCTTCTCCCTCTGCCCTTCCCCCAGCGTGTGCTCACTCTGTCTCTCTCCCTCTCAGATAAATAAATAAAATCTTTAAAAAGGAGAAGACAAGACAAGAAACTCAATCCATGCTGGTATAAATGTCAGCATCCAATCTGAGTTGATCCATCATGGAGAAACAAGATCCAGATCTCAAACCCACCCACCCTTCCCTCGGGTGACACCTGCTCATTGTTTAGGTCCGGCTTTGGTGTCACCACAGGAAAGTCATGTCTGACCCCCCAGACTGTAGCAGGCCTCCCTGTCCTACACGCAGATGTCCTAATACTTCTTCTTCACATCATTTCTCATAATCATATTTCCTTGGGTAACTCAGATCCAGCTCTGGTGCCAGACTCATGAGAAACTGTCTTATTCTCTCTGTTTAGCACAGTAACCCACAACCCAGCACACCCCACGGTGAATAAAAACAAAATTATTTATGTATCGGTTTGTTTGAATAACGAGATGCATTCATATCCGAGAATAAAACTGGTTAAGAGTTCTGGTTGACAAATTCCAAAGGCTAAATTTTCTAATTTACTTGGAGACCTAAAGACAGTGAACATATATGATTTTAGCCAACCTAGTCTCGGTTTCCTTTTTTCTGATAACAACAGATCCGTTTTCTTTGGCGGGAAAACCCCATTTCACACTTTCACTCCACGGGGTGTGGATGGAGCTCATATCATCGTTAACTCCAGGGTCGGCAGGTGACCCGGGGCAGGCCAATCAGCGTATTCCATTCCGCTGGTCCCAGAGTTTGGTTCAGAGATGGGCACACGACTCAGGTAGGGCCAGGGAAGGGCAAGTGGCAATTTTTGTTGGGATCGCTGGGAAAGAAAAGGACTCTGCGAATAGATTGTCCAGCTGATAGGGTCAAGATCTAGAGCTACGGGCCCTCTTGTCACTCCAAAGGAAGTTACCATAGGCAGCACAAAACCGTAAGATAGAGAAACAGGTTCTTGAGGCCGTTAGGATGGTACCTAAATCCAGCTGGGCTTGAGGTCAGATGTCCCCTTGGATTTTTTTTTATTTTCATTTATTTATTTGACAGAGATCACAAGTAGGCAGAGAGGCAGACAGAGAGAGAGGAAGGGAAGCAAGCTCCCTGCTGAGCAGAGAGCCCGATGCGGGACTCGATCCCAGGACCCTGGGATCATGATCTGAGCCGAAGGCAGAGGCTTTAACCCACTGAGCCACCCAGGCGCCCCTGCCCCCTTGGATTTTATTAGGCGAACTAATTAATTTCCCTTACGGATTAAGCCAGTGGAGTCAGGCGTCTGTTGTTTAAGGAGCGTCTAGGGACCACGAGACAGGTGTATTTTCCATCACACCACTTGGTGTTCCCAAGAAGGACAGAATGAATGTAAAATCCAGCCGAAGAAGATTTCTCAAAAGACGATGGGACTGGGCTGGGCCCTAAAGGTGGGTGAGGTCCAGAAGGGCAGACAGAGGAGGAGGCCTTGCCAGAGTCCAGGAGAAGAGCGCAGAGCAAAACACGGGACTCGGGCATGAGGAAGGGGCAGGAGAGCCACTTGCCTGATGAGGGAGGATGCTATGGGAATAAAGCGTGGCGTGCACAGCAGAGCAGCCAGAAAATGCCTTGGATATAGGACGTAGGATGAGATCAGAGGCTCCAGAGAGAAAAAAACACCTTAGGGTCAAAAGCCCCTTTTAGCAAATGATGGGAGAGGGCCATTAATAAGCAATTCTCAGGGCAAAGCTTGCAAAGTCGTAGGAAGATGTGCTGCCCTTCTTGGGGTTAAGTGTCCACAGCTGAAACCTGAAATACTGTACATTCACTCCAGACATCTGGATGTGAAACAACCAACAGGTGGTCGTATGGCCCTGGGCCCCAGTTCCTACATGGCCACCATGGGCTAACACGCCCCTCCCACTGAGACGGGGCACAAGCCTGCGGCCCCCTGTCCCTCTCCACTGTGTTATGTGGCCCTCTCCTGGCCTCACGTCATCAGTCTGGTCACATGAGCATGTACTTGAGTGACCCTGATGGAGAGGGACCTCTGCCTGCTCTCTGACTCGGGGGTTTCATGTGTGTGTGAATTCGGAGAACCCACAGCACCACTTAAAGAAGAGTCCACGTTCTCCATCTTGGGCGTTCTGATCTAACTCTGATATTATGTCTCAATAGGATCACCTTCCTGGTCACCTTTCCTATTCGAACGATTAAGGAAACCTTAGCAATAAGCAGACTCATAACTCAGACTTGTCTACTAGGGAGAGACCCACAACCCTCCCCTTTGTTTCCTTAATGGAAAACACAGGCGAGGTGGGAAAACAGGAAGGCAAAATAACTTTCTGAGAGGCACAGAAAAACAAACATGATGTTCCATCATCTTCAAAAAGAGCAGAATTAAAAGATTACAAAGAATGGCCCACATTGGGGGTATCTGGGTAGCCCAGTCGGTTGAGCATCTGCCTTCAGCTCAGGTCACAAGTCCGAGGTCCTGAGATCAAGTCCCACATTGGGCTCCCTGCTCAACAGGGAGTGTCTGCTTCTCCCTCTACCCTTCACCCTGCTCACGCATACTCTTTTTCTCTCAAATAAATAAATAAAATCTTAAAAAAAGAAAAAAAAGCACGGCCAACATTAGATTTTGTGAGCATTTTCCAGCTCCTTCCTCGTGAGTAAGCAGGCAGGTGCTAGTCCTACAAAATGCAGTTTCTCTTCAAATTCAGTGCCAGTGACATGTGCCAACAATGCCCAGTGATCTCACGGGGACCCGGTTCTGTGTCATCACACGACCCCTGGGCTACGGACCCTGCTCAGAAAGAAAGCAGCAATTGATGTGACACTCCAACAGCTGAGCAATGCTCTTCAATGAAAATGGACTTAACGGGAGGGGAGATGATGTGTTTGGTTTAATGAGAAACGTTCAGACGTGTTCTCAACAGCTTTGGAAAGACGTGCCTTGGTCAGGAAGACCCTGGGACGTGCGGAGAGGATCGCAGTGGGAGGCTGCAGATGTGGCCTCTAGATGCCTCTTGAGTCAAGAACATAAATGGGCATTTCCCCAAGCGTAGACCATCTACAGGGGTCCATCTGCTGGAACTAGGAGGCAGCTTTCCTGGTGGCTTGGGCTGAAGCCCAAGAACTACATCTGTATTGATCTGTATGGCGTTGTGGAAAGGGGTGACTAGCACAGAACCTGGGGAGACTGAGTTGGCTCCTTGCAGGGATGCGGTTGATGGGGTGTTCCGGAAGGGGCTGGGCAGTGGCCAAATAGTGAGGTCCCGAGATGTCAATGGCATGCAAAGAGGACCGTGGGCTCTTTGGTCACACACTTATGTCTCACTGATGTGGTCTTTGGGCACTCGGAAAATCTGAGTGCTCCCGAATCCTCCGCTGCCTCATCTGTGCCATTAGGGAATCATGGAAAGAGGTGAGCAAGGATTGGGCTCGTTCTCCCCCTGGGGTGGCTCTGTGAACAGGTCTCCCCTTCCTCCCTTCATGCTTGGTCTCTGGTTCCCAGGTCCACCTCGCTCACCCTGCTGCTGCTCAGTTAACAAGGGTAGGACCCATCTCTGTCCGGACTCCCAGCCCCAGCCGTCTTCAGAGGTGCGCCCCAGAGACAGCTGCGCCCTTGCACACAGGTCTCGTGGCCGCGGGTCAGTCTCAAGGCTCGGCGTGGGCCCCAGTCCCCACGGGGCTGGTCCCTGCAGGAGTTCTCGTGGTCCACGCTCATGACTCCCTAGTTCTTCCCAAATGGGATGGCCCTTGCTGGCCTCCTGGGGGTACAGCCGCCTTCATTTCCCTCTCTCAGGGTCACAATTTGTGCCCCTCTTTTCCGTCTTCTGCCCAGTTTTCCCCATTTGTGGAGGGAGGGGACGACCAGCCAGGGACACCATCGCGGGCACATGCTGTGAGCTATACTTTAAAATAAATACACGTGAACTGGGGCTTTTATTTCAGCCCCGTCCCACGGCCCACATTTTAAGCCTCAGGGACACCTCCGCCTCCTACCCCGTTCTTGTCTCCCACATAGAATCTGTCCCCGAGTCCTGCTGGTTCCAGCCAGGCTCCTCTCCTGCATCTCTGTCCTCCTGTCTCCCACTCATCGAATCTCACTGAAATTGCTTCATGACAGGCCTCCACCCCCTTCTTCACACCCCCTTCCAGAGTTTGTCCTGAGACACACACCAAGTCACCATGGCTCTGTTCCCACCCCCACCCCATGCACAAAGCAGGCTTTGCACTCCATGAGGAGGACACTCAGGTCACCTCCTCCACACCTGCCTGTCTGGCCCAGTTCCTGCTATTCCTGTTGAACGTGCCTGCATGGGTCCCCTGTGGTCTTTGCACCAAGCTCACCTGCACACGCGCACCTGTGTGCCTTTGCACCAGGCTCACCTGCATACGCGCACCTGTGTGCCTTTGCACCAGGCTCACCTGGCCATGACATCTGTGGGCCTCTGAATCATGCTCACCTGCAGGTGCACACCTGTGGTCTCTGAACCATGCTCACAGCATACACACATCTGTGTGCCTTTGCTCTGCCTTTTCCTCTACCCCAGGAGACTCTTCTTCCAGCCTTGTCCTAGGAGAGCCCCAGACACCTTCAAGGTCAGCTGCATGACCCTCCGCACAAAGCCACTGTTCCCTCCTCTTTCTTGTCCTCCCCTCGAATACAGCTTGAGCGGCTGCCAGCTGTGACCACTCGGAGAGCGATAACTGTGTCTTATCCGCTGCTCCCCAGGCTCCTGCCATGGTCCCACCCAGACTGTGCCCACAGCCAGCCAAACCGAACGATGCTGGCACGAGTGACAAGAGCTAGCAGTGATTAATAAAGAAATCGGGGACCCGTCTTCCCGCTCTGAGCACAGGAGACCAATTCATCCTCCACCCCAATTCAAACCCAAAGTGGCAGAACTAAATTGGCAAACACAAGTTAGAGGGGGAAAATATTCAAGCCAAGCAAAATCAGGAAGAGAAAGGCAGTCTTGAGGGAGGAACTAATGAATCTGTGAGAAGAACATGAAAAGGATCAAGTAGGAGCTAAAGACCCATTTCTCAGCCTCTGGTCCCGCGGATCAGCTTTCTGTCACTTGCTGTACTGCGGCTTCATTACCAAGTGAGAGAACAAGGTCCCCTCTGAGCCACAAAACACGCGTGAACTTCAGAAGGGCAGCACCAAGACACCCCCCTCCGCCCCCGCTGTCTGCAGGGTGACCGATGCCAGATGTTTTGTGCGTCTCCAGCGGGAAAAAAAAGACACAACTGTAAGGGAAGTGGAAGAGACTGGGCTTCAGAAAGGGGTTCTCGGCTGAGAGAGCAGAGATTTGGAGTAGGCATTAGAAAACGTGTATTTTGCTATGGGAATTATAAATAAAACCCAGAAAAGTTCAGACATAGGATTTGAAGGTTCGCAGGAATTTCCGAAGCACCTGCGAGGTGCCAGGCTCCGAGGACACAGGATGGGTAAGGACCAGTGCTTTTCTTGGTGGGGGGCAGAGTGATTTTAGGGGAGAGACGCGTGAATAAGTGCCATGATAGAGGGTAGAGTCAGCATGGCTGGACCAGGAGAGAGACCTGGGGTGAGGGGGTGCACAGACGGGTGTTAGGGAGGTAGCTGGTAAATAAAGAGTCATGGCCGGTAAATAAAAGCCAATGGCTCCCCAGCAAGTGTGGGGGCAGGAACAGCAGCCCATCCCCACAGTCCTGACTCCCAGAGGCCAGGTCTGGGTAATCAGATGTGTCCTCCACAGCCCTTTAAAACCCCAGCTCGTGGATCCTTCCCACAAGACATTTTTAGATTGCTCCCTGGGGACAGTTATAGGAACCTCAGAAAAATGTAGCTGGGAGAACACAGCTGGTGACCAATAAATGCACATTTAGCTGATGTGGTCTGGGGTTTCAGCCTGGCTATCTTCTTGCGAAAACTGTCTCATTTCTATAAACCAGAAAATTGGCCCCATTTTGCCTTCGATCCATCAAAGAGCCTGGGCGACAAACTGTCCCAGCACTGAAAGGGGCTTAAAAAATTAGTTCATTTCTCATGTATGCATGACCTGCTGGGATCCTTTGGGTGCCCTACTCCACGGGTGCCCAAAAGGGGCTTGCCACCTGTTTCTACAACCAAAGGGTTCCTGAAACACAGCTGTGCTCGCCCATTTTCTGCTTTCGGGCAAAGCCTACAGAGCCCCCAAAATTTACTATATAGCCCTTTGCAGAAAAAGTGTGTCAGTCCCTGATCTACTGCATGTTATTTCACTCCAGACTCAACCACATGGGGAAGACTTCCAGAAAGTTCTGCCGCAGGGACTAAATGCTCTGGCCTGAAATTGCACCACATACACCTTTGGATTCCTCTCTCTCCCCCTCTCTTTTTAAAGAATTCTGCAAACCCTTAAAAAACAATCCATCCCCGGAGAACCATGCGTGAAAGCAATCATTTTCAGGAAACTCGGAAAATAATCAAGAAAGATTAAGGACACCTCTCAAACACACACACACACACACACACACACACACACACACACTTCCTTCTTTGATCAGTATTCTTTCTTATTCAGACCACTAGGCGCCAACGTATCTTTGCAAATTTCCCCCAAAAACCTTCAGGAGAGTCCTCTGGGCCTTCCCGGGCTGGGCAGAATTTCAAATCTGATTTACTTGAGTTTCCAAGTACAAGCAGGGATGCCACAAATGTCCTGAAGTGACGGGCTTGATCCTTGTCAGCGCTCTGTTCCTGCCTTTGAACTCAGTCCCTCAGTTCCCAAGGGAGCAGTTCCCACTTGTGCTCCTCGATTCCTAACCTCCCCCCGTCGCCCTGGAAGGCTCTTTATTCCCTCTCTTCCCTTCGTCCTCCTCCTCCTCCTACCCCTTCCGAATCTCCCACCCCACCCCTGAAATGCGGTGGCCTCTGCGCCTCTGCAGTCTCCCCTCCCCCACCCCCAATTAGGAATCCCTCCAGAGTTCCCTTGACTCATCAATGGCTGTTTGTTGCGTTCTATTAAGCTCCAAATGCTGAGTTCTTCTTGTAATACATAGAGCACCTTCTGTGCCAGTCGCCGGAGGGCCTTGGATGGTGAGGTGTTATTTTAAGTTTTTAATGAGTCCGATTCAGTGTCGACTCATTTTAAGGTCTACGTTTAAAGCTTCCTTATTAGCTTCGCAGAGGGGATAAACAAAAAGGGCTGGTGCCTGGCACCGAAAGCGGCACCATTTCACCTAGAGCCATTCGGCCGCGGTCGTGGTTGAAACGCAGCATCAAAGAAGACACTGCCGGCACCCGCTCTGGAGAAGCGGCCGCAGAGGCCAGAGGAAAGTGTCCACATGGAAAACAAACCAACCGAGGAGTCTAACACCATCACCCAGAACGGAATGGTTTCTGTCTCCTTAAAACTCTATTTATAAATGTTTTCCTAAGAGATAAATAAGCAGATTTCTGGATGACAGAACTGTTTTCTCCTTTAAGCTTTAAGCAAGACGTTTGCTATCACAGCTCTATCTTGGGAAATGCCTATCTGGAAGACCTCGAGTCGCCGGAGAGGCCAAGCGGACTGCTGGCACTCGGTATCCAGACGGAGGGCTCGCCGCATCACCTCGCACGCGGCGGGTCGCTGGGAATCACAGACACACGCCCCCGCTTGACGCAGGCACCGGCTGCAACCTTCCACCGTGAGCAGGTTCACGATGAGACACTGAGAAGAGAAGCCATGAATTCAACACCAGCCTCCTGTCTTACACTTACTGTTTTATTTTAGATGCCAGATCAAAGTTAGGCCTGGGCGCCTTTCGGCTGTAAAGTTGCCGAGATGATCACTCCGCTGCCTGTTTCCGAAAATGGAAATTTGGCATTCACGACAGGGCACCATGGCATAGGTGGGTCTAAGCCAGAACCCAAAAATCTCTGTTCAGACGAGCCCTACTTGAAAGCTCCATTCAGCTCTCCAGAGCCATGTGCAGAAGCAAAACAATGGTAAATTCAGCAGAGACAAGAGATGTCTTCTGTTGGGCCTGGCCCTGTTCCTGGGGTAGGGGATTAGGACCAGCTGCCCAAACAGTAATTAACAAGACAGGGACAACCCAAAAGGGCAGTGTGATTGGCCGTGGCACAGAGACAAGCGGGGCTGGCACACACGGGCTGAGAATGCCTGCCTCCCCTGGGGTTTGGTGGCAGTCACCTGCCCTCGTGAACTGGCAGAGTTTAGAAGCTGATGGGCATTTGGGATCTCCAAGAGTAGTATATGAATTCAGGAAGCAATAAAAAGTATTTTCCAAATGTATTCGAACACCCATCCTCTATGTTGTTTTAACGGAAGGCCTCTAAACAGACTAATATACTGTATATGACATTTGGGAAATAAGGTTTTCAAGGACTTTTCTGCCCCTGGTTTGCAATGTATAACTTACTTTCAGTTCAAAGGTCTTAAGCAACACCAATACCAATCTTTTAAAAGATTACATTTCATCAAGATAGAATTAGAAAACTATGAGAGCCAGAAAAGACTTTGGAGTTTACTGATTAATGCTCTATTTTGAGATGGGAAACTGAGGCTCAAAGGGACAAGACGTTTGTGCCTAGAGGGACACGTAGAAAGCTGGGTGGCAGCCAAAATTCCGATCTGTTTTCCCCTGATGCTCAGCCCAGGTTTCCGCGTCATTTCATGCTGAAGCTTCTTGTCATCATTAGGAAAAAGAAAAAAAAAATAGAAAAAAATGTGATGGGGAAAAGCAGCAACTTTTACAGTCTATGAAAAGGTCACCAAATGCTCTCATTTAAAAGTGGTATCGGGGCACCTGGGTGGCTCAGTGGGTTAAGCCGCTGCCTTCGGCTCAGGTCATGATCTCAGTGTCCTGGGATCAAGCCCCGCATCGGGCTCTCTGCTCCACAGGGAGCCTGCTTCCCTTTCTCTCTCTCTCTGCCTGCCTCTCTGCCTACTTGTGATCTCTGTCTGTCGAATAAATAAATAAAATCTTTAAAAAAAAAAAAGTGGTATCATGAAATCTGAAAATAAAATGCAAACTCAAAATACATGTGCAAACAATGAAAAATGTTTAATGTTGGGTTGTAAGCCACTGACATGCAAAAAATAAACAGGATTATTAGGAGAATTATAGGAGATAAAGTTTAAGATTTTGGGAAGAGAGATACAGTGCGGAGTCATAGAACATAAGATTGATAGTGTGACATCCATAAAATTTTGAACATCTATAAGAAAAAAGACTCCATAAAAACTGAATAGATATGACAAATCAGGGACAATATCTGGTGCATAAGTTAAGACCTAATATCCACAATACATAATGGACACCTATAAATCAATAAAGATAAGCCCACAGCCAAATGATATGAAAAGGGATTTCATAGAAAAGGAAATACAAATTTCCAATGAACATGTGAAAAGATGTTCGACATCACTAGCAGTCACTGAAATGAAAATCAGAATATGAAGATATTACTATTAAGAAAAAAGAAGATATTATAGTCACTCACCAAACTGACTACATTAAAAAGGTTTTTACCAAGCACTGAAAAGAATGCAGGGACATGAAGACTCTCCCACGTTAATCTACCAAGACAGGTAAGGTATTGGTAAGTATCACCACTTTGGAACATAATTGGCTACTTCAAAATAAAAAATTGGTGAATATGCAAACCCCATGACTTGGTATTTCCATTTCCTGGAACCTTTGCTAGAAAAGCACTTACAAAAGTTCACAAGAGACATGTGCAAACACAATTAACCCACCATTATTAGAAACAGTAAAAATTTGTAAACTAATTAACGTCCACTGATACAGGAATGACTAAGCCCTCAGCTATCCCTATCATCCACTCTTTAACAGCAACTAAATCAATCAAGATGGGAGACCACTTCTTTCAGGAATGATTATCTGGATAATCCCAACCAACAACCCTGCAGAAGACAACAAGGAAAACTGATCAAAATATAAGGGTGATTTACTGAGGGAAGCCAAAAAAGTGAAGAAACAGAAACACAAAAAACTACTGAACCAGACTGCAAGAGATGACAGAGGCAAGGGGAGATGAGCCTGGGTTTGGAGGTTTCATTCCCTCTGTGGACATTTTACAATATCAGAGGGGGAAGCTGAGTGGATGATAGCTTTTGACACCTCACAGGGCTACAGACACGTAATGAAGTCCAGAGCCCTCAAAGTGGCAGAGGCCTAGTGAAGACACACCCCCACAGAGACCTTAAATTTGTTTGGGAACCCCCCAGGCCCATAGCGTGGGAATGAAAGTGAGCCAAAAAGGGGCTGCCACTCAGTTTTATTTCAAACCACGTCAGTCCCTGAAGGTGTGGCAAGATGATCTGAGTTTCCTCTGGTAACCCAGAATGCCAGTGCTGCTCATCACCCGCAGAAGCAAACATAAACATTCCTGAAGACAGGTAACCTCATCTGAGGACTCCAAAAATTTCCACAAACAGTTCTGAAAACACAATGTCTAGTACATGACAAAAACTAACCAGACACACAGGGAGACAAGGCAATATGAACTTCAAAACATGAACATTCAAAAGAACAGACTACAAAAATGCACCCACTGGGGACTGTGTTACAGCAGTCTTCAGACACAGTCTTAGATCTCTTTTCATATATTTTAACATTTTACTTGGAAATAATTTCAAATTTACAGAAAAGTTGCAAGAATAAGAATGTTATGAAGAACACCCAGATGGGCCTATTACCATTTTAACCTATTCATCATTTACATGTTGCTTACTCACCCTCAAAAGTGTGTATTCTCTCTCCCTCTCCCTCCTCCTCTCTGATTTAACATATAAAAATCAATCAATGTACTTTACCTTAGTAATCAGTTTAAAAAGAAAACATGATTTCAACAAATGAAGAAATAAAGTTTGACACAATTCAACACAACTTATCCTCACAGCAAAGCAGAAATAGAACAAAACTCAATCTCATAAAATAAATACACACACACACACACACCCCAAAAAACCCCACAGCTAACAATATATTTAATGGTGAAAGATTAAGTGCTTTTTCCAGGAAGATCAGGAAGAAGGGAAGGTTGTCCAACCTCACCACGTCTATACAACATTGTACTGGTGTTCTCAATAAGAAGGTAAGAAAAAGAAATAATAGGTATTCAAATTAGAAAAGAGGTAAACTGCCTTTATTAACAGGTGGCTTAATTGATGGTCATGTGTATAGAAAGTTTTCGGAAAACTATCAAAAAAGTTATTAGAACAACAAAGTGAGATTAGTAAAGTCACAGAATATATTATCAATATAAAAAGACAACTGTGTTTCTAAATTAAAATTTAGAGTATTAAAAGAGTATCACTTACAGTAGCATTAAAAATATTTGAGAATAAATGCAACAAAATATTTATAATATCTATATGCTAAAAACTATAAATCATTGTTGAGAAAAAAATATATAAGACTTAAATCGATAGCAATAACCTATTCACATATCATAACACTCAATTTTATTGACCTGTATGTTAATTCTTCCCAAATTGATCTACAGATTCAAAGTAAGCTCAGTCAAATTGGTATAAATTGATAAACTAATTCTGAAACTTGTATTGAAATTCAAAAGACTTCAATCAGCAGAAGAATTTTGAAACAGAAGATGAAACTGAAGAGCTTATATCCCTGGACTCAAGATAATTAAAACAGTGTGGACAAACAGGCATGTAGCTACATGGCATGAATTAGAGAGTCGCAAATAGACTTGAAAAAATATATAGTCAGTTGATTTTCAACAAAGGTATCAAGGTACTTCAACAAGGAAAGAATTTTTTCAACAATGGCAAAAAAAAAAAAAGGTAGGAAATAAATGGAAGGTAAGGATAGACAGAGAGGACAAAGTAAAGAAAGAACCTAGACCCTTACTTCTAGCCATTTGCAAAAGTAAACTCTGATGATTTCTAGTCCTGAGCATTAAAACTGTACTACAAAACCCATTCGAGGAAATGTGGCACAAAATCCTTATGACTTCAGGTAGGGTGAAAAAATGATAGGACATAAAGATCATGACCCATAGAGTCAAAAACTGATATACTATATTTCATTAAAATCTAAAACTTTTGTCCTCCAAAAGGTACTGGTAAGAAAATAAAAAGGAAAGCAAAGACTAGTAGAAAATGTTTGCATTATGTAGGTAATAAGAGACAGGTATCCAAAATATAAAACAACTCTCATAATTTAATAATTAGAAAACAGTCAACCTGGGTTTTTTTTTTAATGGACAAAAGATTTTAACAAACATTTCAACAAAGGAGAAACATGAAAGTCAAAAAAGTACAAGATGCCAAAATAGTGATTAATGCAGTGCAAATAAAACCACAATTAGATACTCTGTATAGACGCAAGAGTGTTTAAAATCAAAGTTGACAACATCAAATGTTGACAAGGATGAGGAGCAACTGAAACTCCTACACTGCCGTAGGAAGTATAAATGATACAGTCACTTTGAAAAGCAATTGGGCAGTTTTTCATAAAATTAAACTTGTTCTTATACTATGATTCAGTGATCCTAATCCTGGGGATTAATTAGTAACCACATGAAATATAAACATATGTCCACAGAGAGATCTGTCTATGAATGTCCATGGGAATTTTATTCATATTAGCACACAACTGGAAAACACGTAAATGTCTGTGAATAAGCAAATAGATAACAAATGGCATCTATGCCATGAACTTCCACTGAAAAAACAGAGAAGGAAAGAGTTTGATACACTCAACAACATGACTAAATCTCAAAACATCATGCTGAGCAAAAGATACCAGAACCATCTTTACATCTATATTAAATCTACAGACAGCCAATCCAATCTATGGAGATGGAAAGCAGGTCAGTGGTTGCCTGGGAACAAGGGTGGGGGAGGTTGGGGTAATGTGCAAGGAAATCATCAGTTGTCATGGCAATATTCTGCATCTTGCTAGTGGTACTGACTAGTAAAGTGAATACGTTTGTCAAAACTCATCAAAATCTCCATTTAAAATGCATGTGTTTTACTGTATCCAAATTATACCTCAAGAATTTTATTTTTTAAAAAGCAGACACAGAAAGAAGAAAGATTATTATCCTGAAAGTAAAACTAGTCAGATTGACTGTAACTTCTCAACACAAACAATGTAAGCTAGAAGACAGTATAATGATGGATTCAAAGTGCTGAAAGAAAATAACTGCCAACTTAGATTTCTATAACCAGGGAAGATGTTCTTCCACAACAAAAATGAAGTAAGGCATTTTCATACCAACGAAATCTGATAATATTTTACTGACAGCAGACACTACTAAATAAAATGCTGAAGAAAGCAGAAGAAAAGGTGAGCCCAGATGGTAGAACAGAGCTGCAGGAAGCAAGAAAAAAAAAAAGGCAAAGAAAATGGTAAATACGTGGGTAATGTATATGAATATTGATTATAAAAAATATTGCTAATAGTGCATTAACTTACAGAATAATAAAATACAGTTAGGGAACATGAAAAATGGAATAAAATACTATCAGGAAATGTCTGGAAAAATGGCAACATTACCAAATAGTATTACATGTTGATAAGCAAATGCGACACACTCTATTCTCTAGAGTAGCCACAAAAACAATAAAAGTGTGCAGATTCATAGCTAACTGAGAACTTTTTTTTTTTTTTTACTATTCCATCCTTTCCTTTAATCCAAAAGGAAGAAAAAAGGAATATAGAACAGGAATAATCAAGAGAAAATAGGTGGTAAGATCACGGATTAAAACACAACAGTATCAGGGACTGCATTAAATGTAAATGAACAAAATATGCCAATTAATAAACAAGGACAGACTGGCAAAAAAATAAATAAATAAAAATAAAAACCCAAGAGACTCACACAAAATATTTTAAATATGGGTTAAAGTTAAAAGTTTGAGAAATATGCCATGTGAAGAGTAACCTGAAGTAAACTGATATAATATTAATATCACAGCAGATTTTAAGACAAAAAGCATAAAAAGATATAAAGAGGGTAACTTTGGGGGCGCCTGGGTGGCTCAGTCGTTAACCATCTGCCTTTGGCTCAGGTCATGATCCCAGGGTCCTGGGATCGAGCCCCACGTCAGGATCCCTGCTCGGCAGGAAGCCTGCTTCTCTCTCTTGCATCTACCCTGCTTGTGTTCTTCTCTCCCTGTATTTCTCTCTGTCAAATGAATAAATAAAGTCTTTAAAAAAAAAAATAAAAGAGGGTAACTTCAAAGTGACAAAAGGTCCAATTCACCAGAATCCACGGAGTATGGATTAATTTGTTAAATTGTAAGTAGGGTAAAATCAAGTCCCAAATGCAACACTATGGTCCTTTCTTTGCCACTAACAGGCCGGGTCATGCTAACTGGTTTAATGTCATGACTTTATTCCTTTGTTTTTATTCATCTGCAAAACTAGATCAAAAAATAATACCTACATTGATGATTTCATAAGATTGACTGTGAATGCCAAATGACACTCTTCATTAGCAGTGAAACTTGGTGACTTGAATTGTGAAGGGAAAAGAAGGGGTAATTTATGAAGGGCTTACCATGTAGGAGAAAGTATAATAAAGGCTGTATTATTCTTTTATGTAATCTTCCAGCAACCTGATAAAGTAGTTTTTTTTTTTTTTTGTATTCACTTTTTAATCAGGAGAAACAAAAGGCCAGAAGAGGCTAAGTGATTTTCCCAAAGATAGCAAATTACAGAGCCAGAATTCAAATCCAACTCTCTTTTACTAGACAGTTACACTTAATTCTGGTTACTTCTTAATGAATACAAAATCAGACCTTCTAGTTAGATATTCCAAGGCCACTCTGTTATATTACCTTTCTAAAGTTCTATTTTAAAGCTCACATCCTTAACATATAAATAGCTCATAGAAATCAATAAGAAAATGCCTAGAGTAATATGGACTAGCATTCATCGAGCATGGACTATTTACAGACCAGTGACATAAAAATTATCTCAGAAAATCTTCACAGTAATTCTGTGATGTAAAGTAACAGCCAGGGTTGAATCAGACTTTGAATAAGAAAATTTTAATATGAATAGTTATTAGCTACAATGGGGAAGAAGTCACCAACATAATAGTTTTATTAAAACCCTCAAAAGAGTGCCCTAGATCTAACAGAGAGTGGGACAACATGACAGGGGTTGGAGGAGGCCTTCATCATGCTGAGATTCAGACTTTGTTGGAGAGAACAAGATGACAGCCCCCAGAATGCAGAGAAGCACATCGGGTTGCCCAGCTCAGAGCTGGCCCACACTCACCAGACCTCCATGAAGGAAGACCAATGCTAGTGGCCAGGCACACAGAGTTGATCAGTGCAAAAGCCCACTCACCAGTAGGGCAGCACAAAGCCTGGGGTATAACACGTCTACACCAGGGGCCACAGGAAGGCTAAGGCTAGCACATGGGCCTCAAGGGGTATTGGGCATCTACTACCTGGCAGGGCAGCACAAGACCTGTGGGGCACAGTGTCCAACTTGGGAAGGTCCCAGCAAAGTGGTCCCCAGGCCAGGCCGGGACTTTGAGCTCACAGAGCAATTGCATGCTCAGGTCTGTGTCCAGTGTGGTGTGACACTCTGGATCCTCCACATACAACACTGCAGCCAGAAGGGCTGCAGGAAGAAGACAAAACAGCAGCACTCCAGATGCCCAAGGAGAACGCCCTTCCTTCCTTCTGCATTCCTTCCAGCACTCTCTACTGACAACATGTAAATCGTGCTCACTACAAAGGAGACATGTTTAGTGCCAATCCCATGATCTCCAAGCAGGTGTTGAAGGGTGAACCAGGGGCAGAGAGGAAAAACATTTATAACTGGCAGTAAGCCCATTTTACAAACAAAGAAACTGAGGCGATCACAGTCGCTAGTAAATGACAGAGGTGGGATGTGCACAGAGACACACAGCTGGCCTTCTCAACCACCGTGCCTCACCACCAAAGATGGGAAAAGACAATTACCAAAAGCAGACGTACAAATGGTTAATAAGCATCTGAAAACTCTTTGGTGCAGAAAAGCAATCTAGAAAACAGTTGGATACATTTTATATTAATCAAATAGGTAAAAATGTTAATATGATAATATTCAGTTCAGTACTATGAGGAGGAGCACTTCATATGGTTTCCGTTGGAGCTATGTATCACCCAGGGTTCAACCACGGAACCAGTAGGAGGTAGATATTAAGAGACATGTTGGAAGGAATTGACTTAAGCAACTGCAAGGGACTGGCTAGCCAACTTTAAAACCCATAGGGCAAAACAAAAACAAAAACAAAACACACATTAAAAAGAAAAAACTTATAAGGCCGTCCTTCCAGAAGCACAGCCTGGAACATCTCAGACAGGAAGCTACTATCCACAGGCAGGATTTCTTCTTGCCTGCAGGAGACTTCAGTTCTGCTCATAAGGTACTTCAACTGATTGGACCAGGCCCACCAGATGTCCTAAAATAATCTCCTTTAATTAAAACTAACTGATTATGAACTTTAATCACATCTACCTCAGAGCAATAAATAACTGTGGACTACAGCCTTGCCAAGTTACTGCACAAAGCTGACCATCACAAATACTGCCTGATACTCCCTAAGAAGCAATTTCCCAAAGTGTGATAAGACTTTAAAAATGTCAACAGCCAGTGCATGGCTTCTGAAAATGTACTTAAGGAAATAATTTGAAAGAAAAATTCAACTATTATTTAGAGTAGCACAATATTTGAAACGACATAACTGGCCCCATTAAGTAAATTATGTAACATTCACATGAAGAAATAGTGAACTATTGAAAGGTTTACAGAAAGTTTGAGACACCTGGGTGGCTCAGTCGCTGAAGTGTCTGCCTTCAGCTCAGGTCATGATCCCAGGGTCCTGGGGCTGAGTCCGGCATTAGGCTCTCTGTTCTTCGGGGAGCCTGCTTCTCAACCTGCCTCTACCCCTCCTTGAGCACACACACTCTCTCTCTGATAAATAAGTAAAATCTTTAAAAAAAAAAAAAAAGCGTTTATAAAAAGTTTGCAATTACATCTGTAAATGCTTGTGATAAAACACAAAGACAAAAAAGAAAAAAGGCAGGAGAAAAAAGCCGTTTATAGAGAATGTGTAAGAGCGCTGGGTCGAACTAGAAAAATACATTTAACAGCTCTAGATGTTTTCTCTTTCTCAATTTTGGACAATGACCTTGCCTTCCTTTTAAAATTACATGGAGTGAAGTAAAGAACACGCCCCCCAAAGCAGGAAGCACACGTAAGAGTGAGATGCCATTCCAGGAATTAGGAGAATTTTGTCCTTATAGACCCTGAGTCCTGTGTGCAAATGAGGGCTCTCACCTAGCCTCATCTTTAGGAAAAAGAAGAGAAATGGGAATTTAAAAATGACACCTCCTTCAACCCAGCGGCCACCCTGAACAGATAGACGTCTCCCAACCACTGCGCAGGCCACTATAATAAATTACAACAGAAAAAATAAATACACTTCACCAGCCTTGCTCTTCCCGATTCAGCTCAATTTCACGGTGCACGACTGCCTTCTATTTTATTGTCACTAAGGCACCAGAGAAAACAAATAGAATAAAGACAACCATTGTTAACAGACGTTTAAAAGAAAAAAAATAATTTTTTTTTTCCTTACAATTTCAATGGGTTATTTAGCTTCACTGGCATCTGCTGACAATGAAAAATGTAACCACCATAGCCATCAATCTGCTTTGGTTGTAAACGTTTAATTATAATGTTTCCATTTCAATTTAAGATAACTTCACTTTCTATCTTAAGAACTGTTCCCAAGAAAACAGAGTGGAAAAATATCCCCGGCAATGATCCTTACTCAGCTCGCTGAAAGGCTCTAAAAGCAGAGGATCCAGGCGGGTCTTCCCAGCAGGGGCCCCACCACTGCCACTCAGCCATCTTTCAGGGAAGACAAGAGTCACAGCCGAGGTCCCATCAGTGTCCCCGCCCCGTCCTCATGAAGCTGTCTGGCTCCGTGGCGTCCGCAGAGGGAGACGACACCTCCAGCCCCTGCCAGCTCCAAATCAAGGACGTTTAGAACCACAGCGCCTCGGGAATGTTTCTGTCACAGACTCAGACCTCACAACCAGCCCCTTCTCCCCACCGGTGGGACGGCAGTGGGCTCTTCTCGAAGCTCGGGCTCCAGCCTCCACTGCGCACCCGGGTCTCCTGCTGTGGATGGGGAAATGGAAAACCAGCAGAGGCCCACCCTCTACCCTGATGAAGGAATGCAATAGAAGGAAGTCGGGAGGCTTCAGCAGAGGCAGACACAGCCCCCTGGAATGCCGTTCAGACTCTAGTTCCCTACATGACTTCTCACTCAAGCAAGAAAGGCCCCCTGCGATGTGAGGTGCAGATCTGTGTGAAAGAGACTCACCATCCTAAGTGAAAATCTGGGGGGGCCTAGCTCAGATTGTTAGGCGTCTGCCTTCAGTTCAGGTCATGATGCCAGGGTCCTGGGACCCAGCCTCACATCGGGCTCCCCACTCAGCGGGGAGCCTGCTTCTCCCTCTCCCTCTGCTGCCCCCCCTTTCTCATTCTCTCTCAAATAAATAAAATCTTTAAAAAAAAAAAAGTGAAAATCTGTTTGCATCCCAGGATAAGGGAAACTGAGAGTCACACCCATCACTTGGTCTACTTTCTCACCACTCAGAGGGACTGGCCAGTGCTTGAGAGTTGGCAACTGGAGACCAGGGACCGACTGTGACCCGTGGATCTTCTTTGGTTGGCCCCCTCAACATTTGTCAAAACTTAAGTTAATTTCTGTAGATGTCATACGAAGGTAAGTATTCCTATGTGTCCAAAACTCAACTTCACTTATAGCGCAGGTTAAGACTTTACACATTATGATCAAAGGAGCCACGCAGAAACACCCCTCCTGTGGTCTCGGCTCAGACAGAGTGTGTCTCCTTTTTTTTTTTTTTTAAGAGTTTATTTATTTATTTGACAGACCTGAGATCACAAGTAGACAGAAAGGCAGGCAGAGAGAGGGGGAGAAGCAGGCTCCCTGCTGAGCAGGGTCGATCCCAGGACCCGGACCAAGATCATGACCTGAGCTGAAGGCAGAGGCTTAACCCACTCAGCCACCCAGGCATCCCCGGGGTGCTATCTCCTTATTGGGCACTTGATCCTTTGTCCTAAGTCAGGATACCTCTTTATCTCTCCTTTTTTAAAGATTTTATTTATTTATTTATTTATTTGAGAGATAGCACCAACAGGGGAGGAGCAGAGGAAGAGGGAGGAAGAAAGAATCTCAAGCAGACTCGACATGGAGCCCGGAGCCCAAGGCTGGGCTCGATCTCACGACCCTGACGTCATGACACGAGCGGGAACCAAGAGTCGGATGCTTAACTGACTGAGCCACCCAGGCACCTCCACATGCTTTGTCTTGCTGAGGGACGGAGTCGCCTGTCTGAGGTCACACGGCTAAGAAACGGCCAAATCTGACCCCACATTTGACCACACAATTGTTGATGATGTGGTATTTATCTCCCTGGAGAGGATTCAGGCAAATCCCAAAAATATCCCCAGCTCGGAGGTAACAGTCACCGTCCCAACCCTCGGAGCACAGGCTGGCATGAAATTCAGCCGACCTGCTGCTGCTCCATCGTCAGCGGGGAGGTGCTGACCTCCCAGCACCGCGCCCGAGGCAGCAGCAGCGTGAATGCCGGATTTCCCAGCAGCCTGCTCTTCCAAATGCCCACTAAAACCTCAATCTTTCTGCTTCTCCATCGGTCATGGTCTTGTCCTCTGGCAGAGCTCCTGCCTTCGAGACAAGGGAAAGTGGAATCCAAGGGAGGTTCTGGGAAGAAGAAAAAAATGTACCTTGAAATTCCCTTTAAGAATCCACTTTCATTCACCTAATTGTATGTGTTTTGGGTAAAGACCACCGGTTTTAGGGGAAAAAACATCTTCAAAAACACCGCGTTTGGTTTCAGGTCTTCGGGGTGAATTTCTGTGCAGGGAAGAAACCATCAAGAGAACGTCTCCACCAGAAAGGATGAACACCCAACTTTTGTAGCAACATGGACGGGACTGGAAGAGATGATGCTGCGTGAAATCAGTCAAGCAGAGCGAGTCAATTATCATATGGTTTCACTTACTTGTGGAGCATAACGAATAACACGGAGGACATGGGGAGAGGGAGAGGAGAAGGGAGTTGGGGGAAATTGGAAGGAGAGATGAACCATGAGAGACTGTGGACTCTGAAAAACAACTTGAGGGTTTTGAAGGGTGGGGGGTTGGGGGAGCGAGGTGGTGGGTATTATGGAGGGCATGGACTGCATGGAGCGCTGGGTGTGGTACATAAACAATTCTGTTGCGCTGAAAAGAAATTTTTTAAAAAATGATAACAAAGAAAAAAGAGAATGTCTGCAACGTTTGGGTTGTTCTTTATAGTTTATGCCATGTAAGCCCCTTGGTGAGCCAGCAGGAGAATTCCCACTTTCTGGAAGAGGTTCCGATGGAGGGTGTCCCCAGACGGAGGCGGCACCGCAGAACCCAGCTCCCTGCTGAAAAAGCAAGATCGGAGTGATTCCTTTCCCTGGATCTGGGGGGTTCTTCCCAGATCACACAGGACTGCAGGGAGGCATGTGGGGTCTCAAACGCCTGAAGGGACAGACCTGTCCCCTCTGCCAGTGACAGAGCACCCGCAGGTCACACGGACGTGGTTCCTAAAAGCAACACTCAGCTCTTTTGCATTCAGAAAGAAACCCGGTTAAAATCTAAGCCCTCTTACTGGTTCATTACAATTTTTATCACACACCTTTTCTGTGTATTTATCACAGAGTTGTACTAAGGTTGATTTCCAGTGGGGGCCTTATACTGTCTCTTTCAACATGGAAATCTTTTGTTTTCCGATTAATCATATAGGGATATCCTTCTTTGTTACAAAGGAATATCCTTCCTCATTCAACTTGAAACACATTTCTCTGTCTGCCTTGATGCAGAACTGGATACTAACAACATTAACTCGGGCAATAGACTTGCAGGTCACTTCCTAGGCACCAAGCTTGGGGGGATACAGATACAAGAGTTTAATCCCCCATCGCCCCTATCCAGTAAATACCAATAGTGTCCTTATTTTAAAGTCAAGGAGATGAAGGTGGGAGTTTAAGTAACTTGTTCAAGGTCACATAGTTAATAAGTAGTGACATCAAGAAATACTTCTTTCCTAAAAGAAAACGCCAGCGGGTGCTTAATGGGTAAATAAAGCCAAGGAAGAGCCAAGCACACCCAGGGTGACACTGATTTATAGCAAGAAAAGCAGGCATCCTCTCCTTGTTGGCAGGTGTTACATTCCAGGACCCCCAAGGGATGTCTGAAACCCCAACAGCACCGAACCCTATACGTACTAAGGTTTTTCCTACACACACACCCATGATGAAGTTTAACTCATACGTTAGGTGCGGTAAGAGAGTAACAGTAATCATGAAATAGAACAATCCTACCAATGGACTGTTTGGGGTTCATGCGCTCTCTCCCGCTCTCGGAATACTGTACTGTACCCCTCCTGCTCCCTCCTGTGACAGGAGATGAAGAAAGGCCGGCGTGTGGCGATGGAGGGGGGTAACGACGCAGGCGTTGTGACGCGAAGTCAGGACGACACCTGCTTCTGTGCTCCTTGGCCACGGATAACTGAAACTGTGCGTAAGGGGGGATTTAGGTCTTTCTCTGGTTCCGCATGGGGCACCTAAAACACCTGGAATTTCCTAAGCAGAGAGAGCGATAAAGGTGTCTTTTCTCATGTTAATGAGGTGACTTTGGGAACACAGCTGAGGATGGGGGCTGCTGGTCAGGGGGACTCAGCCCCACCCCCAGTGAGCCCAGGAGAGGGGAGGGATGGGGACTGAATCCATCACCAATGGACATGATTTAATCAACCGTATCTCTGTAATGAGGCCTCCAGGAAAAACCCAAAAGGATGGGATTGGGAGAGCTTCTGGGCTGGGAAACACAGGGCGATTGGGAAGCCCCACGCCCTTTCCCCACACCTGTGGCTTCTCCTCTACCTGGCCGGTCCTGGTCCTGGGTTCTGTCCTCATGGAGGAACCAGTAACCTAGTAAGTAACATGTTCCTCTGAGATCTGTGAGCCACTTCAGCAAATTAATCCAGCCCCAGGAGGGGGTCACGGGGCATCCAATCGACAGCGCTTTGGACAGAAGGACAGGTGACAATCTGGACCTGCAACTTGCTTCTGAAGTGGGGCAGTCTCGTGGGTCGGAGCCCTCAGCCTGTGAGCGTGGACAGCATCAGCACTGAGCTGACCCCCCCCACACAACATACACACACATTGAAATTGGGCTGAGAGTTTTTACTGGGTTTGGGGGGACAGTGGGGAGCAGCAGGGACAGTGGTAAGCAAGCCAGCACGGACCCCTTGTGAACTGAGTAGCTCCTCAGCTACAGCAAGTCATACCCATTCAATCTCAGCCCAATCTCATCTGTCCAGACCTCTAGTTCCTCCAGAGACGCCTCAAATGCGCATTTTTAGTCAAGACTCCCAATGCTTTTAGGGTTGGCCCAAATTGAAGGGGGAAAAAAAGCAGAAAAACACTCAGCAGGTGGATCTTGGGACGCCCAGCTTGCCACCTGGATTTCGGAGGCCCCAGCCGAGCCGGCGCAGGCAGCCAGAGCTCGCGCGTTCACACAGCTCGGGAGACCTAGTGTGCTCCTGGAAACAAAGACGTCTTTGCTTGGCAATGTTTTAATCACGGGGGAGACGCGAGGTTCCTTTATTAACTGGAAAATAATAGTGCACCCTAATGAGTCACGCAGCATCCAAATGCATCAAATTCATCATCGCTGTTTTTATTTTTTGAAAGTGATTAAATATCATTTTCTTTCCCTTTATAGCAAGACCCAAGTGACAGCCGATCCGTCAGTGCGTCCACCGGTGTTTAACTACAGCGTTGCGCATTCATTATTTCCTACTTAAATCACTCTTTTAAAAAGAGGAATAACTTCATGCTGCCTCTTGACAGCAGGGAAATTAAATGGCGTGTCTTTAAGATGAGTGTTTCTCCGACAAACCACCACCACCAGCCAATCCATGTAAACCCAGCCGGAAGGATGGTCAACCGGAAATAAGGCACTGAGAGCTAGCTTCTGGAAAAGCCTCCCATTTCAGGAAGTTCAGGAGCCTTCTAGCCTCGAACACAACTCATCAAATTGGTACCACGACCTTTGAGAGCAACTCGGGACCAGATAAAAAGCTGGCGTGACACATACCCAGGCAGGCCGGTCTTCAGGGACCCTGCCTGTCCTCCAACCAGCCTCCAGAACAGAAGAGCTCTGGCCCGGCGACTCAGGAAAACCAGACACTACAAGGAAGTTTCATGAAATGCTTCCCTTATTCCGTGCTAGGGACTCTGATGTTTTCTATTCAGTGCTACTCTATTTAATTTCTTTTTTTATTCTGTGTCATAACTCATGAATGGGTTGCAACGCCCCCCTCATGCCCCCCTCTCCCTTAGAAACCACTAACCCAGAGGATCAGGTGCAAACATTTAATACAGTCCGTACAACAAGGGGGCACGAAGATCAATATGAGAAGTTTAAATAACGTCCTCCCTCAACAGGAGAACAAGTAAATATACCATGGAATGTCTATACTATGGAATATTATAAAGCAAGGGAGAAAGAGCTGTAGTCACATGCCCCTACAGGATTGCACTGAGCAGAAAAGACAAGTTGCAAAATGACTCCTATAGCACAAGGCCGTTTAGATGAAGTGTAAAAAACACAACGCACTCATCTGTGATCTGTCTTAGACCATTCAGGCTGCTGTAACAAAAGACCACAGACTGGGTGGTGGATAAGGAACGGGAATTTCTTTCCCTTGGTTCTGGAGGCTGGGAAATCCAAGATCAAGGTGCCCACAGATTCAGCGTACGGTGAGGGCTCACAGTCGGCCCCTTTGCACTGTGCCCTCACATGGTGGGAGGAGCGAGCCAGCTCTCTGGGGTCTCTTGGATAAGGCCCTAATCCTGTGCACGGGGGACCCACCCTCATGACCTCATCACCTCCCAACGGCATCCTAGCATCATCATCTCGAGGTTAGGATTTCAATATGTGAATTTTTGGAGGGACACCGACACTGCAACGACAGCAGTTACCGATGGAGCACGATGACGTGAACACCTGTAATTCAGGAGAGCGGTTCGCTCTAAGGAGGGAGGAGGGAGAGCACAACAGGGAGACGTTTGTTGGATGGGGCTGGGTTGGGTTGGGCTTTTTTGTTTATTTTTTAAGCTCATCCCACTGGGACCAAGCTATATGGTAAACACATGGGTGTTTGTTACGATATCCTCTAGATTTTAAAGGAAGCTGGAAAGCAATCCTGAGTCACGGACAGACGGGGAAGGAAAACCACATGTCTGCGTGGATGGGGGCGGCAGCCAGCTTCTTCCTCGCAGCTCTGCCCTCACACCTGCATGCGGAGCCTGGCAGACCACGGGACCCCCTTTTGTCCGTTTCTTCCCCGTTTGGCTTTTGCTCCTCGGCAAGAGTCCTCTCAACTCCATGGTTTAAGAGTCACTGCTCTCTGAGACTGACCCCAGAGCCGTTGCTCACCTCCACAAAACCTCCTTAGGGTACTCCCTGACACAGCTCCTACCCATGGGAACTGTAGGCCCTCATATCAATAGTGTCCACGTCTCCAAAATGTGCTTAACTCACAGAAACTCTCACTGGAGTGAAGTTCACTCTTATGAAAGGATTTGTGAAAAAGACCCCATGGAAGGTAAAAACAACGTGTCAGAAATAGCCTTGGGATGTCTCTTAAGCTGGCCAGAAAGCACAGGATCGGTGACTTTTGCAGAGAAAATATCTCTTTTTTGTTGCTGTTTTGGGTTTTAGCACGTATAAGACACATACCATAAAACTGACTGTTGGAAAGCATACACCAGCAGCACTGAGCACATTCACAAAGGTATACAAATATCATGCCACCTACTTTCAGAACTTTTGCCTCAGACGAACAAGGAACTCCAGCCCTAGTAGTAGCCACTCCTCACAGCTGCCTCCCCCAAGTTCCCAGCAACCATCATTCGCTTTCAGGCTGTGTGGATGCACGTCCTGGGGACACTTCATACAAACAGAACCACACACTCTGCAGTGTTTTGTGTCTGGCTTCTGTCATGGAGAACCACACTCGCAAGGTGCATCTGGGTTGAAGCAGGGGTCCACGCTCCCTCCTTCTTTCTGGCTGAATCATAGTCTAACACGTGGAGAGACCCCTTAGCCATCCAAGGATAAGGGGGAGTGAGAACCCTCACACACAGCTAACAGGAACCTAAAATGGGCCAGCGGCCATGGGAAGCAGTCTGGCGGCTCTTTGAAAAGTTGCACACAGAATAACCGGGTGAGTCAGCAATTCCGCTCCTAGGTCTATGCCCCAAAGAACTGAAAAGACATGTGCAAGCGGCCCTGCTGTGGCCATGCTCCCTCCAAGGCAGAGCTGTCTGCATTGCACTTCAGGTGTTGGCTTGCCCTCCTCCACTGATGCTTTCAGCCCAACACCTATTGGCCAAGTGAGTGTGTGGCATGAGTCCCTGAACACTGTAGCCACCAGCATTATCCAGCTGCACACATCTGGCCCTGCAGATGAGCCGGCCATGCCTGAGTCCGAGAAAACCTCACAGACAGCAGAGTAGACTTGGGGATGGCATCTTCTCCAGGGGGGACCATTCTGAGACAGGGAGGAGGAGATGACCTGGAACTAACCAGCCAGTTGACCATGAAGAGTTCAGCCACAGAGCCACATGCCTGAGAGAGGATGAGGGACAAAGCAGGCAGATGCATTTGTGCACCGGGGTTGTAGTGACAAAGCATCACAGACCAACTGGTTTAAGCAACAGAAGTGATTCCCTCCCAGTCCTGTAGACTCCCAAGATCGAGATGGCAGCATGGCTGGTTCTTTCTGAGAGCCAGAAGCAGAATCTGTGCCTTGCCACTCCCTTAGATCTGGTGGTTTGCTGACCATCTACGGTGTTCCTTGGCTTCTAGAAGCATCACCCTGATTCCTGCTTTCTCCTTCAGGTAGCATTCCTCCTGTGTGGGGGTGTGTCGAATTTCCCCCTTCTGTGAGGACACTGGTCATGCTGGATGAAGGCCCGCCCACTCCATTATGACCTCAGCTGCCTAGGACTTACTCCCACCCAAGAGTAAACACATATTGTTGTCTGCTTCAGCCCACGAGAATGCAGACTTCACAAAGGAGAGATGTTGAGTGACGGTTTCTGAGCAGTCCTGGACCGTGGGGCTGGCCTGTCCTTGTGGGTGCCCTGGGCAAACAGTCTATATCCTACCCTTGGGAATGAAATCAGGAGATTGTCCTATCCCTGGATGAACAGGGCTGGAGGCTCCAGTCCCTTCTGCCCCCAACCAAATCCTTCTTCTTATGGGCTATGGGATAGGAATTCTGGACCCAGAGGAGCAGTGAATCATAACTCTCTCCTTCCTCTTTTGGAAAGCAAAGGGTCAAATGTCTCCCCTGGATGGTCTAACTCCGAAGCACGAGAAAGCAAGGCAGCCCAGCCAGGAAGCTCTAGACAAGGAGTCTGCAATATTATGCATACTCACTGCACAGCGCCATTCTGGAAGGGGTATCTGGACACTCCTTGTTCAGGAACCAGAGATGATGGCTCCAACCCATCTATCCCCTTGGGTGACAGTGACAGGGAAAGGGAATGGTTCAGGTACACTGAGGGGATTTTCTTCAGGATTTCCAGAACCCGTGGTGAAGAAAAAACCCCAGGCGGGGAGCAGAACTCCCACCACCGACGTGTGGGCTGTGTACACTGACTTCCTTGTCCTGGGGAGTGGCAGGGGAGGTGACTTCACAGCAGAGAGATGCACACACTCCTGCAGCCAGGCAACCAAGGTCAATATGAAGAGTGATGAACAATGTTGGTACTCTCCGTACGCTGTGATAACTAGGATACCTCACCTCTGTCATCTTCCTCCCCAAAAACCCATAACTGAGAGACCAGGCAAATCCCAACAGGGAGACATCTGCAGACGGCACGGCCAGTCCTCCCCAGGACCAAGTGGACCATCTGGTAGCACAGAGGAAGCTCTTTGGCGGGAAAGGCTGCACTCCCCTGCTGCCATCAGCATCGAGGTGCCGCAACAGCCACATGCGGAAATGGGTTGTAAACAGCTCACCACCCGCTGGCTATGTGGCCACGTTGGGCCAGGACCTACGAAAACCCGTGCAGGACACTGGCCCTGGGACTGATTAAAATCCAATGAAATGTCCTTTCAAAAGACACTGAGGTTTCTTCTCACACAGAAAGGTAATGATACCTGGGCACACCAGCTTTTATCTAGATTAAAGTCACAGTGCAAGAATCTATGCTTCGGGGCGCCTGGGTGGCTCAGAGGGTTAAAGCCTCCACCTTTGGCTCAGGTCATGATCTCAGGGTCCTGGGATCAAGCCCCTCATTGGGCTCTCTGCTCAGCAGGGAGCCTGCTTCCCCCTCTCTCTCTGCCTGCCTCTTTGCCTACTTCTGATCTCTGTCTGTCAAATAAATAAATTTTTTTAAATCTTAAAAAAAAAAAAAAAAGAATCTGTGCTTTGCAGAGGCAGGCTGCCGTAAATGAATACTTTCAAATCCCAGAAAATTTTCTCCAGGAAACTTTGAGAAGGAAAGGGGTTTGGGGTGGGGGGTGTGGGGGACAGAGACATAGCGGGGGTAGGCAACCACTCACAGGTTCATTTGATCGCTCCTGTGAAAGACCAGCACCGGAGGTGAGGAAGGTTTCACAGCTTCAGTGGTCAATTTGCTCAAGGGCATCTCTCATAATAATAAATAGTCAAAATAAGTGAGTAAACACATCAAAACAATGACATTAAGAATAAAATGATTCCATGGAGCAGCTGAGGTTTCTGACAAGCAAATACCAATTAAAAGGCCGAATAAAGGGTCGTTCCCTTTGTCAATTTCCCTTGGTTGGTTTCATCCACTGCCCGTCAAAAATCTGGTGTCAGGACTCCGAACTAAAACCACTGTGCAGGCAGACCTCTGTAAAGAAAACCTCCAATTTCCTCTGGCTCCATTTCTGCCTGTGCAAGCACACTACAAGAGCTAAATCTCACGGTAGAAATAAAACCTGCCCTCAGGAAGAAAGGGCATGTCAGAACCTAAAAGACCCCTGGAATTTCTAAGAGAATCTTTCTCCTCCATTCCGGTTTCAGGAAGGACCCACAGTGCCTGGAGCCGGCAACGTGGTGATCAAGGCTGAGCTTCCCACAGCCTTGAACAGAGTCGGGGATCTGAGAAGGCACAGAAATCCTGCCAAAGGGCTGACCTTTGGGAGTGTTTCCCTTTGGCACCAACTCCTTCCCTTCTCTTTTGGAAGCAACTCTGATGCTTAGAAAGGACTCCTAAGCTCAGAATTATTGACATTTATCTGCTGAATGCCTACTGTGTGCCACACACTATTCTAGAATCTTAAAGTCTAGGTTCAAATCCCAGACCCACTAGTCTTAACAATGCAACTGGAGGCCCTTCATTTCTCTGAGCCTTACTTTCTCCATTCTGGAAGTGGGGCTAATCGTGCTACCTTCCTCACAGGGATATTTTTATATTTATATTTTATATTTAAGCATAGGCATTGTATCTGGTCAGATCTGCTTCCAATAACCCCCGAAAATGCGTCCCACATTAGCACCTTTCCTAGACTACTCCAAGTGTCCCATCCACGTCCACCCAACACAGACACTCTATATCCTAAGTCTAACCAACCAGTAGCAATTGTTGCATTAAAGACGATTCTGGAAGTCTAACACAATACAGTGTTAATATTATATAAAGAACGGCATAATAGGTCACCTTGCCAGAAATGTTTCCTTTAACTCTTAAAGGACCAGTTCCAATGTCAATGCCTCTGAGATGCCTTCCAGCATCCCTCCCTACAGAACCCGTTTTGCTCTCTTTATTCCACTGCCCTGGGGCTCTTGTCCTATGACTGTGCAGAGTGGCCCTCCTGGCTGTCCCAGCATCCATGACTTGCACCAGAGTTCTGAGCATCTAGACAGAGCCCTGCTCTAAAAAGTACTGTAGAAGTCTAGCCAATTGTAAACACTTGCTGAGACAGGCACTAGGCAATAGGGAGCCACGAAGTCTCAAAGAAAAAGGTGTTTTAAGATTCGTCTGGCAGCTGGCGGCAGAACGGATTAGTGGGGAGTGGTCACCGGTGGCCACAGGGACACTCTAGGAATGAGCTGTGTGAGCCTGTACATTGCCAGGAATGACACCTTCAACCCGCAAGGCCCTCCTGGTCAGCAGGAAGACTCAGAGTCATAAAGTAAAACATGTTTTTTTCTCAACCACATCGGAACACCCAATTATGGATTTTTCTGTCCCAAACCAGCCATCTTGAGAATCAGGGAAACTTCTGAGTCAGAGTCATCTAAATGAAACCTAGGAACTTACTCCAGACATGGGGTCACGACTCAAAATGTTTATTTGAATCTGAGGATAAGAAGAGAAAGCACAGACTGGGCGAGGATGTTTGCAAAGCACATGACCAATAATGGATGGAATCTAAAATAGACAAAGATTTCTTAACACACAACAGGAAGAGAACAAGCAACCCAATTTATCAATGGGCAAAAAGAACACTGAACACACACCAAAGCAGATAAATAAATGGAAAATGAGCTATGAGAAGATACGGGACATCATATGTTCTTAAGGAACTGAAAACCCAAACAATAGCAAGATACCATTGCACACCTATGGGAACGGCCCACATTCAGGACACGGCAGCGCCAATGTTAGCGAGGACGCGGGACAGTGGACACCTACTCACGACTTACTTAGCAAGACTGTGTGGCAGCTTCACGCAAAACTCAGCACACCCTAACATACTATCCAACAATCACACCCCTTGGTATTTACACAAACAAGCGGAAGACTTACGTCTGCACGCACACTAGCACACGGATGCTTACAGCAGCGTTATCCATAATTTGCCCAAACCTGGAAGCAACAAAGCTGTCCTTCGGTAGATGATGGAGAAGTAAAGGGTGGCGGACGCAAACAATGGAATATGATTCAGTGCTGAAAATAAACGAGCGATCAAGCCATGGGAAGACTCAAAGGCACCTTGCGCGCATATGACTTCGTGAGAGAAGCCAGTCTGGGAAGGCTACAGGCTGCATGATTCCAGCCACGTGACGTTCTGGGAAAGGTACGGCTAGAGATGGGAAAGAGATCAGCGTTGCCTAGGGATTCTGGAGGAGAGAGAAAGAGAGAAATACGTGCGGCACGGAGGGTTTTTAGGGCAGCCGAACTATTGTTTTCGACACTGGAATGGCACACGCACATCACACATCGTTTCGTATTTGTCTAAACCCACAGAATGCAAGACACCAAGAGTGAATCCTACTATCTGGCACACGCTTTACTTAAAAAGAATGTATCAGAGGGCACCTCGGTGGCACAGCTGGCGAAGCGTCGGACTCTCAATTTTAGCTCAGGTCACGATCTCAGCGTCGTGAGACTGAGCCTGGCATCGGGCTCCGTGCTCAGCAGGGAGTCTGCTTAAGACTCTCTCTTCCCCCTCTCCCTCTGCCCTGCCCCCTGCTCACACTCGTAAGTAATAAATAAATAAAATCTTTTTTTAAAAAACAAGAATGTTATCAGTGTTAGCTGATCAACTGAAACAAATGCACCCCACTAATGCAGGATGTTAATAATGGGAAAAGCTGTGCCGGGGGACGATGAGGATTCCCTGTCATTTCTGCTCAATTCCTCGATAACCTGTACGTGCTCAGAAAAGTCTTACTACGTGTGAAATGTGCACCTGGAAGCCCTTTGCGTGGTCAGAGCAGGCATCGTTAGGCCTGGTAACAGCTGAAGCCCGAACCTCGGTGGCCTAAGGTGACAACGGTGCGGTGGTCACTCATACCGCCGGGCTGTGCCAGGTCAGCAGCGGGCTCTGCTCCTCACAGTCACGGACAAGGACTCTCTCCTTAGCCAGACGGTGGGTGGGCTCCTCTGAGCGTCCCTCTCTGTCCCTGCCACACCTTCAGAGCCCAGTGATAGCAAGGATCTTGCTAAGTCGGTTTAGAGAGAATACCCCCTTTCCTGCCAACCTGCTCATTCTCTATATTCTAACCAAACCCCTTACCCCACCCCTGCTGTCTGATCACCATGGCCTGCCCTCAGCAAGAATCTGATCTTGTCAGTCTGGCCAGGACCACCCCTGACCCGGGATGACTCCTCTTAGTCCGGCACCATCGACGGACCCCACCCTACTACGCCCCACTCTGCTCCTCCGCTATAAATTCCCACATGTCTTTACAGGTCACGCAAAGTTCTCTCTTCCCTTTCTTGCAACAATTTCCAAATAAAATCTATCTTTACCACTTGTGCTGGGGGCTAGCTCTGGCCTTTCCAGACGTCACTCAGAGGCTAGCCTGATGCGGGGTCTTCAGGCATCCCGCTGTATTCCTCCAGGCGGGAGTCCTTCTCTTGAATAACAATGATGACTAGATTGACCACACGACCCCAAAACATGGCCAAAGTGACCATATAGTGATAAAAAAGGAAACACAACAAAGTAGGGAAAGACACTTGCAGACAAACACAGGGGGGAAAACTCAAGTTTCACCAAACACCAGGTCAATGAAACTTAAGCCTACAAGAACACAGCCATATTCCAATTATCAGATTATCATTTTGAGACAATGACTGCCCAGTGGTGGCAAAGGAACCAAGAACAGGGCACTCTCAAACAGCTGCCAGTGCAAACCGACAGGAAAATGTCACACAATCATCAAACATTTAAAACTTCATCATGCCTTATGACCTACCTGTTTACTTGTAGCACTCTCTCCTGAAGACTGACCACAGAAGTACTCAAAAGACATTTTACATTTTTAAGGAATGTTGAAAAGGGGAGGAAATGAAACACAGTAAATAAACAGAGAATCTATAATATCAATAAAATATTATACCACTATTAAATATTACACTTAAAACTACAGGTTCATTGAAAGGCTCTGTGAATCTTTAAACTGTTGGGGAAAAGTTGCTTATGTGTTTATATTTGGGGAGAAAAAAGAGTGCACCCCTTTATTAGTTTTTCAGAGGGGCTGATAATTACGGTTCCAAATAGTTAACAACCTGAGAAGATGTTGCCATATATTTATTCTACATTGTTACAAAAACAGCTTTCAAAGCTGACAAAAATGACACATTTGTGGACCTCCACATATAGGCAAACACAATCGCAGGAATATACTCATCAAAATATTAACAATGGTTCCCTTCGAATCATACACAGGTTCAGGGACGGTTTTTATCTTCTATATCTTATTCAGCGTATCTTCTAAATTTTAACTGAACACCTATTACTTTGGAAGTCCGAAGACCTCCGGCAGGCCTGTGCTGAAACTGAGCAGCAGCATAAATTCACAGACGTTCACAGTGGCCAGGGAAAGGAAAAGAGGTGGCGTGTTTTTAAAATATTCCTCTCTTTCTTTTCTTCGGTTGGCCTGATTCCTCTTGGGAAGGGGGAGAGGAGCCCTTCATTTCCCTGTAGGAAATCCTGTTGTGACTTCGTAGCCTGAATTAGACCAAGCCAAGGCCTGCTAGGTTTCTATACCTAAATCCTGGTTTTGAACTATCTTGGCAGCTGGTGCTGAGAGCTGTCCCGTGGCACACTGTATTGTAAGCCTAACAATTGTGTTTCTGAACCCACTATTTTTGAATCCTAAAATTGTTAAAAATAAAATGCCTTTATCTTCTCACAGTGTTTGAATTCATTACTATTTCTCTCATTCCTACATTCCACTAATTCCCATTTCTGGCCACACATTAAGATCACCTCGGAGGGGCACTTGGGTGGTGCTGTCGGTTGAGAGTCAGAACCTTTGTTTCAGCTCAGGTCATGATCTCAGGGTCACGAGACTGAGCTGCGTGTCGGGCTCTGGGCTCAGCATGGCATCTGCTTCAGATTCTCTTTCCCTCTGTCCCTCCTGATGTGCACACTCTCTCTCACACGCATTCTCTCTCTCTCAAGTAAATAAATAAATCTTGGGGCACCTAGGTGGCTCGCTCCCTAAGCGTCTGCCTTCAGCTCAGGGCATGATCCCAGGGTCCTGGGATCGAGCCCCCGCGTCAGGCTCCCTGCTCAGCGGGAAGCCTACTCCTCCCTCTCCCACTCCCCCTGCTTGTGTTCCCTCTCGTGTCTCTCTGTCAAATGAATAAATATAATCTAAATAAATAAATAAGTCTTTAAAAAATTAAAACAAAACCTGGAGAGTCTTTCTTTTCTTTTCTTTTAAGATTGATTTATTTATTTGACAGAGAGAGATCACAAGTAGGCAGAGAGGCAGGCAGAGAGAGAGGAGGAAGCAGGCTCCCTGCTGAGCAAAGAGCCCGATGTGGGACTCAATCCCAGGACCCTGAGATCAGGACCGCTGCCTCAGAAGGCAGCGGCCCAACCCACTGAGCCACCCAGGCACCCTGGAGAGTCTTTCTAATACCGATGCCTGTGACCCACTGAGGTGTGAGGTCTCGGGAATGTGTACTATTAAGGCCCTCCAGGCTATTCTGACAGGCATCCAGGTTGAGAAGTCTTAATTTATTGACGCAACAAGTAGTCATTAAGCCCCTGTATTCACTTCCTATCGCGGCTGTAACAAATTATCATGAACTTAATAGCCTACAGCAACAGAGATCTAGTCTCTCCCATTTCTGGAAGCCAGGGCTCCAAAATCAAGGTGTCCGCAGGGTCACGCTCCCACCTGAGGCTCTGAGGGGAAATCCGTTCATTGCCTTTTGCAGTTTCCGGGGACCCCAGGCTTGCCTTCCCTGGCTTGTGCCCACTTTGCTCCGATCTCTGCCTCCATCTCCATGGCCCTCTCCTCCGGGCTTGTGTTACGAGGACATCTGTCATTCGACTGAGCCCACCTGGACCGTCTACGATAATCTCTTCATCTCTTCATTCCTCACTTAATTACCCCTACCTCTTTTTTCCCAAAGAAACATTTGCACGTTCTGCGGTGAGGATGTGTGCCCACTCGCCAGATGGCCCGCCGGGCCCGTGGGCAAGCTGTCACCGAGTTTTCAGTTCGAACAGACAAGAACGCTGAACAGGACGGAGGACGAAGGTGCAGATGGGCACAGCAGGGGGCTCGGATAAGCGCGTAGACTCTAAGGTCCGGCAGTTTGGCTACTTACTGGCCTGGAAAGCTTGGGAAGTCATTTGAACGGGTCAGCTTACACATCTGTTAAGTGGCAATCAAGCCTCACGGGGCTCTAACATTGCCGACTCTTAAAACAACCTTTCCTGAAAGATGTTGTGTGTTTTATCTTTACCTGTCATTAAACCTCCTAAAGAAGGAACAAAACCAACATGAATGAGGCAGGCGGGAAACACGGCTGTACGTGGAGACACAGGAGACCGCTGCTACCTCTGTCTTTGTCCTTCTAAAAAATATAAGTAAGTAAGAATCTCGAAGTGCAGTAAACTATGTATCCTGAATCCACAGAAGGACACTCGGTGACTCTTTAACACACCTGCTTAATGTTTAACAGCCGAATTTCAGAAAAAGCTATTCAGGAGGGCGACCTCTGTCGGCCCAGTGTTTTCTGGATGAGCAGGCAAAGGACCACTCCTGAGAGACTGTCCCAGATCTTCCCAACAGGGTAACACTTCACACTAAACATTTGACTTCCATCTTGATTTCACCTTGAGCTGGGTTTACAACAACGCGGGGAAAGGGAGGGATCGATTTCTTTAAAGAAATCTATTTGGGGGCTTTTGCTTTTCTATCCTACAGAGAGGCACAAACTCCTCTTTCCGTGCCGTGCCCCCGAGCTCCTCTCCAGTGCTCAGGTGAGAACGAACTCTGTACTGTGGTTTCTGAACACAGGAAAAGTGGTAGCTTACTTCTGCCGAGGTACGGCTCCCCGTGACCAGACAGAAACCATTCAAGGAGCAACCCGGTGGCAGGCTCCTTGATCTCACGCAGTCTCCATGCAAACTGCCTGCCTTCCATTTCGATCGCTGCCCTGTTATCTGTTCCGAACACTTTCAAATTTGCTTATTTTTCTAATCTCCCCTCTCCTCCTTTGGTAACTCAACTCTTTATCTTATGGTCATCATCTTTATTACTCACATCTCCTCACAAGGCGCGTCCATTAAAATAGTTTAAATTAACATACTGCCTTTCTCACTGAGCTCATCATGTCTTCCCATACGACACATTTTTAATTCTTATCGCAGAATTTCAGGCAGTTTGTACATTATATTCTATTAAAAACTCTATTCCGCCCAAGGTTGTCACAATTCGGAGATTACAGCTTTCTGGGGGATGTTCTGTTGGGGATAGATCCACATATTCACTTTGTTAGCCGGCAAACGCGGTCTGTGAGCTTGTATTTCACACCTCATTTGACATCACAATTCAACAGAAAAGTATAAAGAGAGGCAATTATTTATTTAGATTATGGGATGACTGTTAGCGGGATATTAGAGGAGTATAGACTGTCATGCGGAAACATCGATCCCTGTCCTTCGTCCGGCCCCGGGGAGGTCCAACCCCGAGTGAAAGACGAGGAGGAAGATGCCGGATGGGAGAGCATCTCACGATTACGTAACTCTGTTCCTGTAAGGACTTTTCTTGTGCTGCAACTTTTTTCTCTCTCCTCAAGAGAATGCGAAATTGACTCTCGCAGAACCAAGAGTGATCACCACAGCCTACGTCTTTTTCTTCAGTGTAAAACATCACCACGTGATCAGTCAGATATTTCAAGAAGTCAGTTTCCTACACAGAGACCACGGATCCTGTCCCCCACACAGACCCTTCCGACTCAGGACAGCTGGAGGTGCGTGCAACTGTTCTACTGGACGATGGTGGGAGAGCGATTAATGCGTTCGGTGGAAACTGGACTTGGGTTTTTGAATCAAGATCTTGTCGCGGGCGCATCCTCTCCCGTGATGCTGGACAGCGGCTGCCGCTCCTCGTCAACCCCGCAATCACAAGGGTCCCAGACGCCCCCTGCACCCTCACGGCCATGCCGTCTGTCACCGTCAGTGCAGGAGTCAGGAAATGACACAAGAGAGTCGACACTTCCTCTTACAACAGGATTTGTGGTGGGTGATTTTGTCCAGCGGGAGGCTCATTTCGGTGCCCTGAGCAAGGGGAAGGCAGGCCAGGCCAAGCTGTGGTTGCCAGGAGGTTGGTTGTGCTAGATGCATTTTCAACTTCCAGGATTTTCAACTTAGGATGGGTGCCATCAGGCGCTCACCCCACTGCGAGTCAAGGAAGATCTACACCCAAGATGCATACCCAAATGTTGATTTCGGAGGGTGTGCGTCCAGGCATCACGTTCGGGCCCCTCTAGCATATCAGGACCATGGTAACTGAGAACTTCTCTCATCCTCTAACTCTGTGTCATTCAGGTGGGCTGGCCAAAGTGACCGGTTCTGGTGGGCCCATGATCCAAGCCAGGCCAAACAGGGCCAGGGGACCTGACGGGGAAGAGCGGCATCCTCCCTAAAGTGACCCACCGGCAGGATGGACACTGGGAGCTGCTGGTGGCCAACCTGCCACCAGGAGGGAAGATCATGCTGGGGATGCTGCCAGCCCAGAGGAAAGATGGGGGACAAGTCACTAAGGATGCTGCTGGACAGCTGGATCCAGACGTCCCTGGTGGCAGCCCCCCGTGCATCTCCATCAGCGCAAGGAACCCAAGACCACTTTTCTCTTGGGCTTCATCGGTGCGGCACCCCACGGCAGCCACCGGACAAAGCCCACCTGACCAACATCCCCAGGAACCCAGAGGGGGTCTGGGCCCCAGCACAAAGCAGAGAGGAAGCCACAGCCCTTGGCAGGCACCACGTTTAAAGAGTGTGGCGAGGTGCTAGCGGACCTACATTCTCCTGCCTTCTTCCTTTATAACAAAGACCACCGCCGGCAACAACCCCCCAAAACAGTTCCGGGTGTTTGCTTTCCCGAGACTGCTTCTGGGGCAAAGGCAGAGCTCACCGCTCCCCCGAGAGCCGAAGAGATGACTTCCAGGTCTTCCCTGATGAAAGAGAGACACAGAGAAATGCCTCCCTGCCTGTGCTAGGGAACAACGGGGTTGTTTAGACTCCGCAGGGTTAGGCCCCAAGGGGATGCTCTGTGGACTCACTCACCAGGGTAAGTTTAAATACTAGAGGGGAAAGAAAAGAGAACAGGGTATGACAATGGCAGACGTCTGCACGGGCTCCCGGGCCAAGCTGAGGCCTCGGGGTCTCGTCGGGGACCGGGATGACACATCTAGGTGCTCTCTGGCCTGACCCCTTGAGAGAAAAGGCTGCTACTATCGTGGGGACAGCTCCCTCTGCCTTTTGGGGGTCCCGAAGCACGATAACGAGCAATGACTGCCCTCCACCTCCCAGGTGAGCGCAGCCCCATGAAACCCAAGGCGACCGTCTGAGCCGGGGAGGACAAGTGTGTTGCGGCAACACCAGCTCACCCGCCTTCCCCTTCTGATTCCATACGCCGATACCCAGGCGTGATACCTGCCAGACAACGGCATTTACGCACTGAGACGCAATCACTCAGTCGCTCTAGCCGCCTCTGCTGCTCATAAAAACGTACATTTCCCCCTCGCCTCCTAGATCATGTCTACGGTCCTCATTTCATTCTTCCGTCTTCAGCGCAAACAATAACAATAATACTAATAAATTCCTAAAATGTGGTTCTCAAACCCTGCGCATATGCGAGTTCAGGTCATTTGGTGAGACTGCTCCCCTAATTGGGCCATTGGTGTATAAAAGAGCGTGAAGACAGAAAGCCTCCTTCGGCGACGCGGCCCCGTAATGGAGCCATTCGGAAGCCGAACGGCGGAGCAGCGCTGATGAGTCGCCCGTCGGTGCAGAGGCGTCGCGCCGTTGGTGCACATCGCTTTGCTCTCAGCTCCTGCAGCCTGCCCGCCCCCCGCCCCCCAGCCCCACCACGGCTGCAGCCCCGCCCGGGGACGTCGGCGCTCACCTGTTCTGCGTGTCCGGGTGGTGGCCCACGCAGGTGAGGGCGGCGGTCGTCTGCTCGCTGCTGCTGTCTATCTCCTCCTGGACGGCCCACTGCTGGTCGCTGCTGACTCGCACGGCCGATATCTTCACCCCCGCTGCGGCCTTAATTCTGTGGGGTGGGAAGAAAACGTATGCGTGCATGAGACCACAGTATAGTGCAAGACAGGTAGTAAGATACACAGAGTCAGAGCAGATCTTCCCTTTCCTCTGGGAGACGTAGGGAAGAGAGGCAGTTAGTGGCTGCCTTTGAAAACTAAATGTCCTGTTATTTTTACAAGCGCCTTGAAGCAGGAGCCCCAGCATCTTGCCAAGCATGTTAGTTTTCTGTTTCATCAACGTGCCAGGAGACAGATCGCTATCTGCTGCGGGGCCCCCGAGGGACGAAGGTGAGGCGGGTGTGTCTGGGCAGGTGTGGATGGGACCTGCTTGGCCTGCTGTCCACGAGCGGGAGGGAGCACACACAGCTGGGGGCTGGGGAAGCCCAGGGGACCGAGGAGGAAGGGGCGGCCCTCAGCACACGGGGAGAGGGAAGGATGGGGCCCGCCGTCATCAGGAGAAAAAGAAACTCATTCTCCAGGCAGGATAGGGTGGCCACGGAAATGCCTGGTATGGTGTGGGCAGAACTCAGCTCCCCAAGGAAGAACCCAAGGACCCACGTGCTCCAGCACCGAGAAAAGGCCAGCTCACAGCCTGGTTGTTTTCCGTGTTTCCTGCTCCTCAAATGACCGTCGGCTGTGACTAACCAGGGTATGTGTCCTCCTCTCTAACAGCAGGATTGGCGGGCATCTTCCAAGTTCTTGGATAGCAGCCTTGGGACTGGTCTGTGATGAGCTGGGGACATGTCTGGGAATAGTCAGGAGGAAGACAGAGCCACGGAACGTCCCCTGCTCTCCGTGCCTTAACCATGTAGAAGTTAAGAGCAAACGGACGTGCTTTGCCTTCTGAGTCCAGGAACAATCACCATGCAGGGTCAGCGGGGCCTTGGCTGGGAGGGGGCATGATATCCCTCTGTTTCCCAGAGGCCTGTGGACCCACAAGCAATGCCCAGAGAGGCCCTGGGCACCCTTTCCACAGATACATCAAAAGGAACATGACTGAGGTGCCTGGGTGGCTCAGATGGTTAAGTGTCTGCCTTCAGCTCAGGTCATGATCTTGGGGTCCTGGGATTGAGCCCTGAACCCCACGTGGGACTCCCTGCTCGGCGGGGAGCCTGCTTCTCCCTCATGCTGACCCTGACACCCCACTTGTGCTCTTTCTCTCAATTTTTTTTCTTGCTTGCTCACTCTCTCTCAAATAAATGTAAAATTTAAAAAAAAAAAAAAAAGCACAATTCGCCATACAAAGGAATGAAGCCTTGACACCCACTACAATGCTACAAGGTACATCAACCTGGACAACATCAGTCAACGCCAAAGAAGCCAGACACCACAGGCCGTGTACTGTGTGATTCCATTTATGTAAAAGGTCCAGAAGAGGCGAATCTGTAGAGACGGAGAGCAGACTGGGAGTTGCCAGGGCTGGAGGCGCTGGGGAGAAGGGGCAGTGACCGCCAGACTAACCAGCACAGGCTTGTTCGGGACTAGAATATGCTAAATGCCACTGAACCGTTCCCTTGGAAATGGCCAATTGTATGTTGCCTGAATTTTGCCTCAACTGAAAAAAAAAGAAAGAAAGAAAGAAAAAGAGGTAGAAACAGGCAAATAGCACCTCCTAGGAGAGGTTGAAACTTTAAAAAAAAATGACAAAAGTAAAAAAGTAACTATCAACACAGACACACACAAGTCTCCAAGACCCGAAGAAAGGAGCTTATAAAAGCAGAATTTCCAGGAGCAGCAGGGACCATTTTGGACTCGAGGGCTGTCCTAATGCCACTGGCTTTGTGGCCTCCCAGGAGGAGCTCGGGGATGGAACTGGGGGCTTCAGATACCTGCAGACCTAGTTACACAGAGAAGAAATGCTTCTGCTTCCATTGTCTGCCTTGACAGGTCCTCACACAGATGTCAGCATGCTCCGCCGCTGGCCCGCACACCAGGACCCCCGAGACGTCCCTGGAGACCCGGCAGCGCCCCTGGGAGAGGCGGACGCCACGCCCTGCTCTGACCGGTCTCTCCTGCCCGACACCGCGGACTAAGGGTGCTGCCTCCTCCAAGCGCCCTTCTCACCCCCGGCTGTTCCCGGGATTGACTTAGGCGAACCATGAACAGAGGCATCCTGCTCTGTCCCCACGGTCAGCCATTCCGTCTTGCCAGCAAAGGGGCAACTGGAAAGAATGTTCCAGAACTCGCATCTCCTGTCTGGTGGCCCCTGCTGCTGTAATGGTTAGGGTGTCCTCTCTCACGCGCACGACTCCTCAGGGAGTTCCTCCGTCAGACAGCCCCGTGGGCCGCATTATTACTATTGTCCTCAAAGTCCGGATGAACACATTTTGACCCCTCCGCCCCTCCCCATGGAGTGGCCAGCTGGGGGTCACAGAGGTTCCAGCACAACACGTCCACTGGGCATATGCCCAAGAGAAAAGCATGTGTGTGTTCCCCAGAAGAGCAGGGGGAGTTCAATTCCCACCCTTAGGGTTTTTTCTCTCATTCTGACCCAAAAACAAAGCACAGGTCCCCTTGTCGTCAGAGACGACATCTTCAGGGACGCGGCCTCTCTGAACGGATTCACGTGACTGGATGCCAGGGCCTCCCCACTGCCCTTCCTTTGCGGTCTTTTTGTTTGTTTGTTTTTTGAGACAGCGGCCATTGCAATGGGCCAACTCTCCCTAGGAGAGCTGAGAAAGCAGGCTTCCCACCAGGGCGACCACAGTACCAACAGCAGGGACAGGGCCCAAGCGGGTCTGGAGGCCAGCTACTGTGCTCACCACGGTCACTGTCCTTGCTGGTCCTACAGAGATCCAGGGGATCCCAGAGGAGGCTGGGAGGCAGACTTGGGACGGTGACCTGTAACCAACAGAGGTCACCCAGCAGGGTCACACCAGTGACCAGGGCTGTGCCTGCGGAGAGAAGCAGACAGCAGACCATGGCAGCCTCCCCAGGTTTCCCTCAGGTGGGATTATTGGCCCCGGCACACCGCAGGTGCTTTTCTACCTGCTGTGATGCTCTCAAGAGGGTGTCTGACTCCTTCACCTCTTGCTGCCTACCTGGAGCCCAGCCCGGTGGCTGCTCTCTCCAGGGGCAGCCAGCCACCTACTGGGTTAGCCCCCCAGGTTTAGCCGTTGGAGGTGAGAGGCATCTCGGCATCTCTATGTTCTCCCCTGCAGGGCCACCGGCTCTCAATTTCTACTCCACCACCTACACCCAGGCGCTGTGCTCAGCATCGGGGCTCCAGACCCCGTTCGTTCGTTTCTTCCCTGTCCCCATCCTCCTCCCAAGCCACCGAGGAGGACTGTGACCTCCTGCCTGACCCAGGGCACGCCAGGGACGTTTCTGCCCTAACGCTCCTGGTTCCTGTGCTCCCGGGCTCCTTTGGTTCTGGCAGCTCCCCCGAGCTCCACAAAGTCAGACCCGAGAGACTCGCTGGGCTGCACAAAGGGAGCCAGAAACTTCCGCATGGCTAATTTCGAGGCAAAGAGGAAGTCTCAAGAAATTGGATACCTACCTCGCCCCCTCCAGGCTTCCGAGGGCCCATCCCTCCCCCAGAAAGTGGACTTTCAGGCCACTAAATAACTACCAAAACCGCCATAAAGACAGGCCAGCTTTTATACCCAAAGGGCAGGAACCAAAAGCTCAACAGTCAGACACGAACTATCTCCGTTGGGGCCGGGAGCCACACAGGACAGATGCACGGCATCGTGGGGTCTGTCTTAGCTTTTATTCTCAATTATGATTATTAATTATCCCTATCATTACCGTCAGTACAATGCACCCTCGCCAACGTAGAGCATAAAAAGCAGACACCTCCCATCGGAGAGGCTGAAACAAAGGGAACACAGCAAGCTTTGACCCCTGTTGACTCCCGCGCATTGCTGGGGTGTGTGGACGGGGTTCCATTTCTTTGGAATGCTTTCTGGCCGCGTCTCCTAAGCTGAATTTCTGTAGATCAATCGCCCGGCGCTTCCACTACTGGGCATATGCCCAAGAGAAAAGCATGTGTGTGTTCCCCAGAAGAGCAGGGGGAGTTCAAGGCAGCCCATCCTACGCAGGCCCAGTGCAAACAGCCTGAACTGCTCACTGACAATAGAACAGATACCGGGGAATACGGAGCCGCAGGAACAAGAATGAGCACCTCCCGCCACCCAAAGCTACACGACGAACCCCCAGAGATGCTGTTGGGCAAGAAAGGGCACACCGCAAAAATCCCATTTACAGAAAGAACAGGCAGACCAAACTCTGAGGTTGGGCTCAGCGTCGTGGTTACTCTCTGGGAAAGAAACCGGGCGGGTGTTCGGACGGGCTTCTGGGGTCCCTGCCGTGTTTGGTTTCTCCTTCTGGATGTGACTGCATGGTGAGTTTTGAGAATTGATCAGGGTGTACTCACTCACGTGCACTTTTCTGGGCATGGGTTCTAGTGCCATATGAAGTTCACGGCAAAGCAAGCAGATCTAATGTCTGTAACATAGACACCGAGTTGCAGCCAGGGGAACACCTACCACAGGATGTCAAGCTCAGCAGGAGGCCTAAGGACAAGTCAGACTACCACCACCCTGGACACACAGAGGGGTTTCTCCCCCAACTTCCAGCACCCGGTGGTGCCCGGGTGCCCGGGGCCCCACCCTTGTTCTGAGGTGCACGGAGTAATCTGAAACTTTGACCTTGTCTGAGATGGGGAAGGGTCTTAGAATCTAGATGAGCACCCCTGCTGGTTGGACCAGGAACTGGTGACATTCCAGCTGCTATGGGTAAGCACTGAGGAAGACATCTAGACTCCAGGCCAGTCTCCACCCAGCAGGGACTAGAGACAGGCCAGAGACCCACAGCTTCTCCATCTCATTCTCCCTACAGCTCTCCAGCCCACCTTATCTACCACCTAGCAGGACACAAGAAAACTTGTCTGCTGAGTGCATCTGAGTCTTTCTGTCTTATACTTAGGACACCCACTTTAGAATTAAATACTCAACTCTAGGCAGGATTTTTGGCCATCTGGTTGCCTATACAGTGGGCGTGCAGTAGAAGACTAATCCTGTGCACTGACAGAATCTCCTCTTGGGGTCAGTGTGGCTGCAGCTGCTCCAGATCTTGCATCCTCATCTGCAAAGGAAAAGCAAGATTCTCTCGCTCAGAACAAAATCCTGGAGCTAGGTTTTCATTGGCTGAATCAGACTGAGGATTCCACCCTGGACCAAGAACTAGGTGGCCTATGGGGTAGAAGACCAACGCTCACTGGTTTAGCCAGTTAACAACCATCCCTGCACTAAGAATAGAGTTAAGCCCATCTGAATCACGTGGCAGCAACCACAAGTGGCGGCTCCGGAATTTCAAGTCACGAGAGAAGAAACCGATGCTGGGTATCAGAAACACTAGCCTAAAGGCAAATTACTCAGGTTCTGTCCCTCTCCTGAATACAAGTTATAAACCTGTTCCTGCACTCCAGTTCTTAGCCCAAATCCTTCCCGATTTTAGATTATACTCGTTAGAGTAATTTAAGCCCAGAAAAATCCGTGTCTTGAATATTCATTAAATGTGTTTTAGAGAAATATTTTTGGGCTTGGTGATATTCTTAACACGCGTTATGTATAAAAACAACAATATCTAAAACTATAGGAAAACTATTAATGGTCTCATCGCCATGATGAGCTTCGGGGATCTGGGGGCTGAGCCAGTAAAAAGCACGACCACAAGGTGGCAGGAGCACACAACGAGCTTTATGGGGCAACCCTCGGCTGGGTTTGCAGGTTATGGAGTCCCTCATTGGGCAAGAAGGACATGGCACCAGCCCCACCCCAAAGGGGAGGAGGACAAGTGAGCTGCGGGGAAACAGGAAGATCTGAGGGGGGGTTTTCATGTCTACCTGATGTCGCTAATCAACACACAGGCAAGTCTGTAGATCACAGCAGACTTAGGGTCTTCTCACCAGCGTTTATGGCTAACAGACGCTGGGTATGCAGGGTATGCAAAGCAGGCAGGCTCCAAATGGCTAAAAATATGCTTATTTGGGATATATTTATAACAATCAGATGTATAAAGATTTGAGTTTAGCGCTGGCAGGATTTTGAGCTAACAAGTCCCAGTCTGCTGGGAAGAAATAAACAATACAGGGGCCAATGTACAGGGACCATCTCTGGCTCACTTACGTAACAACTACTTTCTGATATTTACCAAAAAACCTTACATTTATATTTCCATAGGGTCTTCATTATACAAATATTTATCTGAATTCTTGTAGTTACGGGAGTCCATTGGGAAGACCCCAGTGGCAGAATGAGAAACTAGCTGTTGATGAGCTGACTCTTCAGATCATCAGTCCCCACTCACAGGTGGCCCTTGGGTGATGTGCGCCTGTGCCCACCCACCACTCCATCATCCCTGCCCCTGGGGTTGGTCCGGTGGTGTTGGTTGTCAGCCATAAGCACAATGCAAATGCAATGCAAATCTACTGCAAAATGACAGTGCAGATCTTGGGGTCCTGGAGGACTGCCAGCAAAGCTACGGAGAAAGAGAATCCGGGAGGGGGTCCCCCACGGTCGCTCAACAGATCTGTAAGGACCGTTAACAAGTGAACAGGAGACAATCAACAAGGATCTTTTCTTCAAAAGAGAGCGGTTGTGATGGCAAAGCGCTGTGAAGCTCTTGAGGACACTGGGGAAGCCCTCGAATGTCTCCGCTAAGTTGATCCTCTTCGTGACTCTACTGACAATGCCAGGTGAGAAATGAAAAACATGGGATTGCATAGTTATAGAAAATCGGAGGAAAAGTTCAACAGAGGATGCGTGCTTTGTCCTGAGTGGCACAGAGTGGGAACTGCTGAACCTAAACTTTGTTTAAGATAAAATAAATCCGTCATCATTTTTAATTCATTTCTCATAGAAGAAGAAACAAAAAAGTCCCAATTGAGGTTCCTTTTGCTTGCTATTGTCTATGAGACTTCATGCTCCTGTTTTGGTAGATTCCTTCCAATAGCCCAGACAGTCTCAGATTAAAGTCCTACCACTCCTGGAGCTTGGGATGGCAATGCTCTTTCAAAAAGCGTGTTGGATATGCATAAAAATATGTTAACATTCTGTATTGGTGGGGAACATGCTTCCTTCTGGTTCCTAGAACAGGGAGTGCCTTCCAACTCCTGCAGGAACCGCTCCCTAATCTCCTTCAGGTTTGGGCAAATGTCACCTTCTTGGTGAGCCTTTCGTAGTTATCAGAAACAGAACACTAACACACAAACACCTCACTTCCCGTGCATATTAGCTGTCTCCCCCACCAGAGGAAACCACGGGAGAGCACGTGTTTTTAGGAGTCTTACTCCCTCCTTTATCTGTGGTTCTGAGAACCAGGCCCAGCGGATGGGGGGCACTTAATAAATATTGGTCGAACAGAGGGTCTCTATCTAAGGTGTCATCTGTCCCTGGAGATCCTACAAATATCAGACTTTGAAACCTGAAGAGGCCCATTAAAAGGAAAAAAAACCAAAAAGCCACCAAGGGCAGGGGAGGGGTACAGGCATGGGAAGCCGCTGGACCAGAGGTTTTTGAACTCTCAAACACGGCAGAATCACCTGCTGCTACTTACAAATATCTAGACCCAAACTGCAGAGACTATAATTCACCAGGTCTGGGGCAGGACCCAGCAGCACTGTTTTTAAACAAGCTGCTGCGAGGACCCGTGTGGTCCTCAGAACACTCTTCGGGTAACAGCGTTTGGGACACGTTCCAGACAATCACATGCTGTCAAGGAGAGGAATGCCAGGGAACATCTGGTGTTCGACACTCTCTTGAGATAAGCCCAGCCCTGGGCCCTGGAGCACTTTCAGGGTGTGATTTGGGAAAACTATGAAGATACTTCCAAGTTGGATCCTCCCAGCAAACCACTTTCAGTGTGATCAGTCAACCAGAGAGAGAGAAGTTATGTACGCATCTCCCACCAGGCACCTGGAGGCTGGCAAAGTCAGGCCCTGCTGAGAGCTCGTTTCAGACCATGATTTAAACTCGAAAAGATTGCAGGATAGAGAAAAGAGTCTGGGAGGGAGCCCCCCCCCCAACCCTGGACCAGCCAAGATGATGGCGGGGCAGGTGGGGGGTTCCCTCCTCTCCAAGTGGCTGAAAACCAGGATGCGGAGAATAGGTATTTTCAGTCTCTGAGGCTGAAAGAGAACAGGAATCCTCTTGAAGGACAAATAGACAAACCGTGCTGGAAAAGCCCATAGTCCTTCTGAGCAGAGTGGTGGAGGACACTGGAATTCAGCTCTGAGTGTGGGAACATGCTAAGAAGGATCTGGATGCATGGGAGAACTTTCCCCCAAGCAATGCCTGCTGCCTCCTTGGGGCGATCTCCCCTCTCTTGTCTCCCTGTTTGATTCTAGATTTTATCTGGGAAAGTCAGATGCTAAGCAAACTCTATGTATAGCTTTGGACAAATCAGAAATTTAACGTTTTCACAAGCAGAAGAATGGTTTTAATTATCGCGATGTTCCTATCACAAGCGGGGCCTTGATCTTGTCACTTTGTTTGTTTGCTTGTTTGTCCGGCCCCTGGGAGACAGCCAAATGCCAGCAAAGTTGATTTGCAAAGCAGTGGGGTCCCTCACAGCAAGGAAGAATGATAAATAAGAATGAGTTTGCAGCGATTTCTGCTACAATTCTAGAAATTTATTCTCCGCTCTGGCCAAGGGAGCTCTGAGTGTGGAAATGCCAGTGGGTTCCCTTCTGCATGAAGTTCCACTCAGCCCGTGAAGCCAGCTCTCCTGTGCCTTGTTGAGACTGTAATTATGTTGTTTGCCCAACCAAATGATGGCTTCTACGGTACAATCATTCCTTCCCTGATTCCGGCTTTAGAGACACTTGGATGATGTCAAATCACAGTGCCTTCCACAGGTAATCCAACAGAACAAGATTGCCCCCCCTATGTTCCTGCGGGGTCTCCCCTGCTCTGTGCTACTGTATGAGTCTCCTGGGGCTGCTGTACCAAATGACCATGAACTGGAGAGGTGGGGGCGGGGGCCAGTAGGTGCTTAAAACAACAGAAATGTGCATTCTCTCGGTTCTGGGGGCTGGAACTCTGCCATCAGGGTGCTGGTAGACTGGGTTCCTTCTCAGGGAGTCTGGTCCCTGGCTCTTCCCCAGCTTCTCGGGGTCACCGGAAATCCTTGCCTCCTAGACATCTCTCTCCAGTCTCAGGATCTGTCTTCCCACGGCCCCCTCCCCATGTCTCTGTGTCTCTCCTCTCCTTACAAGGACATCAGTCCCTGGACTGAGGACCTGCACGAATCCCAACTAAGTGCATCAGCGATGATCCTATTTCCAAATGAGTCCCATTCTAAGGTTTGGGCGGGCAGGAATTTGGGGGACCCGACACATTCCCTACAGGCACAAAGGCCAAAATAAAGAAGGTGAGGTGAGGAGACAGCAAAGGTGTCTCTTCTCCGAAGCACCAGGTGCCTGGAGGGAGAGCCCAGAGCGCCTCTTGACTTGGCCGCTTACTCATTGCTGGTCCGCCAAGTGGATAAACTCTGGGGTGGCTGCTCTGATCCCCAACTCCAGGGGATCACAGCTTTGTCCCTTCCTGTGAGTGCGGGTAGGACCTGTGACTTGCGTCCGACCAACAGAAGACGGGAAAGCAATGAAATGCCACCCACGCACCATGAGCACACTGGGCAGGGGCAGGGACATGGAGATTTTCATGGGGCCCGATGAATGGCTTCTCATGGTTCAATTAGCAAGGCAAGATGATTTCATGGGAAGCTAGGATTAGTAAATGTGGAGTAACTAGGAACCAGAAATGCTTCTGAAATGAAAAGGATTTGGAAAGTGGACACAGTCTCAAGGCTTGGGTTCAAAATGCGACTGTGGGGTACAGTGTCTAATTTAAGGTCTGTTCACTGAGTACCAACTACACGTCAGGTGTTAATGAGCTGTTCTGTGCAGGACAAATGGACAGTCTTAGGAGACAGACAGAATAATGAAGTTACTGCCGACTTGGAAACTACATTTCTGGCTGAAAACCCAGACTCCAGCTGCATGACCTTGGGAAAGTCACTGAGCTCCTCAGTCTCCTCATCTGGAGAAGGGGACTATTAATAATACCTCCCGGTGAGGTTTGAACGGAGACAATATGTAGGAAACGCTTAGAGCAGAGCTCGGCATAGAATAAGAACCACACAGCGTTGGTTATGCAGGCGGTGGTGACAGGAATGCCCAGGTGGGTCCCCTTCCTAAAGCAGCAGCCTGCCCCCCAAATGCTGACATTCCAAAGAACCATCTCTCGTTGCTAAAATGCTTCAGGGACAGACTGAGAAGTACAGGAAAGCTGTTGGGAGAGCCATCCAACAAGCTCCCGGCCCTGGTCACCTCACCCACAGAAGACCAGGTGGAACTGTGGGGTCAGCCCAGCACCCAGCCCCGTCCCTTAATAAAGCAGCTAAATTTCCCACTGGGAGCAGCGCATGCTCAGACCGGGGGGTCCCACTTGACCTGACACCACCCCCTGCATCAGGAATCTGTGTGTGAGTGGCCACAGCATCCCGTCCTCCGGAAGAGACTGATTGGTCTGAGGAGAAACCACATGACCCAACCACACCAATCAGAAATACCCCATCCCCTGGCTGTGGTGCACGGGCTCCCAAAGAGAACTGGACCTGGGATTTGCTGGGGAGAGTGGAGCCTAGCCCTCTGGTCACTGAGGAGGAAGCGCTGCAGGACTCCACCACCTGCCTGAGGTTGAATCCACAGGTGGAAAGAGACGGCTTCCCGGCCACATTGTCTGAGCATCTGGATTCAGCCAGACCTGAGGCTGTCTTGGTACTGAAAAGTTACAAGAGCCAGGAAATCGCCTTTAAGCTTCTTTGAGTTGGGTTTCTTCTATTTGCAGTTGAGAGTGAACCACGGAAAAGTCAGGCTCTGACATTTCTGCTGCTCAGAGGCCCACATGAAATCCCAAAGTTCACAAAAGATACACATGTAGAGTCAGCATGTAATCCAAGGACAAGAGAACAGATGGCGGAAGGATGTTCCGTATTTCAGCCGTCCATGTGAGTACCGGGAGCAAATATTAAACAAAATGAATCTATGAAAACAACCCAAGCTCCTCTCTGTCATACCCATCACTTTAGTAATAAATGTTAATAAACAAAGCTAAGGTATAAAAAATAAAACTCAAATAACCTGACCTTTTCTGGAATTAAACTCTTTTTCTGTCACCTCTGTTATTTGTACAATGTTTGGTGATATAAATTCTCAAATGCCTGGTGAAGAACCATTTTGTCTAGTAAATGAAAGCTCTTTGTGAACCACACTGAGCTTTCTCATCTGTCCCTCGCTGCCCAGACATGAATGAGGGCTCACCCTGACACCCTGGATATTCCCTGTGGGTGAACACTTGCTAGTAATCTGGGTACTCACAGTGGCCACACACACACACACACACACACACACAAACACACACACACCCATATTCACAGCTTCATCTATCATCTACAGGGTGATGACCCAGAGTCATTTTCGCAACACAGAACTTTCTCCTGAGTCTCAGCTATGTGGCCAAGAGAATACTTTGAAATCACCTCTTACAAGTCTCAAACTCAACATACTCAGAACAGAACTCAAGAGCAGCCCACCCAAAAATAAAAAATAAAAAAACAAAGCCATCTTGCTTCTCTTGTCCTCTTTGGGAAAGGACCACTGTCTCCGTCTGTTTGGGACATGGTGTGACCAGACGGCATCGACCAGGGTGGGGTGGGGTGGCAGAGGTGGGAGGGGCCTTAAACAACAGAGACTCATTTCTCACAGTTTTATAACCTGGAGAGTCCACGGGTCAGGAGCTGGAGGGTTCTGTCCCTGGCGAGGGCTCTCTCCCTGGTTTGCAGTCTGCCGCCTTCCTGCCGCGTACTCATATCATGGAGAGCAGAAAGAGGAAGCAAGCTCTGTTCTGTCTCTCCTTATAAAGGCACAAACACCATCATGAGGGCCCCAGTCTTGTGACTCCTATACCTCCCAAAGATCCATATCCAAGTACCATTATGCTGGGGATTTGGGGGTCCACATATCAACTGTGGGGGCCCTCAGACCATAGCAACCACCATCCAGCGAACTGCTCAAGCCAGAAACCTGGGGATCAGCCTTGACACCCGCCTTTATGTAACTGGCTCCCCATCCTCTCTCCACACCCCTGCATCGTTCTCACGTGTGTCACGGCAGTAAGCACGGACAACCCTTGCTACAAGCTACCTGGCCACGGGGATGACCTGCTCAAAATCTGGAACCATCAAAGTTCCAAGCTTAAAGCTCACTGGTTACGCCAGTGTTCAGACACATCCGAATTCCCACAAGGCCCTGCATGGTGTGGACCGCGATTGAGAGATCCTGAAGCTGCCCTAATCCAGGAAGCGGCGAAGCTAACAGCTTAGTGTAACAGCACAGACTCTGGAACCGGGCTGCCTGGCTTCCAGTCCTGGCTCTACCATTTAGCTGCTCCGTAAGCTGCATCACTTCTCTGAACCTCAGTCTCCTCCTGTGAAATGGACTCACCGTGGCTCACAGTAGCCACCTTCTAGGTATTATCTGAGGACTGAACTAGGAGCACTTAGTAGGTGCTATTTTAATTACCTCTCTAGGCTGGTGGCTTCATGCTTCCCTACTGATTCTTCTCAACTCCTCAGAGGCCCAGGGCTTTTTTCCCACCTGGCTCTACTGGTTCTTTGTTTCTCCCACAGATCTCTTTCTTAGCCTTCTCCTCTTGCCCATACTGCTAGAGGCTGACGGCTGTGAACTGCATCCCAAGAGGCTCCGTTGTGCCGCCTGGGCGCCTGGGGCTTCCAGGTGGGATCAATCAACAGAAGACACAGCAGGAGATGAGAAGGTGAGAGAAGAGGTCGCGGTGTTTACCGCCCTGGCTTCTCCTGGCTGGTGAGGGCAGCCGAGCTCCTCTCGCTGTGCACACGGCTCCCTGGACAAGCCTGGTTACCGCCAACTAATGCTCTCCTAGGTTCCTGCAAATCCCGCCGGGGCCTTGCGCCCTTGGCCAGGGTGCTAACTGCTCAGCCCTGTCAACCGTCCTGGGTGCTCTGCCACCTCTTCGCCCTGTCCCCACCTTAGTCAGAAGCCCCCATCCTTAAGTTCTCTTGGGGCAGTGCCAGCCCTTTCCCACCCAAACCCAGACTGGTTCAGGCCTTTGCAGAGATGGTTCACTACGCCTGAGGCCTCATCCCTCACGCGCCACACCCCCACCTCCGGTTATCTGGGTCACTCCCATCCACGTTTGACTCAACTACATCCACACCTCCTCAGAGAAGCCTTCCCAGGTGCACGGGACTAACTTAGTTTATTTGAGCACATCTGGCTTGTTCTTATTATAACCACATCTTCAAATGATGCTTTGCACACCTGTCGGATTGGTCGCACAATCCAACAGTGAAATACGACAGGTCCCCGCCATGGAAATGACCGGCTTTATCTGATGCAGAAACACTGAAACTGATGTCACAAACAAAGTCACTCAAGTGGCTTCTCAAGCTGAGAAAGATGCTCTCAGAAGGTACGGACACCTGCCGTGTCTCGGTTACTGACAGCGGCTGCTTACGAGTGCGCCCTAACCAAGCTTTGTGTCAGAGTCTGCTACGCAGACTCGGGCACTAGAGGCAGGATGAGTGGCAGGGAAGCCGGTGTGGGTTTCGGGACCCTGGGGCGGCGGTGGGCCCCACCTCGTGCGTCACTCGCTAGTAGCAGCGGAGACGACCTCTCACGTCCCATGGCAGCCCCAGTACTTGCCAAGAGCTTTCACACGTGTTATCCCATTTGTTCCTCATGAAAACGTGGGAGCTGCTGCAGAGGAATTATTCACACGCCCACGATCGCACACGGGGCGCCGCAGAACAGAGCTGGACCCCCGTGGTCACGGGTCCCAGCCCACGGCTCCTCCCAGGAGGAGGGGAGCCAGCCTTGCCCACGTGGGCTTTGCCTCCTCTTGGCTGGGGAAGTGCTCCAAGCCTCTCCTCTCCAGCGTCTCTTTCACTCAGCGTGGAAAGTACCCAAAAAGCAATGTAACAGAGAATCGAAGAGCATCTCTCCAGCCCCCAGCGCCCGGGTTCAAAGCCAGGTGCTGCCATTTTCTACCTGTATAACCGGACACCAATTATTTCAGCCTCTTTGGACCTCAGCCTCCTTATCTGTAAAGTGCAGACAAGAGGGTCCACTTGGATGGTAGGTTTGAGTATTAAATGAATGAAGGTATTTACATCATGCAGCACCACACCTAGCATATAGCAAATAGGTGCCACTTCTGTCCTTCTAACCCTGACCAAGTGTCCCCAGGGACCAGGCAGGTAACAAAGGTGAAGAGCTAAGTAAGTAGAGACTATAGTAAACAGGTCCCGAACACTGACATGCCCCAGTCTCACGCAACTCCCCAAGAGCAAACTGTGTCCTCCGCCCACAGAAGCCGCACTCCGGGGACAAGAACTTCCACCCGTGTAGCTCTAATGGTACACAGTGTGACTTTGGAACGACTTAGTTGCAACAGGCCTGCAGCGCCAAGGCTACCCAGGCAGAAGTATTCTTGGATGAGTTTCTCCTTTCTCTCCATCCTGACCATTTTGTTCCATTTCCTCGGTCCAAGAAAATAGTCTCCTAGGACTACACTCGACACAGTAAGCGGGTCAGACACCTGGGTACATGCATGTGCACAGACACACACAGTACCCTAGTGCTCTTCCGTGCTGTGAGAAACAGAAGTGAAGGCTCAGGAGTGTAGATCATGCTGGAAAGGAGGAGGGAAGCCATCCGTTACCTGCTGAGATAACTATAAGGAATACACAAAGGCCAAGGACAGCGGGCAGACTCCAGGTAACACTGCCTCGCTTGGCCTTCCTGCAAGAGAAAATATGTCCTCTCCACACCAACCAGAGACCCATCAGTTCCTTAATGAGGGAATGCCCAGAGCACCCATTTGGGTTTGTGTGTTCGAGGATCCAATAGTTTTGGCTGCGTTTGTGACACAAGTTCCAATGTTCTACGCAGAGACTTGGAAAATGAGAGACAGAAACCTTCCTTAATTCTTCTTTCTAAAGAGAGACTTCCTAAGCGAGGGGGCGTACAGGCAACCTGGGGGTTAAAAAAAAAAAAAAAAAAGAAGAAGAAGAAGAAGAAGAAAGAAGGGTAAGCGGCACGAAGAGAGGAGATTTCCGTCTGGGCTATCCAGCGCCACGTCTGACGCAGCCACGGACGCTCAGAGCTGTCTTTCTCAGGCAACGTCTCCCCGCACCTCAGACTCCTGAACTGTGTGTCCTCACTTCCGAAACCGGCTTCAGAGACAGAGAATTATCATACATCTGGAGGAAAAGAAGCCGCAGAAGCCGCAGGTCTTAGAGAGCTGGAGATTGACTTCGCACCTGGCTAACAGCCCCCTGTGGGACGCCAGCCAGGTCGGGACACTGGTGGGCGCACTGTGCCTCCCCGGGCCGTAGCATTTGGTGAGCTGTTCTTATCTTCACAGACCCAAAAATGCAACCAAGTATTGCTAGATTTAAAAAACAACAACAACAACAAAAAACACCTCCTCTCTGTCCCTCCTAAAGCTGAGCTGAGCTTAGCATCCTTACCCACACGGCTCCTTCTCCCACTCTCCTCGAGCACCTCTGCTGTGCCTAGCCAACTTCTTTCCACCCACTCCCTCACTGGCTGTTCCCCTAGTCACAGTCTACTCCCCTTGTCTTACGTTCACAGGCATTTTAAATTCCAACAAACCATTACATAGAAAACAAAAATGCAACAAACCTTCATGTAAAGGACCGAAAGGCAAAAGCAAGCGGAATGTACAACTTCGTTCCTCTTCGGTGGACATTCATTTCATTGCGGGCAGGGATCCAAAACCCACTTTCAATTCGCCACTCCCCAATTTAAAAGACATCAGTGGCGCTGGTGCTGACCACCCTTGGCCAGATGTTCTTTCTCCTCACCAGCTCGATGACCTCACCGCCTTCTCACTAGGGACCCATCTAGACGTGACTCCAACCAAAATCAACAAGTACTCTGATGTATCCTTGTTTGGTTCAGAAAATATGGTCACCACAAACACCAAAATACTAGGATTTCTCTGTTCCTCCCCTACTAGAACACAGCTTCAGAAGATCAGGGAACCAGACCCTTCCCCGCTAGAGTCCGTGCAACAACCAGTGCCTGGCAAATGAAAGACACTCAAATATTCGTTGGATTAAGAAATTAATGAATCTCCCACAAAAGAAATTTATATGACACTGACCTGCCTCTCACAAGTTAAATTAAAAATACGGTATTCCTTGGAGACTCATTTAAATCAATTGCTCATATTTCTATTCATTCAAAACTACCATAAAATATAGGGAAGTCACAGAATTAAAGCCGTTTCCCCCTGGGAAACTGCAGTCTGAAAGTTACAGTAGGTCTGTGCCCAACACAAAGTTCATCAGCTTCTGTTGTCGTGTGACCTAGAACACTCTGCTTCCAGGTCACTGAAAAGCCTCCCTCTGGACGGAAGCTCAAGGTGCATCAGCCACCTCCAACGATAAAATCCATGGGGCAGCCTCCAGGTGCTGAGCCCCTCTGTAGGATGGGAAACAAACAGCCAAGAGGGGGCTCAGCAGAGATACCCCCAAGAGGCCAGAGTTCAGGCCCAGTCCCCTCACCCTGGGCAGGCGAGTCTCCAGAGGCCTCACGGTTGTTATGAGCCCACCAGATAAAATACCAAACTCTCATCTCGCCAGTTTGTTAGCCAAATTTTAAAAATACTGGCAACTCAAAAGGGGCACTGGGGTGGCTCAGTTAAGCCTCTGCCTTCAGCTCAGGTCATGATCTCAGGGTCCTGGGATCGAGCGCCGCATCGGGCTCTCTGCTCGGTGGGGAGCCTGCTTCCTCCTCTCTCTCTGCCTGTCTCTCTGCCTACTTGTGATCTCTGTCTCTCAAATAAATAAATAAAATCTTAAAAAAATAAAAATAAAAATACTGGCAACTCCAAAAAAAAAAAAAAAAGTGGGGGGAGGGGGAGCCCGGGTGGCTCAGTCGATTGAGTGTCTGACTCTTGGTTTCAGCTCAGGTCATGATCTCAGGAGATCATGATCTCGTGAGACTGAGTGCCACATTAGGGTCTGCGCTGGGCATGAAGCCTACTTGAGATTCTCTCTCCCTTGCCCTCTGCCCCTCCCCCCTCCTCTGAAAAAACAAATAATAAGTAAAAAATAAAATCCTGGCAACTCATCTCATTTTTCTATATGTCTGAAATTAAATGATAAAAAAATATTTTTTAACAAGCAGGAAGCCAGCGCTGTTCTCAGAAGGTGGCAGGCACCCCTCTCCCTAAGGGTGCAGGAGAAAATTTTAGGTGGCATGACAGGGACGTAATATTAAATAACATTAAGTTGGAAAGAAAGAGCTTCTAATCTTTATCAGCCGTTCTGATTGAATCAAGTGGAACACTGCAGTTGAGCACTACGATTTAAACCTCTCCAACACCCTCAAATCTCCCCCTTTAACAAAGAGAACTAATGAGCCTCAAAATCCAGGCACTTTGGCGCCTTCAACTATGCAGACTGATGCTCTAACGCTGGCTTCTGTGTTTAACAGTTGCCTTCTATTTACAGCAATGACACTGGCTTCCCATTTATAGAAGAGAGATAAAGTTTCTGTTGTAGGTGATCGAATTTAGTCAAAATATCAGCTGATTTAAAGAAAATATGAAGTGAACAGTAGCCCTGGTGATGTGTACACATAGACAAATTAGTGAAAACCGGTGATCAAGAGAGAGAGGGCCCGCCGCTCAGCCGGTCATGGCACCCACGGTGAGATGGGTTGAGGTGATAAAGTCATTACTGTTGTAGCTACACGTTTACTCTAATGTGTACTAGGAGAAAGGAAAGCCAGGAAAAGAAGGGACAGATCTTCCACCTTAAGGGAGTGAATTAAAACTTCCTTTTAAGAAAAATGTATTGCCCAAAAAAAAAAAAAAATGTGTATCAGTTGCAATGAAACTAGGAAGGGAAAAGTGGTGTACAGACACTGGGGCTCAGAAATGCCAGGTCTGGGGTGACCCAGCCCAGCTTCCAGGGGCGGCCTCTGCCTGCACCAAACCCTGGCAGCTGCACCCCGAGAGTCTTTAAACCGTGAATCAAAGAAGCAATTTTCCACCACCAGAGGTGTCCCCATCCAGCTCCGTTCAGCAAAGCAGTTGGTGCCTCAACCTGGAAATTCCACCCCAGGATGGTTTGTTCAACAGCTCAGATGAAAGAAAAAAACACATCTGGAAGAGGAATCAAACTGCCAAGAAAGAGTTCAGGAGTTTAGTTGTCAAAAAACCCTCTGCTGTGGAACACACGGCACCCCCCACCTCGACCTGCCCACATCTCCCATCTCCACCGCTGGTGGCTCACAGAACCACTGAGAATGGGAAGCTGCAGACGGAAAGAAGCTTCAAGCAAAGAGAAGGCAAGGGAAACAGATTTTTAAAAAGCAAAACACCCACAACTTTCACAAATTTAGACAGAGCTAGAATAATTTGATGAGGGGTTCAACCCTGAAACACATTTCTAGAACAGTGTTTCTGAGCTGAGAGCTTCATGTAATTTTCTGGCATCCAATTACAATAATCAAGTCACCCATCTTCTCTACTCTTCCAAGGGCCTCTTTGGTTACATCTCTGGTGATTTATTGGCTTTATGATTAAGGAACTGAGAGTCAGAGAAGCAAAGGGACCCAAGTAAGGTTCTAAAGCGCCAGGACCAGAAGCCAGACATCCAACTGCCATCACCCTGTGTCATGGTTCAGTAGCAAGTGCAGCAAAGCATCTCCTACATGTTCTGGCACAAAACTTCCTGTTCAGAGTTGTTCAGTGTCTTGGGAATATGTCTTGGAATAAAGAAGATAAAACCAGATGATCTCAATGAGAAAGACAGAGATGCTATCTGACTGCACTGAGAAACCACAATGGTTGTAGAAGAAAGGATGAGCCCTAGCCTACTTGTGTCTGTGCTTTAGGAGTCTAAAAATATTGGGTATACGGTGGAAATTATTTATATTTAATATAAAATCATGTGATAATAACCTAAAAAATCAAATGCTCAAGGAAAGATGGCATTAGAGTTCTTTGTTTGCAAACAACAGAAACCCACTCTGGTCAGCATATGAGAAAGGGATTTTTTTTTTAAAGATTTTATTTATTTATTCGACAGAGAGAGATCACAAGTAGGCAGAGAGGCAGGCAGAGAGAGAGAGGAGGAAGCAGGCTCCCTGCTGAGCAGAGAGCCCGATGCGGGACTCGATCCCAGGACCCTGAGATCATGACCTGAGCCGAAGGCAGCGGCTTAACCCACTGAGCCACCCAGGCGCCCCGAGAAAGGGATTTATAGGAGAGATCCAGGGCATCTCCTAGAAAGGAGGGGAATGTTGTAAACCCACACCAGCAAGGGGGTCAAGATCCAGGGCAGGTGACTAGCAGGACTCCCACAGAGACCACCTGATCAGCATCACCGGACCCCACCCCCAAGCCTTCACTTCAGCTGGCACCACACAGCCCAGGTTCCTGGGATCTGTCATAATTGCACTTCCCACTGGTCCCCTGAAAGGACGTACTTCCACAGCAGAGGCATACCACCTGTGCAGCAGCCAGCAAGAGGATCCTGCCTGTATGCCCAACTCAGTCCCTGTGTGAACTATGCAAGTGGATGCACACACACAAGAACAATAGCAGGCACATGAGAAACCATGTGCCTGGGGAGCACAGGTTTGGAGAAACCACTCCCCATCACCACTCCGGAACCACCCAATTTCAGCACTGCTGTGGTGGACAGTTCCCCAAGCCTTGACCCATGGCTGCACCAAAGCACTCTGGCTTCTCTGCTGTTTTTTCTGTCTTACCTGCCCGGAGGCAACCCTTAACCACCTGGGATGCTGGTTAGTAGGTAAATGCTCCAGCTGCCTCGTCTTCCAGTGGAACAGTTCTGGGACACCTCTGTACTTCTGAGGGGGAGCCCCAGTGGACCAAGCCCCAAGGACTCATCAGTGCCCTTTTACCAGCTTCTCCTCCTTCCCGGACTCTCTACCCCAACCCTGACACTTCTGCTTTCTGGAATCACCTCCCTAAACTACCCATGCCCCAAATCCTTGTCTCGGGGTCTGCTTTGGGCCCACATGCACTTCCTGTACATACTTGTGCACCGTGCAGGGTCTTGCAGGGGATGATGGGGCCTTGGGCCCCCAACAGGTTGGAACTTGTAGGAATGCGCCCATCCTGGGTTCCAGCTTTCTGTACCACAGCATTCTTTCCTTCCAAACTGAACATAAATCCTCAATCAGGAAGATGGGATCCAACCAGTAGTTCAAAGGCTCTTTGAAAGGGATTTATAGGAGAGATCCAGGGCATCTCCTAGAAAGGAGGGGAATGTTGGAAACCCAACACCAGCAAGGGGGTCAAGATCCAGGGCAGGCGACTAGCAGGACTCCCACAGAGACCACCTGATCAGCATCACCGGACCCCACCCCCAATGTGGAATGTGGAATTATAACCCAAAAAGCCCCCATGTCACAAAACCCCAAATACCGCATGCCTCCCCCTGCACTGGCAGCATCTAGGGGGCATCTTTGTTTCATTCACGATGGCAAGTCGTCTCTGGAGCCAGGAAGGCTCACTGACCGTGGTGAGTAATATCTCGGTGGTCATGCTCACAGTCTACTTCCCTTCTGTAATCAGGACTCTGCTCACTGGCAAAGCCATCCTCCACCTCCAGTTTCTTAAGTAATTGATTAAGGGACTATATCTGTTTCCAGCTGCTGCTGCAACCAAAGGACCAAGAATTTAGTGTCTTCAAGCGACACGAATGTCTCATCATTCTGGATGTCAGAAACCCAAAATGGGCTAAAAGCAAGATGTCACTGGAGCTGCCTTCCTTCTAAAAATAGGGATTTCAACCAGCCTTCCTTGCTTCACTGTCCATGCTTTTCCCATGAGACCACACAGCTTCCTGGAATGAGGGGCAAACTGAAGGAACGGATCAGCCGCGTCCACAGGTTTTAAGTCCCATCAGCCTCCTGACCACAACACCAACAACCCTCACGGCTGGGCCACCCAGCACTCCGTACTCCATGTTGCCCTTTCCGCCAGATCGGGAAAGCCTTCTGCCCTCCTATTCTCATACCCTCATTCATCTACCCTTTACCAGCCAAGATCAAGGGACATCTCTTTTCCAGCCTCTCTAAACCCCCACGTTTCAAAACATTCCCGCAATACCCACTGCATCAAGCTTTGCTCCCATCGTCATTCATCTGTTTGCATTTGTGCAGGCCATCCCCAAAAGAATCTTGAAGGTCTTCGCAGGTGAACACCCCATCCAAGACTCCTTGCTAACCGAGTGAGTGCCCAGTAAATGGCTGTTGATTGACACCCACAGCAAAGAGCAAGTGTTACAGGCATATGCCTAGGAGGGGAACCTTAAAGAAAATGCTGTCTCTGCCTTCACTGGGGCGTCTGTCCATCCCAGCGAAGGTCCTATGAGAATGTCCACCATGCCCCATATGATACAGCAGGGCCTGCAGAGGTGGAAAAGAATTATAGTAATAAGGAAAAGCATCATGATGAAAGCTATGTGCCACGCCCCGACACACACATATATATAAATCTGTATATCCCTCACAAGCGTGCTCAGAAGTAGCTGCTTCGTTCTCCTCATTTTACAGAAGGGAAAGTAAGTGCACATGAGACGTGACCTCACTAAGCTGCCCTACCCAACCACTGCCCCAGCTCCACGGTTCTCTCTCAGTTTAACCCAGCGACTGAGTTCTCCTGACCTCTGACCTGGGCTCCCACCCAGGGTTTCCCTTTGATTTGGCTGCTCCTGGACCTGCAGAATAAGTCCCTCTCAGACCAGCCCACCTGGGAGAACCCTCTGCATTTTATACCCTGGGGGGTAGCCCCCTTTGGCCTAAAGTAGACACGCCCTCAAGCAGCACAACCACCTGCTCCCACCCGCATACCCGCACAGGTGCATTCCCCCGCAGTGCACAGCAGGCACAGGGGACGTGAGTGCACAGTGGCACTTGGAACGACAGGCTGCTGGCCCCACCTGCAGCGAGTGGCACTCAGCGGCTCTGGAGGTGGCCCAGGATGTGAATTTTAACAGCCTGCCACCAGAGACCCCCAGGGTGCACTCGGTGAAACTGGAGAGAGACCTGGGGTCCCTGGGATGCAGGTCAGTCCAGTTATTCTCCCCTCCCCACAGCAGAATAGGCATTTATTTTATATGAATTTTGCTTCCAGAGCGTTCTGACACCTGCACATCATGCACAGGTGTGCCCGTGGGCATCAGCTCAGCTCACTGGAGGCTGTGCGGGTCCCTGCGTGGACCACTCAGCTTCCTGGTGGCATGACAGATGTCCTGAAGCAGCCCCAGCTCTCAGGGGAGGGAGGGGACAAACTTGCCCTCTTTGAACACCTCCCTCAACCTGGGTGACTCACCCCTGCAAGGGACTCCCTCTAGACTCACCACATAGCCTCCAGGAGAGGAGAGAAAGAGAGAGAGGGCTGGAACAGGGAGAGGTCAGACAGCCCCTCCAGGCAGCTGCTGGGGGAAGGATGCGCGCGTCCTAGTCAACCATCCCCAGATGCTCCCAAAGAGAGGAGCCCAAGAGCCTCACTGAACCCGGGGCACCTGCCCCTACCGAGCTTCCCCCATCCGTGGGCGTCACCGTTCCACGCCATACTCTCTTGCTTTATCCTGGGGACCATCTGTATTATTACTTACTTCCCATTTTCTTTTAAATCTGTTCCCTGGGTTCACATAAATTTATCCGGGGGGGGGGGGGGAGTAATAGATCAGCACTTTAAATGAAAAAGGCAATATCACTTTCCATAAAGATAAGAAATCCCTAAAATAAGTACAATAAAAACACAACGTTATTAAATTCTAGCCAGATGCAGCCGCATGCCAAAGGCTCCCAGCCTGGGGCATGGGCTTGCACTGCTCAGCATGAAAACAAACTCACAAACAAGCGTCAGAGGATGCAAGAGACACTGGGCGTCACACACAGACAGACGGTCTCCTTGACGTAACCAGGACAGACGAGGACGCAGCAGGCATCGACTCCCACTGGGTAATTCAGTGTTGCCCACACAACTGTCTCTGGCGCTGGGACACCTCACACTCATCTTGGGCATCGCCGGACACGATTCTTCCCCGGCACGAGTGGTTCCCGAGGCACAAGGTGCAGGCTGATGTTAGGTGGTACGTAATATGAATTGAAAGGCAAAAGTCACTCTAGACCTTAGAAACTTCTGGAGGAAGGAAACTCAGAACTCACGGGAACACGGAAGGTGATTTGATTCATGCGCAGCTCTCACCACAGCGAGCCTGCCACTTTCTCTGGACCCCAATCACGTTGCTATGGAAACAGGAAGCGGTGGCAAGGCCAACTTTGTAAACGGGCGTGACGGAGTGTGATGCACGCTCCTTAAGGAGAGCCACTGGCTGCACCATGAACCGCTCCCTCTGCGACCCCAGGACACTGACAGCTGCCCTCCTGAGCCCTGATATCATCTCTTCATGTCAGCTGAGTTTCTTTCACAGTGAAAAGCAAAGAGGTGTTCCTCCATCCCATGACTAGCTATAATTAACTCCAAAAATATGTGTCCCTTGGCAATGCAACAGTCTCTGTACAGTCACCCAGGGAGCCACTAAATGACAGATTGGCACTGGATTCTGAGAGCTAATAATGCCACCAGGCGTGGACACTTCTTTTCCCAGGAAAACTCAGCCCCCGGCTCCTAGCCTTTGAGTGACTGTTGTATATTTAAATGAGCCCGTCCACTGTGATCACAGGTGAGATCTGGAGTCGGAGACCGAGTTTCTTACAGAAAGCAATGAGCTAGATTATTCATATGCATATACACTCAGAGTTGGCTTTTTTTTTATCTTAGCTCAAATATTATAGTACATTGTGTGCTATCCTCTTGCAGTCCAATTTCTGACACAATTTCCATAATCGCAAAATTTACATACAGATGGCAAATAAATAAAACCTTCCTGCCGCTTGGTCTGTGGTTCTTATGGTCAGCAAATCCTATTAGGGGCTTTATTAACCTGCTCAGTGATGGAAATGTTATATCTGATCTTATGGATTTCAGCTGTGCCATCCAGCCCCGCTACAAAATGAAATTTAACTCTCAACATTTTTCTGCAACACGAAACCACCAAAACTGAGGGGTCGTTGGTCTGTGTGCAGCATTGGAAATACCCCCTCTTCCTCAGTTCTCATTCAAGCCACAAACGGTCTCCTTTTCTTCTCCATTCTCTTTAAAAGCACATAATTGCAATTAGCTAGTGAGCACCAAGGGGTACGAGATTGCCAAGCAGGAGTAAAGGCTCCTAGACATGCAAGGAAGAAAGAGAAGCCTTGCCGGTAGAGGTGGGAGGGTCTGCAGGGGAAAGTGCATTTGGAGGGCTTGGCTGAAACCCCAGAGAAGCCCCTGAGGAGGTCTCCTTCCACGTGTCTGCCTAGTTCAAGTTGAACTCTGGCAGGAAACTCCAGGGACGAATTGCTAGTTAAAACGGCCCCCTTCTGAATCTGAACAAGGAAAGCAGCGTGTTTGTGGGTGAGCTGAGTGAGGTCTGCACGTCTCTGCAAGCTCTCCTGGGAATCTGAAGAACACCAGAGAAGTCCCTGTGGCCCAGGAGAACTGAAGTGGAAAAGTCCCCTCAGATATAGGAAAGAGGAGGCTCCAGGGAGAGGACTTGAGTAAGAAGATGCTGCTAACACCTCTCCCTTTGCTCTGACACTGTTCTCCAAACCCAAAGGCCAGAGCATGATCCTTGGGGATCACACATCTGCCAAGCGGTAGCCTCCCCAAAATCAATACATTCCCAAGGTAAAGTCCTGGGTTCCCGTTAGTCTCACATGAAAAACGAAACTGAACAGGAAGCAAAGGCTGGAGGAAAGGACCCGGCATAGGGAGGACGAGAGACCTGTGCGTCACCAGCTGACTGCACCGAGCTGTCCCACTCCAGTCCGTCGTAGGGCGTCGCATGAGCGCGCCAGGGCTGCAGGCATAAAAGGCCACGCGCTGGGCGGCTTGAACAGCAGCTGTTTATGTCCCCACAGCCCTGGAGCCTGGAAGGCCAAGATCAAGGTGCCTGCAGGGTTGGTTTCCTCTTCTCTCAGCCTGTCAACAGCCACCTGCTGTGTCCCTACATAGATTTCTTCCTTCTTGCAGAGACACCAGTTGTACTGGATTAGGGCCCATGCTAGTGACTTCATTTTACCTGTTAAAGAAGTTGTTTGCAAGGGTTGGGGGGGTGTGGGGGCAGCGGCAGTTAAGATTCAACATACAGGGGTGCCTGGGTGGCTCAGTGGGTTGGGCCGCTGCCTTCGGCTCGGGTCATGGTCTCAGGGTCCTGGGATCGGGTCCCGCATCTGGCTCTCTGCTCGGCGGGGAGCCTGCTTCCCTCTCTCTCTCTCTCTCTGCCTGCCTCTCCGTCTACTTGTGATTTCTCTCTGTCAAATAAATAAATAAATAAAAAGAATTCAACATACAGATTTGGGAGGAGACACAATTCAGGCCCATAACAGGCATTAACCCACATGAGTGAACTGCTGTATCCAGGATGCTTCAAGATGTGTTTGTTCCCCCATTTACTGACTTCCAACCGACAGCCCAGGCACAGTTCTTAGCACGGGAGACATGTGTCCCTGCCTGCATGGAGCTGAGTGTGGGGGAACCAGAAAGTAAATAAGCAAATGAATAAATAGCTTAGTTGATTTCAGGCAGTGATGACCGCCATGAAGAGCGCAGCAGGCTAACAGAAGAGAGGTGAGCATCGGGGACCACGTAGGGATGGTCGGGAAGGCCTCTCGGAACGGGGCTATTCCGGGTATAAAGTGAAATGGTGAGGAGGGGCCAGCCCTGCCCAAGATGGGAGTGAACTTGGTGGTTCCCAGGAACTGAGAGAAGGTGTACGCAGTTGGAAAAAGGTGAGCAGAGAGGCGCGTGGTGGGAGACGAGGTGGGACAGGCAGGCTAGGGCCTTACAAACATCCAGCTGGGCCTTCTCCTCTTGCACCCTGCTCCTTTCGGTTGCGCTCAGTTGCCGCACCTTTGCAACAACAGAGGGGTCTTTGACCTCCACCTGTCTTCCTATTTCTAACCCAACTGGAATTTCCAAATACTGCATGTAAAGTATCCTCAATTACGATCCTGACCAATGCAAACTAGACGTCTCCGTTTCTACACCTTCCCTCTGGAAAAACATCTCCAAACACTGATCCTGACATCCCAACTCCAAGGGCAAGCGGAAAGCCCCTTTGGCTAAACCCAACAGGGCACAAGAACTGGGAAAGATTCTGATTTCCCATTTAGAGGGAAACCGCCAATGGATTTATTAAAGAGCCAGTGCAACTATGTTGCCGTAAGTGAGGAAAAATCATTACTTGGGGCCCTGGAGGTAAATGGCAACTTTTCTTATTCTGGACTTCAAATTTAATTCAACTCAAGGGATACCTCATGTGTTCTAACAGGCTGAAAGTCCTGGCTGGAGACAGAGACTGCCAAATCAGCAGTCCCTGTGTTTAGAAGCTCATAATCAAACAGACTGACACAAATTCAGTTAATTGTAATGTGCTGGGTTAAACGACAGACCAGAAGTTTGAATAAAATACTGCAAGCACAAAGAAGCATGAGTACTGAGTTTCTTGCAAGATTTTCTATAGATTTAGACCGCCCAGAAAGAAAGGAATGCAATTAAAAATTATGCCTAACCTTACCATTATAGAGTAGAGGTCACACCATTACACAATACACGGTCTTCCTCCTGATTTTATGAAATCTATCTAAAGGTGAGTGACAGTCAATCTCAACATGATGGAGGTAGAGATGGGCTCTTCTTTTAAAAGAGCCAACAAGAGGGCACCTGGTGGCGCAGTCGGTTAAGCGTCGGACTCCTGGTTTCGGCTCAGGTTGTGATCTCAGGGTCATGAGAATGAGCTCCATATCAGCCTCTGTGCTCAACAGAGATAGGGGGCTTCTGCTTAAAGATTCTCTCTCCTTCCTTCTGCCCTCCCCCTGCTCGCTCTCTCCCTCCCTCTCTCTCTAAAATGAATAAATCTTTTAAAAATAAATAAATAAATAAACAAATAAAGGAGCCAACAGAGAGATGTATAGGACACTGCACTCTGATTGGAAATCCTGTGACCGGCACCATACAAAACCCCACCAATCAGAATGAGAGCATATAAAGCGTAGCTTGAGTCTCTGATTAGTACCACCTTTTGGGATTCCTCCATAATTATTTACTGCCCCAGTCATTGGCAGACAACTACAAAATGCTAGAAGAGAAAGCACACCAGCCCCACCTTAATTACTGGGAGCGGATCTACTGTGTACAGAATTATTCATTCTTTCTCTTTTAAGTAAACTTCTCTACCACTCTCGTAAAAAGTAAGGTGGCTGCCTGATGGTGTCTTGGAAATTGACAAGGTACACGGAAGAGCTCCTTCAGGCCCCTGGAAGTCAGTCCCACATTACCACCAGGACTTGGAGCTCCCCTCGGCTTCGGCAGAAAGAATCCCCTAATACCCCAGGCCCCCAGTTTACACTCTACCCTGCCCTCCTCTTCCCAGTCAAATGCTGGGAATGATGCTAGAAGATACTGCCCTCCCTGCACGCATCAAACCTGTGTGGCAGACAATACCCATCCTTCATTGCTTCCTTATCAAGAAACCTGATTTGGGGTGAGGGAAATGGCTATATGCCCAGTTAAACACCTACAATTCCCTACTCATGCTGGATGGGCTTGATCGTGAGAGTCATTCTGGCCACCCAGCATTGGTCAAAAGATGTTGTTTGATACTTCTGGGAAGGCTCCTTAAAGAGGAGCAAACTCAGGCCTACATGATTACCCCCCACGCCCCTTCTTCCTTCTTTCTCCAAGAAATGTAGACGTGATGACCACACCTGAGGCAGCCATCTTGTGGCAATGAAGTAAAGGTCAAGAGAATCATACAATCGTTGATGCCCTGACATCCTTGATCCACCATCATCCACCTACGCACATTCCTGCCTTTCCCCAAACCGATCCCTGTCTTGAGGGTAAGAACACTGTTCTTTGGCATTTCTTCCTGTAGCTGACCTGAATCCCTAACTACTATACCTTAGAGATCACTCGCCCTTTGTGATATCATGACTTAGAGTAAGAAATACATACTTGGGGGAGTAAAGAAATATACATTTGGCCTTTGTCCCCATTTCTGACACAGAACTCCTAAAACCCTTAGAAGATCCTAAATGGTGAGAATGGTTATCTTGATAATTCATAACAAGCCCCTTTCAAACATGCCTGAGCATATGTTAATGAGGTGACTTTAGGACAACATTTAAGGATGGGAGCTAGTTACCAGGGAAAGCAACATGTGATGAGAAGGTTAGAACTTTCAGTCCTACCCCCATCGTCCAGGAAGGGGAGAGAAGCTAGAGACTGAGTTCAATCACAAATGGCCAATGATTTAATCAATCGTGCCCGTGTAATGAAATCTCCACAAAAAACCAAAAGGATGGGATTTGGAATGCTTCCAGGTTGCTGAGCCAGAATGCATCTACTTGCCTCCATACTGGGCCTCAAACCCCATGAGGACAGAAACTCCTTTGTTCAACGTATGTATCTTGTCCTACGTATGTATCTCTTCATCTGGCTGTTGATTGGTATCCTTTAACACCCTTTGCAAAGAACCAGGCATCTAGTGAGTAAACTGATTTCCTGAATTCTGTGAGCCACTCTGGCAAATTAGTCAAACCCATGGAGAGAACTGTGGGAACCTATGGTTTACAGCCAATTGGCCAAAAGCACAGGCGACCACCTGGACTCATGAATGACAGTCTTGTGGGGAAGGACAGTCTTGTGGGACTGAGCCCTTAGTATGTAGGATCTGATAACACTCTCTCTGGGTGGAGTGTGTCAGAATTGAGTTGACCTGTAGGACTCCAGCTACTGTAGGAGAGTTGCTTGTTTTTTGGGGGGAACTCCCCCACCCCACCAATACACACACACACACAAACACACACACACACACACACACACACACACACACACTGGAACCAGGTTCAGAATTTTTGGCCAGTTTGGCGGAGGAGTGGGGAGCAGAGAGGAGTGTGGTAAACAAGAGACTGTGGGCCCCATGAGCCGAGCAGCCAGTTGGCTCCAGAAGAACTGCTTGGTGTGGGAAAAACCCCATGCATTGTAACTGGAGTCAGAACTGTACCCCCAAAACCCTTCAATCTGGCTTATATCGACATGAATCCACTGAACATCTTATTAAAGTCACCAGTGGCCTCCACGTGTAAAGTACAGAGGATCAGGCACTTCTTGCCTGACCACCCGGCAGCGTCCAACTCTATTATCCCACCCTTCTTTCCTGTCACTTTCTCTTGGCTTGTGATTATCACGTTCCCCTGGTTTTCCTGCTCCTTCCCTGGTGGGTCTTCTGAAGGCTCACCTTTATCACTTTTTCTCATGATCTTTTTCTCAGAAAATCTCATCCTTCCCAAGGCTTCGATTTTTAGGGTCAAACTGCCAAAGACACCTAAATATGTCTCCAGGAAAGACATCAATTTTGAGCCTCAGACCCACATACCTAACTGGCCTTCCCACCTTTCCATCGAAATGTCCCAAAGGCACCTCAATCTCAATGTCCCAGACTGGAATGATGACTCTGCTCCATACCCATATTGTCCAGCCAGGAAAACAGAATCAACTCTTTATAACTCAGTGGAGGGAGTTTAAGGAGAATTGGTTATATATGGCAGGGAAGTAAGAACCCACCTGGCAATGGTGAAGCAGCCCATGCTTAGCAACAGCAAGAAGCCACTCTATCCCCTATGCTAGAGATAGAGGGAGGGAGTGGTGTTACCTAAAATCCCAGAACTGTGGCCAACATTGGGGAATCCTGGCAGGGTCGACTGGAAAAGAGCATGTGTCCTACAGGAGGTGAAGCCACAAGGGAAAAGCTGCCTCTGCCAGAGTCATATCAGGAAGAAGAAAAGAAGGAATATAATTACTCTGGTTTCTCTACTCCTGCACACCCTGTGGTCTCTCACTACTGCCTCCACGAGACTAAGCCATTCAATAAAAGGAAATCGTAACTCCATGCAAATGTAAATTAACAAATGATAAATTGGAAGTTTGATGATGAATGAGATGTTTCTAGAATGATAGTAAGTCCCCCACAAAACCTTATTAATTACAAACAGCAAAACAGTATATTCACAGTGGAAAGGACTGGCGGGTGCCACCTTAATTAGGTGAACGGTGAACATCAACAGCAACGGAGCAAATTAAAATCAGGCACCATCTAATAGAATGCAGTGAGAGCACAGCATCACATCCGTGGCATTTGTGCAAAAGATGCAGAACCTGAATCTAATCATGAGGAAACATCAGACAAATCCAAACTGAGCAACATTCTACAAATTAACTGGAATCCTAAAAGTGTCAAAACATAATATATACCCATACAATATATATAATAATAGCACAAAGGAAGGTGAGAATGACATAATACCACTCCATAGTAACTATATTTTACCCAGAGTAATAAGATGTCATCTCCAATTAGATCGTGATAAGGTTAAAGATGCATTTAAATCCCTATAACAACCACTTAAAATGCAAAGAGATATAGCTTTTAAAAACCCCAACAGATTAATTAAAATGGAATAATAAAATACATTTGATGAACACAGGAAAATCAAGAAAGAAGGAAGAGAAGGGAAGAAACAAGATGAGACAAATAAACCTAAATCCAATCCTATCAGTAATTACATTAAATATAAATAGGTTACACCTACTTCAGGTAATGACTGAGGAAGATCCCACTCACCTGCAAATAGCAGTTTCCAGCCCTAGGTATAATGTAAAAAGCAGCTAACCTGAAGGCACTAGAGAGAGAACAGAAACAGGCAGACGTGGTGGAGAGTACACACTTAGAAAAGGAGGACAACTCTAAGAAAGGATTGCCCAATTTTTGCTGCATTTAGCCTGGAAGATAGTACGGTCATCCTTGTGGCAGGCAGGAGAAGCACAAATCATAGAAGGGACACAGGAGGGGTGTTTTGGCAAGGGGAGGGACTGCTGGGGGAGCAGGGGGAACACAGAACTAAGTCCAGAGTAGCTGAGGCAGCTAAAGAGAGATAAGGGAATCGTGGAAAGGCAAGTGCAGGAGAGGGCATGCCCAAATTATACCTGCCAATATCTCTTGCTGAATCCTGAAGAGTGTCTGTATATGCAGATCAGCCTCAAAGTATCTCAGTAAAGACATAAGATCTATTCTGAAACTGGAGTTGTGACCCAAGAGAGTTTCAGTTCCAGTCCATCCAAATTGTCTGCTGGACAAAAGAGACATCACTCAGCGGAGAATAACAAAATCCAAAGTCTCCACGATATGACATTCCCGATAGCCAAGATACAATACAAGACTGTTCAAAATTTGAAGATTTCAAAAAATAAGTCTCATTCAGGAGTGAAAAGACCATCAACTGAGACCAACTCTGGGATCACCTAGATGCTAGAATGGCCAGAAAAGGATTTTAACACTGATCTATAACTATCCTCAGTGATGTAAAAGAAAATGTACTCTCAATGAAAAGCCAAGAAATCACAGGAGAGAAATAAAAATGATAGTAAAAGAACAAAACTAAAAATCTGGAGCTAAAGAGTATAATACCTATAAATAAAATTTCACGGGATAAACTTAATAGGCAAATAGAGATGACAAAGGAAAGATTCAGTAAACTTGAAGATAAGTCAGTAAAAGTTATCCAGTGTAAAAAGAGCAAGAATAAAAATAGGAGGGAAAAATGAAGACAGCCACAGAGAACCGTTACAAATAGCAAAAGATCTAAATGATGTCCTAAAATTGACATGATGAGGAGCAAGAAAGTGAGACAGAAAAATAGTTTTTAATATATAATTTCCCAAAAGTGAATGAAAGACCTAACTGTACAAATTCAAGTACACAACAAACCCAGGGCAAGATAAACACGAAAAAGCCATGCTTCTGCACATCATAGTCAAACCATTGGAAGGCGAAGAAAACAAGCAAAGTGGCAAAAGAAAAACAACCCATTACCTACAGGTGAACAATTCCATTCAATGTCTGTCTTCTCGCTAGCAACTATGGAAACCAAGAGAGAATGGACCCACATCTTTAAGGTGTTAAAAGGGAAAAAAAAAAAAAAACCCTTTCAATCTGGAATTCCATCAACAGCAAAGAAACACTTCCAGAAGGAGGATAATATAAAGACATTTTCATAGAGAAGAAAACAAAGGGAATTCCTTGCCAACAAATATGCACGTTAAAAATATTGCCAAGAGAAATCCTTCATGCTGCAGAAAAGTGGCACCGAATGAAGACAGAGACCCCTAGAAAGGAATGAAGAGCATCAGAAATGGCAAAAGTCTGGATGAATACAAAAAACCATTTCCTTTTTCTTCTTAATTCCCTTTTAATACATAAAACTACTTAAGCCAAAATTATAATATTGTCTTCTAGGGATTTTAAAATGTCTACATAACTACATAAAATAACTAGCATAAAAGGAGTGGTTGAATGGACCTACTATCTACATTTAGTAGAATGTGAAAAGTTAAGTGTGTTTATTGCAATCCCTAAAGCAACCACTGAAAATTCAAGAAAGTGCAGCTACAAAGCCTACAGAAAAGTTAAACTTGTATTCTTTAAAACATTCATATACCCAAATAGCACAAAAGAAAGAACAGAGAAACAACAAACAGAAAACAATAAAATAGTGACACCCAAGTCTAACCACATCAGTAATTATATTAAATATTAATGGATTAATCTCTAACTAAAAGACCAGCATTGCCAAAATAGATAAAAATACAGGACACAAGTATATTCCATCTACAAGAGACACACTTTTGAAGTATAAAGACAAAGATAGGTAAATTTGGTAAGGCTGCAGGATACACTCACTATCTAAAAGCCAGCTGTGTTTGTACACGCTAGCAGTGAAAAATTAGAGAAATGAAAATAAAATCAGCAACTTCACTTAAAATGTCATTAAAAAACCAAAATACTGAAGAATACAATTAACAAAAACATGCAAGGCCTGTACACTAAAAGCTACAAAGTATTTCTGAAGAACATTCAAGATGTAAATAGACGGAGAAAGCAGCCCTGTTTGTGTATTGAAAGACTCGATATTGTTACGATGGCAAATCTCCATAATTTGACCTATATGTTAATCCCATGAATATTGAATCCTGGCTAATGATGTGCACACTGAACTACTTAAGGGAAAGTGAATGAATATCTGTGGTTCACTTTCAACAGCATCAAAAACTAAGATGGTGGCGCCTGGGTGGCTCAGTGGTTAAGCCTCTGCCTTCGGCTCAGGTCATGATCCCAGGGTCCTGGGATCAAGCCCCGAATCAGGCTC